>NC_022032.1:21626648-21630412 GCF_000317375.1 Microtus ochrogaster | reverse complement strand
TAAAGACAAATAAAGAAAGTTGAATGTTTACACATAGAAATCTGCAGCGAGCTTGATTTGCTGTGTTCCTTTGAAATCCATGCCCTCCGTACCAGGTATCAGCAACTAGTGTGTTTCCAAACCAACTCAGATCTCAGACCCTGTGTTTTTCCTATCTTTTCACTTGTCCACATTACTCTCCATTAGATAATAAGTCACCGAGAAAAATATGTTTCTGGCCCACATACATAAACGGATTAGTCATCTAGAATACCCTGTTTTAGAGAAAAGTCTCCTTGAGATGTTGTAGGAGGGGGTGGGAGATGCGTGAGATTTCCACATCTGTTAAGTAAGCTTTAGCATGTAGGATGGTATGCCTTCTCCTTTTTCCACTTCAGCCCAGCTGTTGAAGTAACCTTGAAGGGGCCTTCAATTACTGTGGATTTCAATAGGGTGATGCGGATTTGGTTACCCGGCTCCAGCACTCTGATCAAAGGGACTCATTTACTTGTATACACAATTGTTGGTAAAAGCATTCCTCGTTTGGGTGTTTTGCTCCTGCAGTGATCTCTAAAAGGCCTGGACACATCTCATCATGCTTCTGAGAATAACCTCCACCACTGATCACTTGGTATTTGGGAGGGCCCTAAGATGTCCCTGGTCTCCATGCCTTTGGCCTTAGTTCGGGTTCGCTTTCATCATTTACGCTGTCAAACTGGAGATGCATGTTTGTACACTTGTTTTGCGCCTGTGCCAAGAACAAATAGAGAAAGATGGGCAGACACCCATTTGAAACTCGGTTTGGTAACGCGGCCTGAAGAGCATTTGCCATGAGTTGTACATTCTAGTGAAAGCTTAATTCACTGTGAGGTCTCCCTTATTGTTGCTGGATTCATGACTGTTTCTGAAGCCATGGAATGAAGCCCTAACCTGGCAGGCTCTCAGCCCTGGGAACAGCACAGCTAAACCAGCATGCAGACCTTCCTTCCTCAGGGATACCCACAGAATGGCCGAGAATAAACTATCACATATTGATTAGTTTCAGGTCAATCATAGTCCCAAGCTATCGTACCGGTGTTCTGCTCACAGTCTCTTTTTCCAGACCATAATGTAGCATGTTAAATGGGCAAACTGCACAGCTCTCTCACCAGCTCTCCAACTTGGCTAACCAGGGGTGCTCTGCCTTCGTGTACAGTCTGCCAGCTGCCACTCAGTGTTTAAAACCATTGCATCTGTGTGGTACCTGCTACCGTGTCTATAACATTTACAAGCTCCGAGTAGAAAGTTGCTTTCCCAGATAGGAGATGTGAGTGGGTGGAGGGAGGCAGGACTTTGGTCACACAACATAGCCCAGACCCCACCAGGCTAGCACTGAACTCACAGATGCCCTCCTGCCTCAGCCTCCAGACTTGTTAGCACTGGAGGCATGTACACGCAGGCTCAGGGAATAGAAGTGGTTTATTTGAAATATCTTCACTGGAGGTTCAGGGTACACAGTTTACCTGGGCTGTTCAACACTCACCTTGTGATCCAGTGTTTATAGACCCTTTTATTAGAAAGACATAAAGTGCATTAAGAAATGTTTATAGGAACCCTTTTTTTTGGGGGGGGGTGGAGTTTGAGACATGGCTTCTCTGTGTGGCCCTGGCTGTGCAAGAACTTACTTTGTAGACCAGGCTAGCCTTGAACTCAGAGATCCACCTGCCTCTGTCTCCTGAGTTCTGGGATTAAAGGTGTGCGCCATGACCACCTGGCAGGAATCTTGTCTTTAATCTTGAATTGGAAACAAATGAAATGTCTGTCAACACAAGAGAGATGGGGAATTCATGCAGAGCAATAGTATGTAATAAGAACATCTCAGAAAACATGTCATACAAAAAAGCCCAGGTATAAAGGACTCATATTGTATGTTTCCTATGGCATGAATACATAAATCCACAAAATAGACAAAATACTGAAGACCTTCAGAAAGGGCCTGCCCTTGTGTGAGAAGGGGAACAGGCAAGAGGATTCTTTCCTAATAAAGGGACTGTTTAGTGTCTTCTTTTGGACAGTCGTCAGGCACTCACAGTTCTGAAACTTGCCTAACCAATCCCATAAGGTCTAGGCACTGTGTTCCAGTTATTTTTGCATCAATAAAAATAAGTAAGAAAAACTGGGAGCATATACAGTGAAGTTCTGAGATCGACGGGAAGAAAAAGCTACCTTAAAAGGCAGTGGGATGCTCAGATCCTATCCTAATCTTGAGGGTGAGGGACTGACAACGCTGGAGAGAGGCTTCTACAAGAATAAAGGACAATTTAAAAGAAGAGTTTCACAGCCAAAGGGAGTAGTGAGGAGAAGTGAAGAGGGCGGGCAGGACGGCTGTGTCGCTGTGGAGACAAGCCACCTGATGTTGTGATTCTGAGTAAATAAACATGGCAGCTGCTGGTCACGAGGTCAGCCAGGTAGCTGGAGTCTAGCGCTCTGTGTCTTCCTCAACAGCCTTCTCAGAAAGGGTGAGATTCGAAGGACAGACCAAATTTTGCTCAAGTATAAGTAGAGCTCTTAGTTACCCTATTGTTGCTGTGAGAAAGCTGTCTTGACTAGGGAAAGCTCCCACTTCCGGGTTACAGCCCGTTGTGGCAGGGAAGTCACAATGGCGGGATCTTAAGGGAGCTGGCTGCATGGCACCCACAATCATAAAACAGAAGAATGCCTGCATAATGATACCCAGTTCCCTTTATTTGTGCAGTACAGAATCCTCTGCCCGGGGGATGAGCTTTCCCACAATTAAGATTGGTCTTCCTATGGCAATTAATGTAATCAAACTAATCCCCCACAGGCATTGTGCAGAGGCCGAACTGCATGTAATTCTAGATTCTGTCAGGTCGACAGTGAACTCTAAACTACCCGGGTCATTGCTTATACACGGCGAAGTCAAATGGATTATTAAACTTTGCTTTCTTCTCTTTTCATTTTAATTTGGCTACGGAAAGTTCTGCAGTTGCATCTGTGGCTCCCAGGCATGTCTCTTGGGCAGTGGGATGGCCGTTGCCATGGCAAGGCAAGGGATGATGATGCCCACTCTAGGACAGTGATAGTAGAGACCAAGAAGCCCTGGCCCAATAAAAGAGCTATTTCTTAGGGCAAAATTGACCGGTCAAGACTAGTGATTGATTACATTCAGTCTGCCAAGGGTTATGGAGCAGGGCAAATCAAAGACTGCTCGAGTTTTCTACCTTCCGTGGTATCGATTGGGAGGAGATGTTGTGCACTCCATTAGACAAGCGCCAGAATTCAAGGGATACAGAAAGACAGCAAAGAACGTAACACATTGAGTCCCAAGTTTTTATTTCTGTGAATGTGAGACATTAAGACTTGGGTTACTTCGTTTCAGCTAGGAAGGGGCTGGGGTTCAGACTCACGACCGTGGTGGCTCTGAGTGATTCGGAACCTTGGAAAGGCTGGAGAACAAATGATGCTTTGGACTTTACTGGTCATAATGTGTGTGCTCATTGCCAGTCACACTGTGGCATTGCCATGAGGCATAATCACACGTCAGCAGGAGAACTGACTGGCAGGGCACATGCAATAATCATGAATGGCAGGGCTCATTTGGGGAGGTTGAGTCTTCAGCGCAACGATACAGAACCACTCCTTTTTCATATACACGCAGCTCCAAACATGACGAAGTGATAGTACCTATGGGAAACTGTGTTGTGGCCATTGCTTTCTATACTGTGGTTGAAATAGAAAGAAACAGCCCAGCGGTGGTGGCTCACGCCTTTAATTTCAGCACTTGG
>NC_022032.1:21591121-21626393 GCF_000317375.1 Microtus ochrogaster | reverse complement strand
AGAAAGAAAGAACTAGAAAGAGAAACAAAAAGGGTCACTGTCACTAGAAGATTTGTATCTAAACATTTTAACCTATAGGTTGATTTCTTTGTATCTTCTTCTTTTAAGTTTCCTTTTAAATACCAGCTGATGAAAATTTTACTGCCTGGGGTTCCATTTTCCCTACTAATACGTTTTGAGAATGCTTCAGACAATGCAAACTATTGAAAAGTAATTATATATTTAAAAAATGACAATGACTATTTAAGGGATGTATATCTCTTCTGGTGTGTGTAACTAACACGTAAGACTGGGAATTTTGAAACAATGCAGCCTAATTATGAATGGCTGTGAAACAAAAAGGCCATTCTGGAACCCAGCAATTAGGGGTGATAAGACTCCTTTCAAAAGGGCTTGGGATGGAGTGAGTGACAGGTTTCCACGCAATAGTGTGTTTCGTCAACAGCCCCGAACCAAAGGCGAGGCTTAGAAGTAAGCAAGTTGCTTGTCTGTCATGTTGGACTTTTCAGCCCCACAAAATATCCATCAATCTAGAGGAACATATTTAAATGCTGAGGTTGGCTGTACTGTATGTTAGTCCACTGTGCCTCTTGCTGGTGCAGCTTCACCTCTGCACGGGTCTAAAGGAGCTAGTAGTGCCTTCAAACATGACATACCCGCGTATGGTTCTGTGATAGAGCTGTCCTCAATGGCATAGTCAACGTTAAGAAACCTACGCATTTGCAGATGGATATGCCTCCTGTTAGTGACTCGTGACTTCCTGAATTGCAGCCAACTGACACGCTAGTCAGTTCTACCTAGAATTAGGTAGGAAAAAAAAATCAGAGCGATCAAGGTTAAGAAAGTTCTTTAATTGGCTTTGAAGAGCAGCGGAAATGCTTCCCTTGATTTCATAATGAATCTTATGTCATCTTTATCATTTATGCCGCGGCAGGGCTCAGTGCTTGAGCGTGCATGGGCAGCCCTTCTATGGCGGGCTCCAGTCGTTCCTATCCTGGCCAGTCCTAGATGCTTGTGTTATTGCCATGCCCAAGGTTCCACAGTCTCTCTCCATGCTGTCTTGAGGTGCCTATTCAAGTTGGCAGTTATTGGATTCCAAATTTTGTCTATTGTTTTAGCAATCTGGTGGTAGAGGGAGAGGGGAGAATGAAAAGTGTCCAATAAGTTAATAATACCTGCCGCTGGAGAGATGGCTTAGTGGTCGGGAGCACTTGCTGCTCTTATGAAGATGTTGGATTCGGTTCCCAGCACACCGAGCGACTCACGACTGCCTGGTAACTCCAGTTCCAGGGTGCCTGGTGCCCCCTTCTGGCTTCTGTGGGCACTACAGGCACTATGATCTTGAACAGAAAAGCATCCATAAGCAATGAATAGATAATTTAAAGAACAGTAGTTTCTGATGAGGTGACAGACTTGTAGTATGGGGAGGTGAGTGAAGTGGTGGGAGCTTCGTGTCGTTCGTCTCCGTTTCAGGCTGTGACTTTGGTAGTTCCATTTGTACCAAAAAGTAGCCTGTCTTCTGTCCTGACCATTTGTTTGCAGTTAGAGTTTCCATACTCCTTACAATGCTCAAACTCCCAAAACAGTTGTTAATACACATTTTCTACTATAGGGAAATGACACTCGAAGTCAAGCCAAATCCATCGGAGTCCCAATGCATTGCTTATTTTACCCATTTCAGCACCATTAGAGCATATGAGTGTGATTTGTTTAAATAATCATAGCCTGTGGGAATGTAGCCAAGCACTTATATACAGGGACTTTCAAGAAAAAAAAAATATTTTGAGGAGGCTGGAGAAATGGCTCAGCAGTTAAGAGCACTGGCTGCTCTCGCAGAGGACCCAGGTTCATTTCCCATCATACAGGGTATCTCAAAACTATCTGTCCTTCCAATTCTAGAGGACCTGGTGCCCTCTCCTGATTCTGCAGGCACCAGGCACACACATGATATACATACACGCTGGCAAAACACTCATACACATTAAAAAAAAAAGAACCTTAAAAGACATTTTGACATTTGTAATACATATTTATTAACTGCATTTTTCTTACATTTCATTTTTAATCTTGGTGCATACATGTATATGATGTGTGTGTGTGTGTGTCTGTGTGTGTGTGTGTGTGTGTGTGTGAATGCAGACGTGTGTGTGCCGGAACTTGGATACATGTGTGTATCGATCAGAGGACACTTTGAGCATCCTTGCCTTCTGCCATGTCTAAGACAGGCCTCGTGGTATTTGTGTGTATCAGGCCAGCTGACCAGGAGCTTGTGCGGACTCTCCTGTCATCTGCCCCATCTCCGGGAGAGCGCCGACATCACAGATGTATGCACTTCTGCAGCCAGCTTCAGCATACCTTCTCGGGATCCGAACTCATGTCTTCATGCATGCATGGCAGGTGCTTTCTCTACTGAGCCATATCTCTAGCTGTATTGAAAATAAATTACTGCAAACTGGTTTTCACAACTTCTTATTCATCCCTCAACTTAAACATTAAACAAGCTTCTAATAGAAAAGTCAAATTCCTCATTCATGTTCTTAAAGGATTGTCAAACTAGCATAGTGATAAAATTCTATGTGATGCCGTTGTGGCTGTTTATTAAGAAGCAGGGGTATAATAGAGAGAGAAGAAATGTTGAAAATCTAATATACTCATGTTTTAGGCTTGTTCTCTACGTTGAACAAATATTAAAAATATTGATGACTTCGGAGCAGCCCACCCGAAAACTTTAATATGTTTTCTCAAGGATTTGAAGATAGGTACTATGCTAGGGAAACACTTGGGAAACAATTGGGAAGGGGGTAGTCCTTAAGCTCTATAGCAAGTGAGTTTTGTATAATTTAATATTAAAAAGGAAACTTATTTATAGTTCACTTCGAGTTATCCCCACATACTCTGATGCTTTATTTATTAGCGAACACACTTGAGATTCGTATCACACACAATATTGAAATGATTCCACTTCCACAGAAATTCTTTTCACATTCGTTATTGTTTATTCCTGCTTAGTTTATAGACAGAAAGTCAGTTTTACTCAAGAATGAAAATAAATAGATTAATGGTAATGAAATGAGGAAAATGAAAATAAATCTTTCTTAAAGGGAACTTCACTAAAAAAGGTTTCCCTTTTTATTTCAATTGCAGAGAAACATTTTGGTTAAAAAAAAAAGAATTCAGTGCTAAATAGGATACCTTCTTCATTTGTAGCTTGAAATGCTAACTTACACATTACCCAAAGCCCCATAATTTTTCACTAAAATGAACATCAAAATTCAATTTAGTTCTAGGAAGGTGGGAATTTGTGTTCTTTATAGGTCTTGCTTTAATCATCCGAAGTGTCTGCTTATATCATTCGTCCTTTGACTCCTATCAGAATTGCAATTTACCATGGCTTTATTATTTATTATTTATTTATTCATTAATTTATTCTTCACTGCATTCCAGAAGGGGTACTCATTGGAAGGGCTTCCTCCCGGACTCTTGCCATTTGCAATGCATTGCTTCATGCATTTATTTATCACCATCTCGACTAAACTGTATCTACGAAACTTCTCCTTTTTTTAGTTCCTTGCGTAGGAAATGAAGGAAGCATCTTTAAGTAATGATTTCTCCTGAGCCACTAGAAAAAGAATTATTTAAAGTCTTAAGACATTTCATTGAGCCCTTTATAGATCCTATGTGTTGTAGGTTTAGTTGCGAACACACACACACAAAAAAAAAAAATGTGCTATTTTGGCTTTTTGGTGTTATTTCAGATGAGAAAAGCAGATCACCACTCAGCAAACCTAAAATTGATCACATTTTTGTAGCTTGTTACCCCCACACACAACTTTCTTCCATATCTCCCCTCTGCAAGATTGACTAATTAGAAGGTAAGATCCTTCACAAAATTTGTTTCAAAAAGAGCCTTTACATGGGTTTATTTGACTCAGGGAAATTTTCTCCTCGTGGCCAAGGAGCTCCGTGTTTGTGTGTGTGTGTATGTATGCATATGTATGCAAGTGTGTGTGTATGCTTATGTGTGTATCATACACACACATATATAGATATAGATATATAGATATAGATGCGTAGTGTTTAATACAAAGCATTACTAGATCTGAATGTCTTTGCCCGGTTTCATTGCTATCCCTAACTTTTGCTAAACTTGAGGCTTACGTGAGCTTTTAAACACTTTATTTATCACTAATTTTTGCTCCATAAATGATAAGAGAAAGCTTTTGTTATGGCATGAGCTATTAAGATATTTTTATTTAAAATTTAAATGGCCAACATACACATACTTCTTCTCACGCATGCATGTATCCTGGAGATTCGATTAAGACCAATGGTCTATTGGTACCATCCTGGTATTTGCTTAGACATTAACTATTTGAGGAACGCCAGCTCAAGATTACAGAAATTCATTCTTCCCTAAAAGTACATGTGGACCTATAATTCAATAAAGTTTTCAGATGGAAAAGCAACCATTGGCAAACTTTTTCTTAGAGGACCAGATTGTAACTATGGCAGTTTGTTTAGAGACTCTGTGCAGCAAGAATTCAGACTCTTTATTGTAACCCGAAAGGGGTCAATTCTTGAAGGACTGGACGCATCTCTGTTGCTACGAAAATGCAGCTGCACAAGCAGGTAGCCACCATACTAGTTTACAGCCCTGTGGGTTTTTTTTTTTTTTAAGAGCTTAAATATTCCATGTGCTAGTAGCTCCAAGGAAAAGAACAAAAGCTCACCGTGTATTTACAGTGCTTTGACTTAGCAGCCTCTAATTTTCTTGTTTGAGTATAAAGAGAAACGCGCTCTTTTAGTTCAAATGTTCTCGAAAGCACTGCCTGGATACCAGACTTCCATATTCTGGGAGATCAAAATCAGTTGATCCTGAGTTCCTTGGAAGAAATCCTTCATCAGACAAGACATTGCATTTAAAAAGGAGAAATAAATGGGGTTTCTGTGAATCTCAGTGCTGAGCATGAACAGTAAGGAGTTAAAAGAGGAAATAACTAAGTTGGAATAGCCTTTCTCTGAGTCCCCTCTTTCTGAGCCTGGACCCATAGAAGTTGGGCTTTAGTCCATTGCTCTCATTTATCACTGTGGTGGAACATTGTATTAAGCAAAATCCATCTTTAAATAGGAAGAGATGCAGGCTGGTGTTTAGACAATGTTAAGGAAATCCACAGTGTGAGATTTTGGGTAGCTATTCCACAGATTTTTGGAGGTTAACTTGTTTTTACTCCATCCTGTCACGCGGTGAGCATAGCTTCAAGAAATCAAGTTCCTTTCCCTATCAGTAAGGAAGTTCTTCCTCTGGTGTGTTTTTTTTTCCCCCTTCTGCTTCTTCATCTGTTTTGAATGTGAATGGCTTATATGGAAAACATCTTGAATATGGAATAAAACGCAAAGGATTTGCCACGGAGAGGCACGCACAGTGAGTCTTCATTCAGCGCCATGGGATGTCACAATTACACATGTGCTTTGCTGTTTAAGACAAGAGACGGTGCAGACGCTTCAGGGTGGAGATGAGGGGGAAAAGAAAACTCAGTGATTCAAATTGAGCAGAAATGTCACAGTCCTCTGTAGGTCTCCGGAGTGAGAAGGTCGTGACAAACAGGGATAACAAGATGAGATATTGGGATTTAAAATAATTTTAAAAGATGAGAAGTAATTCTGAACATATTCTGTATTCTGACCATGCCTTGCTGGGTTCCCCTAGTTTTTGCCTGCCTTGTCCTTCCTTTCGTGTGCTGATGCCCAGTTTGATATGGAAACTGTGTGGAAGCCATCAGCAATCCATTAGATCGACTATATTTAAAACATTGAAAATTCATTTAACCCAGAGGAAAATGTGTCAATTTTGGAAATACGTTAACACTCATAGCTACGACTATCTATCTCCCACATAAATAGCAGTACTTATTTTATCGTTTCAGCAATATTTGTGAATATTCTTCACACGGAATTCTGAGATTGCTCACATAGATGTCAGAGCATACAATCATTTCTAAACCATTATTCACATGTCCAACATATATTTATTTTCTCTCTACTTCTTATTCCCAAGTCTTTGTGAAACTACCAGTACCTCCTATTTCCACGGCCAACTTACAATAGTGGTCCTTTGTGGCAGTTCTAAATCCCGCCCCCCACCTCTGCTTTGTACTTTATTGTCGTCATCACATCCCCCGTCACTGGCTTATTCGTTGTTATTACATCGTTATTTATCATGTTTGCTGTATGCCTCCCTCCCCCTCTGCGGTATGCTACAGTGTAAGCCCAACACGGGCACATTTTTCACATTTGTGTTTGTTTTTAACTAATGCATCCCTCATGCTGTGGAAGGTGTTGGAAATTGTTGTAGCATGAATGAATACACTTTTGCCCAATGAACTTTCTTGGCTCCCATGTTCAAAAAGAAGCTGATTTGATGCTGGCACGTGGCGTCTTACGGCTGCGTTGCTGCTGGCACGTGGCTCGTGTCCCCTGGGAGGGCGCTTGGGTGGATCTCTGTCTGGCTTCTTTCCTCGAAGTAAGTCTCTCTGAGGAACCTCAACTCAAGAGAAAACTTTTCATCTTGGAGTTTAGGTGACTGCACTCATTTCTCACTATCTACAATCCCCCACTTAAAGCTTCTGTCTAAACCAGTGTCAGTAATGACCCTCACCGCCAGTTTGATGGTCACCACTTGAAGGGTACCATTTGTACTGAGCGGTGATGGCCCACACCTTTAATCCCAGCACTCAGGAGGCAGAGGCAGGAGGATCTCAGTTAGTTCAAGGTCAGCCTGGTCTACTTAAGACAGTTCCAGGACAGTTAGGACTAATATTCCACAACACCTCACCCTGGTCTGGTTACACAGAGAAACCGTGTCTTGAAAACACAAAAGGAGTTCCCTTTGCTTCTCTCTTTAAAGCCCAGATGAATGTTAGCCTGCCCTTCTAGCCATACAAACTAATTCCAAATACAAGACAACTTTTCTTGATTATCCCTCGTTGGAAGACTTTTCTGCAGTAGCCAGAAATGTCGATTCGTGTTGTTGCTGCCTCAGGCATGCGAGGTCTGCATCCTCAGGTAGATGGTAGGTTCCGTTAGGCTAATAAGCCAGCCTTCTTTTGTATTCCATGGCACTGGAACATTATTTCATCAATAAAATTTGCACTGTGGTTTGGCAGAAGTAAACCATGGCTAAGACAAGAGAGAAGAAAATAAGAGGAAGGCAGGATTGGTTGAGCATGCGGCAGAATGGGTGAATGTGGGCAGCAGATGCATTAGCCTTTCTATACTCTGCTCATATCTGCTCTACAGACAGCGACTGTCATTTTATTTGGTGAATGACCAGGGTGAGGTGTTGTGGAATATTAGTTTAAGATGGGTTGCATTTGTTTGTGCTGAGGGATATTTCTTTAATGATGCAAAATGGGTTACATTCTTTTCTGTTGAATTTGTTTACCTCTGTGAAACTAATTACTTTCCCTGCCTAAAACACTTGATTGGTCTAAGAAAGAGCTGCACAGCCAAAAACTCCGCAGGAGAGAGGAAGAGGTGGGGCTGCCAGGCAGAGAGAATAAATAGGAGGAGAAATCTAGAAAGAAGAAGGAGGAAGGAGGATGAGCCAGAAAAGGAGAAAGGAGAGGAGGAGGCCAGGGGCCACTCACACAGCTAACATCAAATATGGAGGAAAGAATGAATATAGAATAAAGAAAGATAAAACGCCTAGAGGCAAGGTATAGTTAAAAAGAAAAAGGATAATTTAAATTAGAGAACCTGGCTAGAAACAGGCTAAGCCAAGGCCGGATAAGTAAATAAGTGTCTACTGATTTTTTTTGGAAGATGTGTGGCAGGCCCCAACAAGTAAAACAACAGCAACAGCAAACCTGCAGTGAGGGGAAGATAAGGCCGAGAGGCAACGGAAATACAGAAGAGGAAATGAGATTGTAGAGCACTTGGAATAAACGAAGCATCAAACATGATTAAATATGAAGGATCATGGAGAGGAAGTCCAAACTGTCACCCAGCTCTGCGTCCCAATATGGTGATCTCGGGGGGAAACAAGATGTAAGTGTGAAAGCAAGGATGTGTTGGGTGGAGTGTAGGGGTTTAGTTTGGGACAGCTTGATAATTTACATTTGGAGGACAAGAAATATGTTTTCCTTGATGACTTTTAGCACTAGGAGTAATAACATGGCATTGGCTGTGTTGGAATTTTAACATCGTGTCTCTGCATTGAGAGTTTCTCTTTTTCCCCCTCTAGTATGGATATCTAGATGAACCTTTAGAAATTATACTTTCAAGGAAACTTTTCAAATCACACTATCATACCTTGAAGCAAGGCTATTATGGCGCCTCTGGTATGGGAAAAGTGAAATTAATTGAAACGTTCAAACCATTATAATTTTGTTTTAGTTCTCATTTCAAGTTTTAATGGGTGGGCCCCCACTAGCCCAGGCGGGGGTGGGGAGGATCCAGGAACTACTTTACCTGTGAGAAGGAACTCAGCTCTGTCCTGGTGGTTTTGAGGACATTGCTTAATGCCCGTATTTGTTGTGGCTGCTGCTGCCTCGGCCGTAAATAGAACAGAACTGTGCTTAGGACGTGCTCTGGACAGAAGTTAAATCTTAATCAGTCTTGGCTCTTTCAGATACCTAAAAAAGAGGTTCGAATCTGCCTCTTAGCCCAGGGAGTTCAATTAAAGAAAGCGGAGACAAAAGTTCTCTTTTGAGAGCTGTCATTTCTTCCGTTGACACGATTGATGCGCTGTAATGCTATTTCAGAAGGTTGGCTCTCTCCTTTTGTTCTGCTCTTCAATACTCTTAAAGGGAAGGGGGCTGAAGCCCTGGAAAGAGGATTTGTAGCATCCCCACCCGCCCTCCTGTGTGCCCCGCATCATCTGTCTTTGACCCCGGCTGACATCCTCCAAAGAGATGCCCGTTCAAAGCTCTGCCCCACTCCCCTACAGATCTCCTTTACCAGCAATATTTTCACCGTTCTTTACAGAGATTTTGCTTTTCCTCCGCGAGGATGGAAACCCGATGACGATGTGGCCATTTCACCGGGACTGTAACTTTCCTTCCTGACAGCTCCATTAGCTCTGCCGAGTTATAAATCTTCATATTTCAGACCTGAAATCAGAAAGTGTTTTCATGATGCTAATCTCTGTGAGCAACAAGCATGAATGAAGGCATGACAGACATCCTAGCCCTCCGAGAACCTTATCTGATGTATCTCAGTGCTGGGGTGGGGGAGGGAGAGGATTCACTGCCAGATCTGATGAATCAGCTTTGATTGCTAGCCTCCTGCCGTACATTTTGAACGTAAAGAATGCTTCGGAAGCCACGCCACTTGGCTGGTTTTTTTTTTTGTTTTTTTTTTTAATATGTGTAATAATGTGTCATGTGGAACGGGTTTTACAAAATTCATTGTTTGAAAGTTAATTAGTATTCTCTTTCAGAATACCTTCTCTCTTGCTGGAATAATCATTTAATTGCATTTGTCTGTCGCCTCATCTTGGTGAATATTTTAAAAGTCAAATTGTATATTTAAGGTGTGTTTCCTCTAATTGCTTTGACATTCAGAAGCACACGACTAAACATGTTAATATAAATTGTGCTTTTAATCAGTACTAATTCTCTGTTTCTACAATGTACATACGGCTATTACCTGGGTTATCTTAACAGAACAAGGCATGATTGAAGGAAACGGGTACCACTTGGAACATAAGATGTGAAGTCACTTGGCTTAGTTTGATCACATTGCCAAAATATAGAGAGGGCAGCATTTGGTCACATAGGGATTTAAAGCGTTAACAGTTGTTCATAAACAAAACAAGCCATTAATGTTTAATAATACTGGCTTGAATATTTGCTAGTAAATAGTGGTGACAGCCAAAAATGAACCTATGGGATTATGCAGCACATTACTGGTTTTTGTTTGTTTGTTTGTTTGTTTGTTTTGTTTTTTTTGAGACAGGGTTTCTCTGTGTAGCTCTGGTCATTCTGTAACTAGCTATGTAGATCACCCTGGCCTTGAACTCACAGAGATCTGCCTGCCTCTGTCTCCCAGGTGCTGAGATTAAAGGCGTGCACCAGGGCCACCTGGCCACAGTATTGTTTAGCTTCATGAGTACAACCCCTGAGGAGCGCTGGGAAATGCTGAGTGCTTCCGTTCCTATTGTTCTGATTCTGGACACTAACCTGCCAGCCCCACAGTAGCTGTGAGGACAAATCCAGGACCATCCTCTTTTTCACCCATATTTTTAGTTTTATTTGATTTTTGAGTTTGGGGGGGTTAGTAATTTTTTGTTTGTTTGTTTCTTAGGAAAAAGATGTACTACTTTCAGAAAAAAAATTTAAAGATAAAACATTATTCACATATGAAAAGTGTTCCTCTCTTTATCGACTTAGGAGAGAATTCCCAGTCCACGGTTTCATCAGCACCCTGTCCTGCAGGGCATCCTGCAGCTTCCCTGTCCTGGAAGGGTGTTTGCGTCCTCACTGGTGGCTCCTGAAGCCCCATTTGTCCTTTACTCCCCAAAAGTTTGCTGACTCCGAGCTCAGAGCTAAGTAAAGCTGTTCTTCACCTTAAGATTCGGTTTCTCCAATCCCATCTAAAACTCATGTTTCCTTTTTCTCAGTCACGTGGGCGAAACAAAAGTGATAACAACATTGATTCTTGTAGCAAGCTTCAGGGGCAAGGGGGGGCGGGTCATGGTCCCACGTCTTCGTCTTCGTTTCCCTAAACTTTTCCACACATGTGAAACAGAAATGAATTTCAACAGTCTCATGTGACTGTGCATGTATGGTGAGCTCACACTCAAGCTTGTGTGTTGCTCATTTCCTTTATGAAATTCCCTCCTTCTGACTTGTACACCATTACTTTGATCTTGGCTCTTTTGTCATCCCCCTTTTGTTGTTACGAGGTAAACGATTTCCTTATAAAGAAGAAATACCAAACATGAAAAGAAAATGAGGAAAACAATATATGAATCCCTTTGTCTCTTAGTCGGGATGATTGTCTTTCAAACACACTGTGTTCCTGAGCAACAGGGGTTAAAGGAATTGATATATACTTGATATGGACGTGTTGGGATGCTTTAAAAAATCGATTCTAGCTAATGGAGAGGATGATTTTAAAGTGAACCATGGCCGTTCCTTGAGTGAGCCACATAACAGCTGAAAGAATTCAAGTAAACACTGAGGTGGTCACAGAGACGGTTCTTGTCTACGGAAGGCCTGAGAGTGGCCCTGAGTTCCACAGGGAATTAGACTCTGAAGAGCCTCTTCCGCGTGTATGATTCCCTAATGTCTAGAGCCAGATAAGTAGCCTCTAATTTTAAACGTGCAATTATCCAAACAAGATGAATGTACGGGGCAAGGCTGCATGAGAATGTCAATCTTAATGTTCATATTTTATGTTCCCCTTTATAATAGACACAGAGTTGGCAAAAGGGACATTTCTGTGTGGTCCCCAAAGACCATGGCTAACTTGGTAGAGACATCGCCAGATTTATCTTGCCATCGGCTGTGGAGACAAGACCCAAGGGAGACACATCCCAGAAAAAGACCCTTGCCAGTGTCCTTTACAATATTTTTGATCAGTTGTTTTACCTTGGCCAGATTTATATTTGATAAACTGCCAACTGATAAAGTATGACACTTTCCGGGCTAGAGTTAACCACCTAAGCTTTAAAGGGCGGCTTTTATTTAAGTGCTGTAGAAACTGAAAAAAACCTTAGCAGTTAGATTCTGTCCCCTGGTACAAGTATTACAGTTGACAGGAACCAAAACTAGACAAGTAAGAAATGTTAGGGAAAGGGCCACCACCCAGATAAATTGATTCAAAATAAAGGAACCAAAGCCAAAGAGAATCGTCTCCTTTTTCCACATAGCTACTAATTAGTGAATCATTATGGTTGTAATACAGAGATTCTGGGTCCTTAACACATGAAAATGAGGTGTTTGAGTTTCGTAATTACTGGAATTATTGATAATACCAGCTTCGTCCTAATAGTAAATTATATTTTCAAAGTAAAACGTGTGCTTTGGCAGCACAGATCCAGTCATTGTTTCGAACTGATAGAGACTAGATTCAGACACAGCATATCTTCTGTATCAGGGAAATAGTGTACACATTTAATAATAAAGGCTCTATAGGCATGTGACGGTATGACTTTTTTTCTAAATTGCTAGATTAAAGCAGATGCTCGTGATGATGTACAAATGGGAGCGTGATGGATTCAAGTAGAAATTTTTTCTTGGTGCAGTACCAGTTTCATTACATTTTAAAACTCATGATTTTTTCAACGAAGGGCTATCGTTGTTAAGCCCTAAGCCGTCTTTCTGAAGGGGGAAAAAAAAACTTGAAAAAGATTTGTGAAAACAGCCTGCAATAAAAATCACACATGCTTCATAAAACAGTACTTGATAGATATCACTTGCGCCATTAAGAACTAAACGACAAAGGATGTAATTTCAGTTCTGGCATGCAATATTAATCGAAAGCCTTTAAAACATCTTGCTGATGGGAACTGTGACAGCGTGACATTGAAGAATTAGGAGCTGAAGACATCTATCTTAATCAGACTTTCACCGTGAATGCCGCACAACATAGCGTGGCTTCATTCATCTTTACATTTGCAAATGTTTTGTATTTGAAATGTAAGTGGACGGATGCAAATAATACAAAGTCGATAGTTAAAAGTGAGAGTTTTGAGAAGGAGCAAGTTTTAGCCGTGTGCCTGCATACAAGATAGTACGTATCTCTTTCCTGTAATAACTCACACGATTCCCATGTTTCATGTTGTGGCACACAGAAGTAAACACTAAGGACATTTTCTAAAGTATAAGTAGGCTTATATGTGCTTTATAAATTTAGTAGTAAAATGGTATATTTATAAAGACCTTGGTAGAGAAAGTAATTGTCTTAGGAGCATAACTACACAAGCCTCAAAGTTAGTTAGTTAGAAAAAGAATAAAGAATTTCAGTTACCTTATTTAACTAAATGAAAAATACCCCAAAATTAAAACTTTAAAGTAATCCTTCACTTCTTTTTTTTTTTTTAGGTATACGTTGTTCTAAGTGTTATATTTTAATCTCCTGTGTAAGAGTTACCTCATTTTTACAGATGAGACGCTAAGGGATTTAAAAGAGGAAATCGATTAACCCAGTTAGGAAGCTTGGATGAGGAGCCTGAACCCAGCTGGTAATGGACTGAGTGTCTGTGTAGCCCAAATTTAGTAAGTTGAAGGAAGCTGTCACTCTTGTGATGCTCTTCAGAGAGAGAGACTGGGCCTTTGGGGAAGTAAAGAAGGTCCGAGAAGCCACAAGGGTAGAGCCCTGAACCTATAAGATTAACGTCACTCCGGAAAGAAACTCCAGAACTTCCCACCAGACTCCCAAGCCCAGCCACGGAGAAGGCCATCCTTTCAAGTCACAGAGTTGTCAGCAGAAACCAACCCTTCCACGCCTTAGTGGGGACTCCTAGAACTTAAACAACAAATCTAAAATGAGCCGCCTGGTCCATGGTGTTTAGTTACACGTGGTTGAGACCTCACACACCAGGTCATCCAAACTGGTATCCACTGTTCACTTACTTCTAGGGAAGTTTTTAAATACATTGATACTAAACTACTTGCGGGCTGATGAAATAAAAGATCAGAAAATCTGTGAAGCACAATGTCAGGCTTTTTTTTTTTTTTCCTCTGTGTTGGCAGGCTGATCCTTAGTGGCACTGAGCATCCCAGCTACCCCAATTACACCTATTGCTTCTTTAACAATAGAACCTTATCAACTGCCCAGCCCTTCACATATACAGTGCACACGGTGGATACAGCAATACCGTATTTGTTTTTGAAATTTTTGCCTTTAGTCTTTTCTGTGTTCGATCTGTGTTCTTTCTGTACCAGCCTGGCTTTTGTAGATGCCAGTAAAGTGTGAGAAAAAAGTATTTATTGGGGGTTGTGTAGTGTTGCATTCACATGCAAAATCCGTATCCCCAAGACAATAGCGTCAAAGAAGGGGAAGCTGCAGGTACACGTAGAGGCTTTGTTGAAGCCTATGACTGTTCTTAAATCAAAGAACATCATTGCTTGGTTTCCATGGAGTAGTTCACCAACAGTGCCTATGCCATGAACAGAAAGAAGGTAGCAGTTGCGTGCAAGAGCCTTGCATCTGGGTAACACTGAATGCTAATGATAGCACAGCATCTCTGCCTCGAGCCGTACTATAATTGGAAGGGAGTCCTAAACGGAAGATTCAACTCAGTTTCAGCGCGTTAGCAGACACTATGGCCTCAGCTGCCGAGAACAGACGACATCAAAACTCTAGGGGGAAAAAAAGCGGTGTCAGAGGTAGCACGTTTCACAAAACGATTTCAGTGCAGCTATTAGGGAGTTTGTTTCCTGATCACTAGCCCATTCTGTGGTTGCAGAAACATCTAAGAAATGAAAATCAGGTAAAGATGCTGACAAAGGAGACTTTCCTTTCCCCGTTGACTAGATTCCCCTATCCCTCCACCACACCCGAGATTGATCCCAGGAGCTTACACATGCTAGCTAGGCACTCTACCCCCAAGCTACCCCCAGCCCCAGATCTTCGCCTTGAAGAACCTCCGGGCTTTTCAGCAATGGTTTTCATTATGATTTTACTGCTCACACTTGCCCTCAGTTGGTTTGAGGCGTGTTTTGGTGATGTGACCACATACTGAAGCAAGCCACTAAGGCGAGGAAAGAATCGTTTTGATTCCCAGTCTCTGAGGGCTCGGCCCCGGGTCAGCTGGCTCCATTTCCGTTAGGCCTGGAGCAAGGCAGATGCCTCATGGTGGGAGGACATTGCTCCCCTTATGTCACCCAGGAATGGCAGAGACAAGGAAAGGGGAGAGAGACAACATGTAACAACATAGACCCTTCGAAGACCAGGAGTCCCAGCCAGAGGGCCTTGAGCTCATCATTGGGGTCCTCAGGATCCCACTTCCCGTGGCAGTACCACCAACACTGAGCCTTTGCTGAGGGGCACTTCCCCCAAACTGTAACAGGATGGAACTCTGATACGCAGTGGTTTTTACTACAGGTGAAAATATTAAGATATTAGATTGCAGCAGATGTTAACCGAGTTTTTCAGCCGAGGTATGATTTTTAATATTATCACAGAAAACAATGTATTTATGACATAACATGATGGGGGTTTGTAACATTCCCATTGAAAATAAAGTGATTTTTTTATTATATATCTAAAATGTTTCATATTTATGACCAAAGGGACTTTTTGTTCTCTTCAGTTTTAACACAAGATTAGCGCACGTGTGTCAAGATTGTATTGTGCAATACTTAAAATAGGGAGAAATTTAAAAACTGAAAAATCTTATTTAGCTTAAGACCCCTTTTTTATCCCCACCCCCAATTCTTTGAAGTAGAAGAGAGAAACGGATACCTAGTGGTTCATTTATTTGCACAGAACTGCGTTTAGCTGCAGCAAATACTCACCCGTTTCTGCTGCATCCTTTCTTCGGATCTTCCCGCTGCACTGGACGTTGTTGGTGCAGAGTGTGTTCTCTGAGAGGCCTGGCACATTCTTCTGCACTGCTGGGAATATCTGATTTGCTCCCATTGCTCCCAAAGTCATGTCATGGTACAGCTTCCCATTGCCTTCCATCGTTCTTGACCCGCATTGCAAACATGTTTTATTTATATCATACTGGATATTCCACTTAAAGTCAATAAAAGTTAATTGCACTAAAATCAAATGCTCATTAGGTCATAAGGAGAGGGGACAGCGTGTATCGATTATCTGCCAGCAATTTTTTATTGTCAACACGGAGACAGCTTTTCTTTTTTTGCTAATTCTCAGGCAAAATATTTTTTTAGATTAATACATGACGATCCCAGAAGCATACACAGAGGCTTTTAAAGGTTATTTTTATATATTTTCTGTGCATGCGTGGTAGAAATGTTCTGTGTGTGCTTCTGTTAGAAATGATTATGCACAACTGTATATTCTATGGAGGATAATACGCCTGTGACGATACTGGTGATAATTGAGTGGCCAGATGAGTTAGTGTAACCAGCGAGACAACCACTTACACTTATGGTCACACACTGAACTGTTCAGGTGCTGGCAGATGAACTCCCGTTGAGTTCCAGTCATAGCGGACATCGGAAGGTCCATCAAAGAGAAGTGTGGTGGTTTCAATAAGAATAAGGCTCTATAGGCTCATATATTTGAATGCTTAGTCACCAGGGGGTGGCACTATTTGGAATAGTTATAAGGATTTGTGGGTGTGCTCTTGTTGGAGAAAGTGTGTCACTGGAGGTGGGCTTTGAGGTTTCCCAAGCCCACACCAGGCCTAGTCTCTCTCTGCCTATGTCTGGGTCAAGATTGTAGAACTCTTAACTACTTCTCCAGCACAAACACCATATCACATTTGGCATAATCATGCCTTGGTGAGATAGATAATGTGTTCGCGATTGTATATGGGATAGTTCTATTATGGGTTACACACATGGGATAGTTGTATCATGTTCGGTGTAATTATGGCATGGTTACTGTTTCCATTTGGAAATGAGGTTTGACATATGGAGGGAGATGGGATGCTGTGTCAAGTTGACAAGAGGTGCATTTGTAATGGCTGTTCTTGGTTGTCAACTTGACTCCATATGGAATTAACGCAAACCCACATGCTGGGCACACCTGTGAGGGATTTTTCTTAATTAAATCCAATGAAATGGATTTAATTCTCATGTCCTCATCTGGATGTCTGTGGTAGGAAGATGCACCTTTAATCGAGGTCTTCTGAGGTGGGAAGATCCTGTTAGTCTGGTCCACACCTGGAACAGAGAAGAAGGAAGCTGTCTCTTTTTCGCCTGCTTGCTCTCTCCCTTGCTAGCAAATCCATTCCTTGACCAGCATGAGAGCCCCCTTCTTCAGGATTCTACTGTATACGAAGACCAGCTGGGACAGCCTGCCTTGTGCTTTCTTAGACCTCATAGGCAGTCATTGTTGAGTTAGCTGCACCACACCCTGTAACTCTTTCCACTAAATCCCCTCTCCATTCATAGAGAGACTCATTCCCTAACTTCTGCTGACTAATATAGAGTTGGGTACCAGAGGTGGGGTCTGGAAAAGGCTTTCCAATTTGCCGACACCTACAGTTACTGCAGCCTCTGCGAGTGGCTGGGAGAGCACTGCAAGCCCAGGCCAGGACCGGTGTCTCTCTCTTCCTGCTGTCTTTAGATTCCTATGTAGAATTCTCGGCTCCTTCACCAGCACCATGTCTGCCTGCGTGCTGCCATGCTCCCCACCATGACGATAATGGACTAATCCTCTGAGACTAGACGCCACCCCCAGTTAAATCTTTTCCTTTACACGCGTTGCTGTGTCCATGGCATTTATTCACAGCAAAAAGAACACTGACTAAGACAAGAAGTTAATGTTAGTCATGAGACATTATCTCCTAAGTAAAAGTACTTCTTTCTATGCTATTCTCTAGTGAGATATAAGAAAAGCATAGCCAGTCATAAGAAAGGAGGAGAGGTCTATATTCTGTAGAATGTTGCACATGTAAGCGTGGTGTTTGGAACTTTGGAGAAGGCTGTGGAAATCCAAATAAAGTTCTGTTCTGTCCTCGTGGCCTTAGTGAATGCACACTGAGTTTTCCCGTTCTTCCTGCCTTCGAATACCCAATCATAGGCAAGCATTCTTTACCATTCTGCCTGATGTATGAGTGATTTTCCTGGGTCAGCTTTCCGACTGATGGTTACTCTCTAGTGGTTTATTGTACACATTGCAAAACCATCCAATGAGATGTTAATTCCAGAGGTTGTGTTTCTCCCTGCCAAACTCCCTCATTTCCTTTCCCATAGCATCTAATTCCAGTGTTCTAAATTTTAAATCCTTAAGCGTTTCAGACAATCAGCAGAATTCCTTATTGTCTACCCTGTGAAAATAGAACATGCCAAGGGGCAGGGTATTACCTAGGATCTCAGGTACAGTTGAGGCATTACATTTGCTCTCTGCTGTGCACATTAAGAAGATTCCAGAGATTCACACACCTCTGAGAGGTTCAGTGGCAGCTTCAATGCTCTCAGCCCTTCTTCCGTCCCCTATGCTCTGGTTTATCTGTTCTTTCAGGCTCAGTGATGCTAACCTAAAGGACAGGGTGAAATCAACTGCAGGACTAGGATGAGCAGCTACTCTTTGCCTAGAACACAGCCTGGCAGATGCTCAACAGATGGCCTAAATGCATTAGTCCGTAAAAATAGTCAATGTCCCTCATCAGGACCCTTGGGTGTGGCATTTGGAGACCTGTCACATGACCTTGGGTAGGAAGTATGGTTGCCCTCCCCCACCAAAAGTAAAGATCTGAATAAGTTGTTTTTGTGTGTTTCTTTTTCCTCTGAGACAGGGTTTCTCTCTGTAGCCCTGGGTGTCCTGGAGCTTGTTTGATGCTTTGTAGACCAGGCTGGCCTCAAACTCACAGAGATCTGCCTGCCTCTGCCTCCCAAATGCTGAGGTCAAGGGTGTGTGCCACCATGCTCAGCTGCCTTCTTATTTTTAATCCTCCCATGGAAGTATAACTCCAAGAAACAAAAGCAAATTCTCCTGATCCTAGAAGTATAGAAAATTGGCCAACCTCTGCACACTCAAGTAGCATATTCCTTGTCATGGTACGTCTTCAGGCAGCTTGCTAATGTGTCATTAAAGATTTTCATAGTCAAACATCTTTATATAAATAGTTTTTTAATCAGTTGTATAGATGGAGACAAAAACTGTATTATGTGTTTACATGAAAATCAGAGTTGTTAAATTGCTTTTGATTTTGAGTGTGTAACAGTGTGGTGTGAACTTCTAGGGAAGAAAATTTCCAGCCGTGCTGTATCTTAATGAGGGCTCTGGAGAGGCCTTTAATTCTCCCCGAGAATCTGAGTTTAAGTAATAAGCAGAGGAAGAGGTTTGTGTGAAGATGATTCCCCGAGTGAGGTGGTATCTTTCTTTGCAGATTTGCGCTGTGCCGTTTTCGATGGTTATCTTATTAATGCAGTGTTTAGGGTAGGGTGTAAAGGAGAAGAGAGATAAAAGATAACTCCCGACTGTGGATCCTTGCTTTGATGTGGCCTCTGTTGAGTTTGTGGCATGGCTTTTGACCTGTGTTCTCTGACTCACACCCTGGCTCCATTTACAAGGAAGATTGTTGCTAACTGTTTTTGCTGTCCTAGAGAAGTGGGCAATTATCTATGATCTGTGTGAGGTTGTTGGGACAAAGGAAACGTTTGTTTTATTTAGAGCTTGTTATTTCCACTGTCATGGACATCAGGTCCTAACTCTGAACCTTGCTGTGCTGGGGTTCCCAGCACACCAGCCCTTAGGAGACAAAGCAGAGCTAAGCCACCCCTCTTGGTTATATATACTAGGAAATCCTCCTAAAAGCCCTCCTAGAAGTCCTGCTCAGGGGAGCTAAGACTAGTATGGTCTTAAGATGCAGACAAAGAGAGGGCTTCTTATGGTTTCGGTGTGGTGTTCTTTAGCACTTCTGCAAATGCAACCAAGTGTCTCGGGCTGGGATATAGCTCAGTTGGTTAGCACATTTGCCTAGCATACAGGAAGCTTTGCTCACAACCTAGACATCAAACAGCATAGACTAGGTGTGGCCTTACAGACCGTGAGCCCAGTCAAAGCCAGATCGTCGGGAGTTCAAGATCATCCCCTGTTGTAGAGAGAGCCCATCTTAATCAAACAAAAACAAAAGGGGAGAAATGTTTCAACCCTCTCATCCTCCCTCTCTGCACTCCCCTGCCTCTGCCTCACCTCCTGGCCTCTCACTTTCCCCACTTCCTCCCTTGCCCTCTGTCCACCTTCCTTTTGCTATTAACACACTTTCCTCAAACTGAAGTTTTGCTCTATTCAAAAGCATCCCAGTATTCCAGCTCCCTTCACAGTAGCATTTGTTTACCCTGGGGAACCTCTGCAAGCCAGCCTGCCTCTGACATCCTGGGAAGGAAATCCTGAAAGAGGCGGTTGGGGCAAAGCATTCTGGGACTGTAGCAGCTCTTGTCCCAACTGTGCTCACTTGCCCAGTGCAGGCCCCAGCCCCCCTCTCCTCCTCTCTGCTCACCTCACACTCACCTTTGGCTTGCTGCCACCTAGAGCCCACACATCCAGATGCACACGCTGCTCTTTTACCTCCCACCAGGTGTTGTTTTCTCTCCCAGCTTTCGCACTCAAAAGTCCATTTCTACTCTGTCCCCAGAGCAACACAGCCGCCTCCTCCGTGTGAACCACAGAGGGGATGTTGCAGAACCGTGGTGCGCCAGTGGGGTTTTCCATTACACACACACACGCACATGCACACACGCGTGCACACACGCACACACCATGTACACCTCAGCTGGATGAGGGAAAATTTGCCAGATGTCTGCTGAACTTCCTTTTTTCCTCCCATTTTCATTTTAATTTTATCTATTTTCATGTATGTCTGTGTAACACTTGCGTGCCTGCCTGGTGTCCAACAGAGGCCAGGAGGGGGGGTTAGATCCCATGGAACTGGAGTCAGGGATGTTTGTGAACCATCATAGAGGTGCTGGGACTCAAACTCGGGTCTGTCCTCTGGAAGAGCAGCCAGTGTTTTGAGCTATCTCTCCAGCCCTGGGGCAGTCAGACTTTCTTTCTTAAAGACTTATTTATATTGTCTTAAAAATAGGCATGTGTATGTGTGGGGTGTATACATGTAAGTTTAGGGGCTCGTGAAACGCAAGCCATCAAATCTCTCGGGAGATGGGAGATATCTAGCGTGTGTACTGGGAGCTGAACACACGTCCTCTGAGAGAAAAGTACATGCTTTTAACTGCTGAGCCATCTCTCCAGCTCCCCATGTCAGACTTTCTGTGACCAAATACCCCTCTCACTCTGAGGTTATTTTTGTTTGATAGGCACTAGGAAGCCGGTTGTAATTTTCCAGAATTACAGTGGCATCCTCAGATCTGTGTCTCAGTGATGCATGAGGTCAGTTTCTCCCAAATCCATATACCTAAAACCTTTTTGTGACTCTGAGCAAAGCTTACCCTCCGTGGATTAGCTCAGCCCCAAAGGCCGAAGGTGCAGCCTGCGTTGTTCCTATGAGATGCACTCACCTGACTTGCCTCTCAAGCATTTTAATAATCTCCACTCTAGACACTGTTCTCTGTTACTTTATGCCCATTTTGAACCTTGGTCCCTAAATGCTTCCCTGGATATTCAGTAACTCTAAAATGACTTCTCTCTGTTCTCAGTATGACTCATAGTTATATTTGTCTTAGGCAAATATTTTGTTTTTTTTAAAAAATATTCCAAGTCGTGCAACTGATCATATTTATTCTTTGTGTTGGAAGCTGCGATGTTGACGGCCAAATTTTTATGCCTCTTTAAAACTGTAGCGAGCTGTGTAGCCCTAGATCTGTCTCTCCCTTTCCTACTTCCGTTCTTTTATTCTGTCGTCTCTTCTGGCTGTGTTTAGCTCTAGCTCCTCTTGCTAGGATTTGTATGCTTGCTCCATGTTGAGTAGATGGTGGAGATAAATGCACACTCCAGCCATGTCCCATTTGCCCAGAATCTTGAGAACTGGTGTGAATTCTGAGTCTGTGGATATTGCTTCTCTCCATGATATGCTGTAGAATTTAAACATTCAGCTATCCCGCTCAGACGCTCCTATCTGAGTCTGTAGAGATCAGGACCTTCGGCATCTGGACCTGTTGGCCTGGTAGATCTCTTGGCTGTGTAGCCAAATGAAACGTGGTCCCAGCAGCAGTACTGCATTGCTGAAGCGGCTGGATGGGCCATGGGAAGAACTGGTGCCAAGCTCTTACTAAACGCTTAGAAAGCGAACAACTTTAGCTCGGGGAAACTCGGGGCAGATTTTTGGTGCGTTAAATGGAACTTTCCCATAGTGGCTGCTTGTTGATTTGTTTTAAGAGGAATCCTGAGCTAACACATTCAAATACATGGCAGAGATCTTAAATTTATTTAGCGTTTAATAGCAACCTCCACGTCCACGCTTGCTATTTCCCCGTTTGTAGAGTGAATTCACCTGGGCCCCGACTCAGCACATCCCTGTAACACAGAATGTGGTTACATGTTTGCCGAATGTCGGCGTAAATGGACAACGGAGTAGATTTGATTGAATCCGTCTAGTTGTCCTGAGATCATACAGAACGGGCTCTACCGTGACTCTTCACAAAGAATTAACTTGGTTCTTCTGATTCCTAGACTTCTCGGACCGTTTAGTAGTTGCCTTAACAGACCTGTGTAGAGTGCCGTGCCATTCTTGGATGATACCAAGCTCAAAGGCATGGGGTCACTCGGCCCCTCCTGCCTCCTCGGCCAAGCCTCGTCACCTTGTCCTTTGAACTATTTCTTCCTTGCTCTCTTTGTCTCCATCCCACGCCCCCATAGCTGCCGCTTGCGGTGGCAGACTGTGCAGAGCTTTCTGAACGTGCCTTCCAGCTTTCCGTGGAGAATCTCATGTGTACCGGTGCTGAGGAAGACAGCTCTAATTAATTACACGAGACCTGAATAATGAATCTTCCGTGGGGCTTACACTGAGGCCTGGTGTCGTGAAAGAACTTCAACTCTGTGCCGTTTTAGCGATTCCTTCTAAGGCGTGCTGCCTTTCTAGTCAGACTTAGACCTTCATTTGTCCTGATCGCCAAGACACTGAATCAGGGAAGATTGTTGAGGCGTCCAGTGTGGGGAGCTTTAGGAACAGCGGCTCCACAAGGAATTCGCTTGCTGTTATAGATTTAGATATTTCTGTCTCTGCGTTTCTTTTCAAGAGTGAGAAGTTGTTGGTTGTTAAGCTACAGGATAGGGATTATTAGACACCGGTAGAAACATATGATAATCACTGACGTTATGTGTTGTGGGAGGAGCTATCTTTATTGCTGATCTGCTACAGAAGTTGGATCATAAAGCCCACCTTATTGCCCGTCATGCATTCATTTCATGCAACCAGAATTATAGCGCGTGACTATATTATTTTCCTTAATAATCACTGCTGGATTTCAAAGTCTTTGAAAGATAGTCATGGCGTTTCCTATTCTGTTTTAATATAGGTATTTATATTAATAGCATGATTTAATAAGATACTTTAAAGTTATATTGCATTTTTGAACTATATTTAATAAAAATAATAGGTATCTTATGTGTAGAAGAAGATTATAAGTTTGATATTAAATTAAGGAATCATCCTTCTGGTAAAATACAGTGTGTGTCAATTTAGTAAAATATATATCCAAAGCTAAGACATGCAAAGTAGATCTCAGATGCTGCAACGGCCTGTGGTTTTAGCTGATGATTTACTAGCTCTAGAGTGTTACCCCCATAGTTATAATGCAATATTGTGTTTGTATTTTGAAATCGTTGGGCATCTTCTGCTTCTGGTTTGGAGCAGAATATCTGTATCACTGATGTATTGGTAGGAGTCGCTCTGGTCACCTATGACTCACTCCAGAAATGTAGTACTCCTGCACACTGTGAAACTGGAGAATCTGTTCTGTGTGTGTTCTAATGGCTGTCACGGTCATTAAGTATATGAGGCTTCTGACGTTGTAATCAGATGTGATTCAGCCTGCTAAGTATCCATGAAGCAACATCTGCTCCGCGGAGTGACCTTCTGCTACAGAATGCTTAGCGTCTATTAGTGGATCAGAGCACGGAGCCGCCTGTTTGGGATGCGCTAAACTCAAGCAGGCTACTGCTGGTTAGCAACTAGCTCGTAATAATTTATCACAGTTAAATAAAGCTTTAAAAAACTCCATTAAATAATTATAGGGATTATATGCATTTCGAAAACCTTTGTGTTCGACCAAAATCACCCATTTAATTTCAGGCTTGGTTTGTTAAAATAAAAAAAGAAAAAATCTGAAATCTAAAGGCACATTAGGGGAGCTGTCAGATGTTGTTTTCTGTAGGTGTTAATAAATCCAGATGAAAAAAAAAAAGTCTGAAACAAATTAAAACCAAAAGCAGTTTTGCCATCTGTTGTATATTAATTAGAACTTTGCGTATCAAGGGTAAACTTGGTCTTTGAGAATGTCACCGAGCACCCACTTAATAGAATAATATGCAAATGCGTCAGGTAGTGGCTTTTCCACGCAGTTTTTAACTCTTAAGTTATCTCCAGCAGCTCTGGTGGAAAGCAGCCGCGTGCATGCGCACGTTCATACACACGGAAAAATATAACGGGCCTTTGTTTCTCTTTTTCCGCAGAGCAACCTGCAAACAACCAAGGGCAACCTACCCTGCAGCCTTTGCCGCCTTCCCACAAGCAGCACTCGGCCCAACATCACCCATCTATCACTTCTCTCAATAGAAACTCCCTGACCAATAGGAGGAACCAGAGTCCGGCCCCGCCGGCTGCTTTGCCCGCCGAGCTGCAAACCACACCCGAGTCCGTCCAGCTGCAGGACAGCTGGGTCCTTGGCAGTAATGTCCCACTGGAAAGCAGGTAACGCGACGCTTGTAGTCTTCAAACCATTTGCTCATCAAGATCACTCAGGGCACAGGGAGGGTACATGCTCCGATGGTCGACCACGCGTATTTTGAAGCCTCTAAATTCAAAAATAAACTAGTCCAGCGCTTTCCTCACTCACAGGAATTTATCGTAATTATAGCCCCAGTGTTGTGTCTTTTTTTTTAAGGCAGGTTCCAGATTGCTAGAAATTTCCTAGGCGCTGGATCAGGGAACTTTCTCATCTTTACACACGTTTTGTTCCTGATCAGAGGTGAGACTGCATCACCTCAGCAAAGGTGTTCCTCACCGCGATCCTTTTTTTCCACGTCTGTACTTCTCAGGCAGGTGGGGAGCGGAAGGAGGTATAAACAGCGCTTGTCAATCCCATGCGGCTTTACCCGGTGATCGTGATTGACAGCTGATTGGCTCTAGACTTACACTTCCACAGCCTCCGTGTTGACCATTTTTCGTAAGCTCATGGTGGGGTGGACCGCCCCCCAAGTGCAAAGCTTACAAGTAAGTCGGAAGGCCTTATGTCAAAAATAGTTTTCTGAAATGTGAGGGGATCAGACTCATTCTTTTAAACTCCCTTCTGGCATTATTTCCAGTGACACCCAAAATAGAGATCTGTTGGGCCCCTGCAGAAACGCCCTGGCCTCAAAATACAGCACCCACAAACCAAGCTTCCGGGTGAAAAAGCCATCTACTCTTTCTGAGTTCTATTAGGAAACTCCTCCTCCTAGGGGAACACAATCTCTCTCCCTAAAAATTTCATTCTCTGGTTGTGGTCAGACAAGTAGTTTCCGAACCCCACAAAAAAAAAGCCACTTGGACACGTTCGTTAATGTCTTCATTTCGGTCTTCTGGCTCGATCACCAGCATAATATATTCGGTGTGTGATTCAGTGGGGTTCTGAAATTAAGAGTTGTAGCATGGGCCAGGTTCTAGTGTCCGTCTGCTCACACGAAAGTTTGACTCTCAACAGCTCCCGGTTCATAACACTCCTGCTCCTTGAGGTTCACGGGGACAGTCACTGCTCCTCGGTGCTGTGGTGTGGACAAAGGGTCATTTACCTTCTTAGTCATTTCTGGGCAGCTTGGCAGCAAGCATCCTCTACCATGCCTGGTACTTATTTCCGTGATTCACTAACTTTTTATTAGGCTCAGAGGAAACAAATTATCACCATATAAAAGCTCAAAAATAGTGGACTCTGAACCCATGAGAGAATGCCTCCTGCTCCCCCCCCCCCCCGCCATTCAGAACCCATGGCCAACTTCGACATTTCGATGATCTGCTGGGTGAAGAAGCCTTCTCGTGATGAATAAGCTGCTATTTCTTGCCATCACTTGTTGGTTCTCTACCAGCTCTGCCCCAAGGATGCACTGAGGAGGTTCTCTCTGTCAGTTACCAACAATAAAAATCATTCCCATTTTATCTTTTCTTTTCTTTCACTGTTGACCTAAACAAGGTTACAAAGAACTCTTACCTTTTTATCTGTAGTGCCAGCCAATAGTAGTTAAGTTTTATTGTTTATTTTGTATTTCCCTTCTGGGAGAAATTAGGAAAAGAAATAGAAAGCAAAGGAAGCAAACAGAAGAATTCCCTTCATCCGAGACAAAGAACCATGTGTATGGATTTTTTTTTTCCTCACAAGGTTATTAGCAGGGACCTAAATTTACCTGGCTTAATTAATTAGTACCCACTGAGCATCTAATCAACACTGGTATACTATTGTCATTTTGTAAATTTTACTAGGAAAAAGTAATTTTCCAGTTGAGTCATCAAATTGAATATGGATAATTGCGTTGTGGTTGACAATAATTGTTTTGACAAAGATTTATGGAATATGTCGCGTTAAATCATCAGAAAGGTGTTTAATTTTAGTGATGTTGTATAACACAAAAGCCTCAAAAACAGTTCCTAAGAGAGTCGGGATTCCTGGAAGTCGTGTGTTACCGTGAAGACGTGTAGAACGCCTTTGAGAAAGATATGGTACCTCCTTGTTATTCCGTGTGTGGTCATCTGGGGTGAATGGAGTTTCAGAAGGAAAGTAGCTAGTTAGAAGACAAACCATCCTATCCGTGCGTAGAATCATTCCCAAGGGAAGCAGTTCCCAAGGATTTCTTCCACTTTAAGGTTGTACCCCTAATGAGACATCAATGGGATGACATAGTTTTGTGAATGGATATGGGGGAAGGGCAGTTAATATTATCTCACTAATGATTAGAGTAATGTGTTTAACATCTGCGTGTCGTGTTAACAAAACCCCCACCTGTGGTGTAGCTTTGTTGATCTTCTTGTTAGCCAAGGTTCACCTCTTATGGTGGTGCTAATAAAAAGAAATGATGTTTCAACTTGCAGGCACTCGGTGAATAACGCTAAGCCGCGAAGTGAAAACCTCACAGTGCACGGGCGCAGTGCTACTGTGGTTTCTTTAATAGTCTCACTTGGTTGGAACTCTCGAGGTGAAGAAGCAGTCTTATTTATCATTGATTTTTTTTCCTCTCTTTTAGTTAAGGTTCCCTATTGAGTATGATTCTCTAGCTCAGTTTCAGCTTTATTAACAACTTCATCCCGAGGCGCACCTGCCTTTAACTGTCCTTGGATCTAGGGTGTCCCCCCATTCCTGGCACGTAGGTAGCGTTTACACACACTTGTTTATTAATTACTTTCCTATCATCTAAGCGTTGTAAGCTGGAGAGTATAACATTCAGTTCTGGGGAATTGTGGGCTTAGATTTTCCTTCCTCTTACCTGTTGTCCTTTTCTTCTGAGGATGTAGATAATATTTGGTAAAATTTACCTGGAATAATCCCTGAATATCTGGATAATTTGGAAACTTACAGTTTATGTTAATAAACACAGAAAGGATACAAGCCTTTCTGCCCTGTCCTACATAGCTTTAATTTTGATTCATTAGGAAGCATTTTTATCTTTCACCAGGCAATGTCTTGCTTCCACAAAAATACGTATTTTCTTCCTCTGATAAATTTATTATTTGCTATTCCTGGAGACAGTCGATACTCCCACACACTCTATTTTCCCACGTGGTAACCTGCTTTGGTCCTTCTGCAACCTCCATTAAAACTCAGATATGTGAGATTCACATTGAGATTCGAATTAGCTTTGATGTCCAAAAATTACCTTACTCGGCAGCAATCGGCCCCTGCACTCAATACGGTACAGTGTCCTTTCCCGGTTCCTTCCCCTTAAATTCAGTTATCGCAGTTATGAGCATGAGTTGTCAGGATGTTGAGAGCCTAGAGCTAGCCTCCTGTCCTTTCTGTTGTCCTGCAGCTCCTTCTGTGTGTAGCCGTAGCTGCTACAAGAGGACGCAGAAGCCAGTGAAAAGCGTAGGCTTGACCTAGACCAGCAATAGCGTTTAAAGGTACCATGCAGGAACTCAGTAACGAGCCTTGACCCTCAGTGGTTGTTTGTCTCCCAGCCCCTAGTTTCCATCTATGAATTAAGTCGCTTAGTAGTTACCTTTTAGATGTTAACAAAGTAGTTCGTAGCCACTTAATAAATGATTTATTAAAGTCTCATTTTATTATGACATCTGTTTTGGCATTAATAGTTCATTAATTATGTTCCCATAGCTTTCTACCTAGAAGTTCAGTACTGCTCGGCTAATTATTAATGCATGAAATTGCATATTAAATTACCTCTTTATTAGTGCATTTTTAATTTGACTATTGAAAGCCCTGGGCTTCTTTTAATGTAAGATCAATCGCTATGCACTTTATGAGACAGAATCCTTAGGTGGAAGTGTTGCGTACTCACTGCTTTCTCCTTTTTCCTGCCTTTTCTCTGCTTTTAAATGGTCCTAAGGAAAAGCAAGGCCATCATACAGCATCAGGCCTGAGTCAGTCTCACCTACAGAAACTGCGGGCAGTCTCTCACACGTGGTGACCTTATGATACCAAGAGAAGCCTTTTCCACCTGAAAAAATTGTACATCCACCTCCTGAGCGAGAAAGAAATGCCTGTCATTAGCAAGTCAGGGAGTAGTAGGACCGTCTGTAGTTACAGCTATTGCTGCAAGTAAAACAGGCCTGGGCAGGTAGCCCATTAACTTAAATTGACTGGCTAAGGCCTGGCCTTTGTCAAAGGTAGCTTGGGGATACCCAGGGACTCCTGTGGGCAAAGAGAATGTCACACTCTAGAAAAGAGGTGTAAAAGAGAAGCCAAAGTTGTTGAACACAAATTTTAAAAACACACCTGGTCCTAGGGTAAGAAATTCTCAGCCATTAAAAGTTTTATTATCCTGTTTTTAAAATAAGCTTTTTAAAAATAATGGTGAAGCCATTAATAGAAGTCAGTTGGATCTTAGAGCAATCCTGTAGTCTTTACTGTAACTTAGGGTGTTCCTTAAAGCATCTGTAGGAGATGTGGTATGTGGGCATTTGTGAGGATAAGAAACCAAGAAGGGACCGGGCGATGGTGGCGCACGCCTTTAATCCCAGCACTCGGGAGGCAGAGGCAGGTGGATCTCTGTGAGTTCGAGACCAGCCTGGTCTTCAGAGCTAGTGCCAGGACAGGCTCCAAAGCCACAGAGAAACCCTGTCTCGAAAAACCAAAAAAAAAAAAAAAAGAAACCAAGAAGGGGAAAGAGAGCAATACAATGAAGAATTGTCCGGGTGCTACTTAAGGCATATTTGAAGTTGCCCCTTAAACTCCTTTTTCTCTGTGAAAGGAGGACACAGAACTAGTTCGGTGCCTTAGCTCTGTATTGACCGTGCACTTCATCCAGTGACACTTCTATAACATAAACCCCTGTTGTCCCTAACATTCAGAATTGAATCCCAAAGGGTGAAGTCTGTAGTCTCTCGGTCCTAGGCAGATGGTTATGAAAGACAAAGGTGAGGGTAGCCTTTGGACACAGATGTGACAAAGAACATGAAATTCTCTAGTTTCTATTTGATTTGCAGCAAATACGTAATCATTAATCATTTCTTAATTCATTCACACAAAAAGCTCCTGCTGAACTCTAAATACAGGGATCCCAAAGTAATACGTAAATATTTTTCTTGCTGTCTTGTCTTTACAGTATCTAGTGAAGACAGTGTATTGGATTGGGGCTGTAGCTCAGTGGTAGAGAGAGGACTCACCCCATACATATAAATCCCTGGAACATGAACCTAGCACTAAGAAAAGAAAAAAAGATGATAGATTGGATGATAAAATAGAATAAATTCAGTGAAGATATTATATTGAAGTCAAACTTATATTTATAAAAACATAAAACAACCAAAATTTGATTCTGAATTTAGCCTATGTATTTCTAGTATAATAATAAGAGTCTCCCAAACCATTTTTCACACTTACAGCATCCATTCTAAGAAAGTCTAAAATGCACAGGTGCTTTCAAAGATTAGCGAAAGTGAAGCCATGATTTGTTGACTATAATATTATCAGTAACCTATTATAGTGCTACAGACTTGTCTTGGTTGTATAGCAGACGTCATGCCAATAATTAAAATGAGAAAATCGACTCTCCATTGTCACTGTAGATGAAGGTCACTTGCATGAGTCAGCATTGAAAGCCAGTAGGTGCCCTAGAAATACAGTTCAGCATCTTGAGAAGAACAAACGAGTGTTTTGGATGCAGTTACACCCAGTTTTAATCCTAGCCCAACTTTTAAGTTAGTTAAGTTTGATAGCTTCATGTGTCCATGTGATGCATCGTGTGTACTCGATCCCCACCATCTTCTAGCCCCCTCACCCCTGTCACACACACACACCCCTCATCCCTACGAGCCCTGTTCTCGTGTTCATGTCTTTTTGTTTGTTTGGTGACCCACTGAACTTGATCAGAGACATCTGTGTGACCAAGATCTTGAAACTCTTACACCACTGAGTACGTAACTGAAGACCCTGATGCTGCCTTGTCCGGAGTGGATCGGTAGTCAGTAGTTCAGCAGGGAGGGGGAGAGGCCGATGAGTCCCTCTCCTGTCCACCGCTGACTCTTGACGGGGTTTTATGCAGACCCAGATCAGGCATCCACAGCTGCTGTGGGTTCTTCACAGACTGTGTCACGTGCAAGGGATAGCCTTTCAAAGCCTTTCTCTATCTTTTGGCTCCTAGATTCTGTACCCCCCCCCCTTTTACAGTTTTCCCTGAGCCTGGGTTGGTGGTCATATGAATGTCCTATTTAAGACTGAACACTCAACTATCCCTTTTTCTCTGAACTTGAATAGGCAGCCATGAGTTCCTGCTTTCGCCACCATTCATTGCAAAGAGAAGCTTCTCGGATCGAGGCTGAGAAAAAGTATAGGCGAAAATATTTAAAACCTGTTGCCCTATCAAGTTAGGCAAACTTGTTCCTTTACTTTTTTTTATCATTTACAGTACTGGTTATGAATTTATTACTGTCATGTGGGCCTCACATCCAACTCCACTCTTTGGTTACCCACATGGCAGTCATAACACTATTGTGCCAGTGGGCACACCTTGCCGGCAGGTTAGTATGGTACTTCCTCTGGGTCCCAGCAGGGTTAGATCACGGGTACCTTTCCTCTCCAGCAGCTTTCAAGACACTCTTGACTCTACGAACCTTATCCAGCAGGGAGGAAGCTTGCAACTCAATCCTGGCTTGATTTCCTAGTATCTTTGAGTCAAGGTCTCTCCATCTATTCTGTGTGGGCCGTCAAGAGGATTGGGGGAAGCCAGCATTGACGTTGGAGTCTCTAAGGCCTCCCTGACCAACAGCTCATAAGTGTCAAACCGGGCACTAGGATTTTTGCTTACTTACCCATGGCTTCTGTGAGTATCACTGTCCAGTCATGCAAAAATATCTCCCTTCAGAGTCTTTTTTTAACTCGTGTTTTTTAATTGACCTATAAAATGCCACGCTTTCCGATGGCTTTTTCATGCATTCTTCATTTGGGTTAATCCCACCACCTGGACATCCCTATTCCCTCCACTCCTAGCCTACATTTTAATTTTTATTGTTTGCTCGTATTTTTTTTTTAATTGAAAGAGTTGGAAGAGGGTCTTACTTTATTACCCAGGTATATCTCGAAATCCTAAACTCAAATGTTCATCATGCCCCGGCTCATAGCTAGGACTATAGACCTGTACCACACGTGGATCATGAGTTTAATCACCTTCAAATTATTGAAAGCGGAGGGCAATTTTTAACATAATAATAATCTGTTCAAAATAACGTTGAACAGGAAATAATGTAAATCGAGCTCCTGGCGCATGGTTTTTTTTCTTTTCTTTTCTTTTTTTTTTTTTTTTAAGTAATGACCAGATGACAATAGCAGTTACAGGATAAGGGCACCTAATTGGTTAACAATTGAACAAAACTAATATGTAACCAAGTAGCTGTTTTGTTTTCCCAGAAGATAAGAAATGCATTTGTCATACCTGGGATATTTATGCCTAACTCTATGTGTGAAGTAGGCCAAGCATAAAATTAAACCGTGATTAATTTTAGCGGAATAAAATCTCTTGGTTTTCCTCTTCTCGTCATTTTGCAAAAAATATGTGGATTGTTTTAGGCAGGAGCCCCAAGTGCCTTAATTTTGTTCTTAAGAAAATAATCTCCCAATAATAATGAAATGTTTCATATGCTTGGAACACTTAATTAACTAAAATGCTAAATGTTTGAAGTGAAAGAGAAAAGTCTTGCTGGGTGAATTGTCTCCACATCATTTAAAAGATAGAACTTCACTTTGAGTTTTATTTATGATATGAAAAGCTTTTGATGTGTTTTTGCCTGATGAAGCTACTGTCTAACCAGATGATAATTTTATTGTTTTTAAATTCTTATATATTTATTTGGTTTTTCAAGACAGGGTTTCTCTGTGTAGTGTTGGCTGTTCTGAAACTAGCTCTGTAGACCAGGCTGGCCTTCAACTCACAGAGATCCACCTGCCTCTGCCTCCCAAGTGCTGGGATTAAAGATGTGCACCACCCTACAGGAAAAATTGGAGTGAGCCAGGGTTTTTTTTTTTAGTAACAAATTGAGATGCCAAGAAAGTGTATACTAGTTATTTACTATAGGATTAATTCGTTTTTGAAGTCATAATTTCCATAAGTTGTAATACTGCATATTCAGATAACATTTGATTCTGGATATCCAGTAATTTGTACAAAATATTCCTATATGGTAACTAGTTTTTGTGATCCCTAGGGGTAACAAATTTTTAATTGCTTCTAATGCATTGCTTCTCTGTGAACATCATCAAACGAAAAGGTCACTGAGGCCTTTTCCTTGGTCATGGTTAATGTGACTCTGACTTCACTGCTGTCCTCTTCCAGATGTGACCTAGTCAGCCAACACTTCTTCCTTAGCAGCGGCCCTGTGAAGTTTTCTTCCCATCAGGCTTTCCCTTCCCACATGCTCTATGGAATTACATCTCTGTCCTCTCTGCGTGAAGGTTTTCTGCACTTGTGCTTTAGGTATTTTGTGTGTCTGAGTAGTTTATCTCTGCTTACTTTTTGAGTAATTGAAAATGGTGAATTTTTTCAGAACCTATTTTCCTATAGTTAGTATTTCTATAATTTGACCACTGTGGTTTTGCCAGAATTTCATCCTCTGGTTTCATTAGCAATCAGTTGTCACCCTGCCATAGCTAGCTGCGTGTCCTTCGGGCAACACTGTGGTTTCCTTTGGCCTGATTGTATCTTTCTCCTCTACCTTCAAGCCTGGTGAAAGCCTGTCTTCTGAGAACCCTTTCTTCTTGGCCCATAGGATGAAATTCTTGGAGATACAATTAACCAACTTAATAAGCTTAATAAGTTCCATTTGATACGCCTTCTGATTCTGCCATGACCCTCTTTATGATTTTGTATCATCTCACGTCATATATGACCACTTAAAATTCTTCTGCTCAAAACCATCCTGTTCCAATTACATCCAGAATAATGTATTATTACCACTTTCTGGTCACGGCATATGGGGCAAAGTTTTGGCTTTGAGGCAGATCTGGCTTAAACCGCTCACCATCTGATGAACTGCATGACCTTTGCCTTGATAGTCGTGTGTTTTTATCTCTTTTTTTATCAGGTAGGATTGATCGTGCTTTGCAAAGATTTTATAAGGTTTCATAGAAATGTCACCATTTTGCTTCACAGCCCTTGCTGCTTCCCAGAAATTCCTTCTTCTCCCATGGATTTAGAACAACTGAGTTTGTCTTTTTAAGGGCAAACAGCCCCTACCAAGGCAATAAAGAACCAATAAAGTCATAGCCACTCCCCCAAGAGATCGCAGGCTGACAAATTTTGTGAACAATTAAAAACTAACCACTAATTCCTCAGCTGCACTGATGCTTAGATGAAGAAACTTCCAAGCATGGGGTTTTGTTTTGCAGAAAGAGGATAGTAATACGAGGAAGACATTATTTGAGATATGTTGCCCTAGTAGATCAGGAAGCAAAGCCTGAATTTTTGCATTCATTCATTCATTCATTCATTCATTCCGCATTGTATTGTTGTTGCACAGTGAACCACTGTGGGGAAATTCATTTTATTACGGAAGACCTAAAGATATTGTGGCTGCTTTGTTTGTATGTTGCATATGCATGTGTTATGTATGAGTCTGTGTGCACATGTGCAATCTGATACATGTGAGCGAAGGCCTGATGTCATGGAGGTATCTTCCTCTGTCATTGTCTTTATGTTTTAGGCAAGACAGGGCCTCCTCCTGAATCTGGAGCCCACTGACTTTGGCAAAACTAACTGGGTCAGTGAAACTGGAAATCAGCTTGTCTCCACTGCCCCAGCACTGACATTACAGGCATGTGTCCTACACCTGTCTTTCTGTGACCACCCCCCAGCACTGACATTACAGGCACGTGCTCACACACCTGTCTTTCTGTGTCCCCCCCCCCCAACACTGACATTACAGGCACGTGCTCACACACCTGTCTTTCTCTGTGGGTGGTGAGGATCCAGACTCAGAGCCCTAGGCTTGCAGAGCAAGCGCTTCCCTGACTGAGCCATCTTCCTAGCTCCATGACTGCTTTTGAAAAGATGAGTTGCATTCCAGAACAAATTTCAAAACTGGAATTCATCTTATAGATGATTTTGTTTCTCCTTATCTTGATATCCACTGTGTTTGTGGAAGTTCCTGAGAAAATTTGGAAATTATTATAATAATGTATCAACCAATGCATGTTTGGCAATAGGATCGTGTATTGGTAGGAATGTTTCCAAATTGAAGCCATTAAACTAGTTTCTCTGAGATAGAAGGGTTTGGCTTTTGGGGGGTACAGTCGGGGAGTTGTAGTTTGGTGCAGGGTATGAAGCCCAAGGCCCAGACAGGCATGCCCTCCCTCACTGAGCTGCATCTCCAGTGATCTATCTTCTTCTGCAGCCCTGTGGTGGTGGCACACCCCTTTAATCCCAGCACTCTGGGAAGCAGAGGCAGTCAGCTCTCTATGAGTTTGAAGCCAGCATGGTTTACAGAGTGAGTTCCAGGACAAGCTTCAAAGCTACAGAGAAACCCTGTCTCGAAAAACAAAAACAAAACAAACAAGATGTTTATTCTTCTTATTTTGGGACAGGGCTTCACCAAATCCCCCATGACTGACTTTGGACTCACTCTATACCCCAAGGAAGCTTCGAACATGTAGACTTTCTGTGTTAGCCTCTGAAGTCGCTGGGGTTGCAGACCTGCACCAGGAGGCCTGGCTAAGAGTTCCTTGGTAGAAGCTCTGATATTCCAGTCTAATCATTCCTGAGCAGATATGCATTCACTGTGTGTGTGTGTGTGTGTGTGTGTGTGTGTGTGTGTGTGTGTACACATATACATATATCCTTGCCAGCTATGGCAGCACGTGCCTTTAATCCCAACACT
>NC_022032.1:21586111-21591021 GCF_000317375.1 Microtus ochrogaster | reverse complement strand
TTCAAGAGAAGTGTGTTCTATATTGCAAGTTCTGGGCCAGTTAAGACTACATAGTAAGTGTGTGTGTGTGTGTGTGTGTGTGTGTGTGTGTGTGTGTGTGTGTGATCAAATTGGTGCATACAAAGGTGTTGTCAACGTATCTTGCCATCCAGAATCGTTCTTATTCTTCTAAAGCTCACGTCTATAGCTGAAAGCCTTCTCCTCACCTGCAGTGAACTTCCATTTCAAGTGCATTGACTTGAAAGAACTTTTCTGCTCAATTTTAAGCATGGATGACTGTCAATAATTAAATGAATTAATAGTAGGTAAAGTCCTGTCCAAATAGCACGTAATACATTTGAAGAGATTCTTTTTTTATTTTCCTTTTGACACATGGCAACTGCCATGAGTAGGTCTAATATATTAAACCTTAAATATATCTATAGTATGGATTCATATGCTTGATATCATGTCTATACTGTAAAAATAACTAAAATGTGAGACAAATGCTGTTCATCTGTGTGAGCCTATTAATAGTGGTATGAAAAAATAACTTTTTATCATTCCCAAACAGAATTTGTAAACACCCTCACACTTGATTACAGTGTACCTAGCTAGCTACAATAAATTATAGTGGAGATGCTATGCTTCCTAGGATAGCCCTATGTTTCCTGTTTTATTTAGTTTAGGGATTTTTGTTTGTTTTTTGTTTTTGAGGCAAGGTTTCATCATGTAGCCAAGGCTAGCTTGCAACTGTACTTCTGCCTCAACCTCCCAAGTATAACTGCGCATTAATATGGAAGGAGTTGCTAATATTTTTACCTAAAATATCAAGAGCATTTATCTCAAACCATTTTTTTGTACAACTGCTGTAACTCATATTAATTCAGATAGCAGTAATGAAATTACCTTGTTTATAAGCTTTTCATTTAAGACGTTTTTCTTCCTGGGATCACCTCCTAGTGTGAAAGATGTCCAAAGATAATAGCACATCAATTCAGAAGTGAAATAGATTTGAGATCCCAACGTGCTCTCAGCATGGAGGGGCCGTTTGTCTGTGTCACTCATATAACATGTCACAGCTAGAATCCTTACATATTTGTTCCTTGGTTTTAATGTCCAAATACAGAATTTACATCCTTTATTGATACATTCTTGGGAGATATGTAACTTTCTTGTCTAAATATTTTTATCAAAAGCTTGTAACAAAATTAACTTTCTATAATATTAAGAAACAGTGTAGATAGTAAATATTTCTATTTTATAGTTCTACAGCATATTACTAACTATACAAGTTTTATAAATTTATCACAATATTACCTTTATATGAACATCAAAATAATTCATTTTGAACAAACCCGTTCTCAGAATATTTACATGTTCCCGTTCGTGCACGAATCCACCTTTCTTTTCTAGATTCATCCGTTTTAAAATTTAACATGGTAAATAGTCAGGATACAAACAACGCTCTGGGGTCCTCCTTTACCGACAGCACACAAAGAGTTGTTGGTTGTTTTGGAACTCTTTGGTCCTCTCAGTGAAGCCTGGTCTTCCAGTTTGGAGGTCCCATTTGCTAATTTGTACTCTTAGTTATAGCTCGCATCCAATGCTGCCTCTGCGCCCCGCTGCCTGTGGAACTCGTTCTTAAACTAGTGTTCTGTTCACTTTTAACTCTCCCCTCAGCAGTTAAGCGCTCCGCAGCAATGTCTCCTGCTCACACCCTGGAAAGCTCGTTTTAAGTGAAATTCTAAAGGATCAAAGTAAAGGCTTGAACAGTAATAGTAAGAATTCACTGTGGGTTTTCCTTTTTCAATTACGTTGGCATTCTGTTCCCTATGAACTTGAGTGACAGAATTTTTTTTTAGAGTGTTGTTTGGTAGATCAGAAGGGACCCCTGCTGTGACCTTTGCCAGGGTGTGGTAGTGCAGCCTTGGTGGTCAGCCCTGGGAAGATGGCCTTGGTTGCCCGCTCTTTGTCCACATCGGTTTCAAAGAAAAAAAATTAAAAAAAAAAAAAAACAAAAAAAAACAGGAGAAGGCTGGGCTGCAGAAGAAAATATTTCTCTCTCTCCTTGTTTCTCAGAAAGTTAATTATAAAGGAAACAAGGAGTCTGGCTTTATTTGTATGGGTGCATACCTGGTGAATTTAAAATATTTGTTGTTGAGCTTGCCAGAAGAGTCTCTGCTTGTAAGGAAAAAAATAAATAAATTTTAGTACCAGCTATAAATTGACAAACTTTTAAAGGGGAAAACACACTAAGAATATTCCAAACAGATAGGTTGATAAATGGAAATAGTATTGACTTCTCATTCAGTGAAGCAAAGCACTATGGGAAATTTATACATCTAAAGTGGATTGTTACCTGGACTTGGCCATGCTTTAGATGTCTAAGTGTTAGATTTAAGAAGGCTGGAGATGTCCCTAACGAAGGCTCTAGGGACGTAGGAAGCACCCCTGATGTGTGTGGAAACACAGATACTAGAGAAATGAGACTAGAAAACAGAACGCATGTGGGTGCCCCAATAGGTTGTAAAGTTAGGTGCATCGACATGGTAAAAACAGCAGTGATGTTAGAAATATCCAGTACTTAGGGCAGAGTTCTTAAAAGAGGAGCCCAAAGATAGAATAAAAGAAAATGAAAAAAAAATTGAGCAAAAGAGGTTGAAGGTTAAAAAAATGAAACCAAGAAAAAAACCTGAAAATATAATGACATAAAACAGTAAATGATATTTAAGCTTGTCCGAGTCTGATGGATTGAGCCTTGAGTTATACAATTTCATTTGTTCCAAGTTGACTACTTAGAGTACACCATGGGCAGTAACTTCTTAAGCCAGGGTCTTTTGAATTGATTTACTCGTGTTATACAGCCATGATAGGAATGCCAAAGGTAAATTTAAGCTAGTAAACCAATACCTTAATACCTTACTGTAGGGGTTCTTACAGTGCGGCCCGTGTGGCTCAACACCAAGTCTGGAAGTTCCATTCCACCCACACCAGTTATGCTTTAACAAGCCCTCAAGGACATTGTTGTGCAAGCTAAGTTTGAAAGGCACTGGCCTAAGCTATGGAGTGGTCTGTTGGTACATGTTGCTCATCTCGGTGGCCTAATCCCTACTCCAAAAGGCAGAAGGTCACAAACTCTGCCTGTACTTGTGACTCAACAGTCTGTCTTGGTTTTTTTGGTTTTTGTTTTGTTTCTTCGTATCAGGGACAGACAGCTGTGGCGTGCCTGTGCAGGGGCAGGCAGGTGTGGGTCCCTGAATCGAATGTGCAACTGGCTCTTCCATCCTTTAGTTCAGGAATTTCACAGACTTTTAGGGCCAGCATCCTCAGGTGATAGATTTATACCCCAATCTGTTGTCAAGTGATTGTAAGTAACAGTACCGGTCGTCTCTGGGTATGTACAGAGAATAAGTTGCTTAAAGGTGTGAAAAAAAAAGTGGCTTTAAATAAAAACGAATCATTTTCAAGAGCTAATGAGATGACTCAGTGACTAAAGTTTTGCCATGCCTGCCTAAGGTCCTGACTCTTGATGGGGCAGTGTTTGCTTATGGTTTTTGTGTTGGAGAGGCTGAGAAAGTTGGGCCAGCCTAGCATGGCATAGCCTTAGGTCCCAGTGAGAGATGACCATATCAAAAAACAAGATGGCTGACTCCTGAGGCATGGCACCAAGGTTGACCTCTGCCAGCTCATGACTGCACACAAGTGCATGTTCACACATGCCTGCCCATACACACATACCACTCACACAAAATGAACGATCTTCGGTTTGAACTTTCTTCAGTTTCTGTTTATTTATCTATAAGAATTTAATGTTTCTTCACACCATTCTCTTTTCAGCTTTTACTCAATTGTGCGCATGTTAAATATGCACCTGACAGATAATTCTGTTAGATTTGTAATGTAAAATTTGGAACTTGGTAGTGAAAACTTCAAAGACTAAGGAACAGGTTTAAGTGTTCAGAATGCTTAGGTCATAGTTCACATTATCTCTCATGTAGAATTCATTTTAAATACATGCTGTCAAATTGTGTCTGATTTTCTTTCTTCGGTACTTAATAAAGACTTGAAGAACACAAATAATTAAATGAGTGACAGTAGGGAAAATGAAAATAGCACAATAACAGTGAGATGTTCTATATTTTAATTTTATTTTAAAAGTATCATAAAATGAATCCCGAGAAGCCGAGCCATTGTTTTAACCAAGTGGATTAAACTATTTTGAACTCAGGAGCTAATTTTAGCTTCCACGTATTTCCAGGTAAATTTAATCCACAAGTATGGGATTCATTTGCTTTAGATCTGAAAATGTCATTTTGGGAGAGGTGTTTGATGTTCAGGAAATCTTGTGAGACCTTTAATAAGCCTCTTAAGTCCAGAGTTACATTTTGCCAGAAGGAAAAGGAACCTATCTATGCCTTGAGTTTTTCTTACCTCTTAAATGAAAACTTGGGGCAGAGGAAAGATGGAGAATCTGGCCAGATGCAGCCGGACCCACTGCCATGTTGCTGAAGTCAGAGCATCAAATGTGAAGAAATAGAAATCAATGTATATCCTGGGAGCTGCATTTAGATTCTACAAAGGTCAATGAGGGCAGAGCAATGAGACATTTCATTTAAACAGTTTGGTGTAAACCACCCTCTTTGTCCAACAAAGACCCCAAGAAGAGGAAGATATAATCAAGAGAACCTGTGCAGTAGTGACATCTACCCTATAGTGTGCAATAGATGTACACTGTTCAGTAGTGTTCAATAGATGTACACTAGTAGTGACATCTACCCTATAGTGTGCAATAGATGTACACTGTTCAGTAGTGTTCAATAGATGTACACTCTACAGTAGTGTTCAATAGACTACACTGTACAGTAGTGTGCAATAGATGTACACTATATAGTTGTGTGCAATAGACTGCACTAGTCAGTAGTGTTCAA
>NC_022032.1:21584698-21586011 GCF_000317375.1 Microtus ochrogaster | reverse complement strand
TGTGCAATAGACTGCACTAGTCAGTAGTGTTCAATAGACTACACTGTACAGTAGTGTGCAATAGATGTACACTATTCAGTAGTGTGCAATAGACGTACACTATACAGTCGTGTGCAATAGATATACAGTATACTGTAGTGTGCAATAGGCGTACACTATTTAGTAGTGTGCAATAGATGTACACTATAAGTCATGTGCAATAGATGCACACTGTACAGTAGTGTGCAATAGATGTATGCTGTACAGTCATGTGCAATAGAGTGCAGTAGACTTACACTATACAGTAGTGTGCAATACAATAGAAATATTTTCCAGGTGTCTTTGTGTCCTTATCAAAGCCTTCCAATGTGCCTTAGGGCACAGGATCCGAACACCAACTGCCACACTCTTTATTTCCATTGTTAACCTCTACAAAGGTTTCTAATACAGTATAAAACGTTGAAGAAAACAAACTGTTTTCTATGCAGATAACCACATATGAATTTAAGCTAATTAAAATTTCATTTGGTAGTTGCGCACCTTTCTGTTTGACTTTTTATTTTCTCTGCTAATCCCCCAGTGAGGCAGTGTCTCAGATGACTTGGAATACTGCTACACACATTTTCCAGAGGTATTTTTCATTCGGGTGCCTGAAATTTCTAACTTCTTAAGCCACTCACTTCATATTAGAGGAATAACATGATTATCTTAATCCACTGAACAAAATATAACTATTAACCCACTTTTCTTAGTGGCTCATGTGTGTGTTATAACTTCCATAATTTTGTACTTTGGAACTAAGTGTTGATTTATTGATATTTTATGTGATAGAGTTTAGAAAGGCACATTTAGCAAACCCAAAATATCTTCACTAAAAAACCTCTCAGTGGTATTTTATGTGATTATTAATTAGAAAGACAGAAATCAAAAGTGAAGGGTCGCACAGAGCAGTGCAAACCTGCTCGGGCATGGTTGCAAAAAGCACAAGAGCAAGCGTGTGTTTGGGCCTGGGATCAGAGTAGAAGAAACGATGGCAGGCCCTGGAGAAGTGAGTTTGGATTCCCAGTAGGGAGGTTAGAAAACTGGATGTGGCAGTGCCCACCTCTAATCCCAGCCCTGGGAGTCAGGGCTGTGTGTGTCATAGGGTGTTGGTATGGACTGGACACCCTGTCTAACCAGCTGGCGAGCTCTAGGTTCAGTGAGTGATGCTGTCTCACAAAGTAAAGTGGAGAGCAGAGGGAGGGGGCCCCTCCATAGGCACACACACACACACACACACACACACACACACACACACACACACACAGTGGGGCAGTGGGGAAAAATGAACTTGT
>NC_022032.1:21577386-21584598 GCF_000317375.1 Microtus ochrogaster | reverse complement strand
AAAAATGAACTTGTCCACTTGGACAAAGAGAAAGGAAGAAGCCTACTGTGAAGGAAAGGCTAATGGGTCCTCTGCTTGAGTACCCAGGGGTAGCAGAAGGGGCAGGCAGGAAGGAAGAGGAATTGGAAATTATCGAAAATCCTCGGAGAGACCCAAAGGCTGGAGTTACTAAGCAATGACCAAGAAGACAGGAAACGGGAACAGCAAGAAAGAAGAGGAAAGCCAGGCTTTGTCCCTACTAACTTTGTAGTTGTGACATGACCCATACACAGATACATCACAGACTCCATTAAAAACACAAACTAGAGCCCAGGATGGGGGTGGAATTGTAAAGGTCGGTCCAAAGGCAAATCAACAAAGAGGCAGGATCTTTCTGTTTCCAAAGACAAAGGAGCGAGCTTTACTTGTGCTCCAGGCCGAGTAATCCTTTCCATTGGTACAGTCGCCCGCTGCACAGCCTTCCGAGTTAACGAAGGTTGTTGCTGTTGCTAAATAGAATCCCCCTCCCCTCCTGAGGCCAAAGCCACAAAGCAACCGTTAGTGTTCAGTGACCTTCCGCACCAGCTGTCTTTGGGGCTTTGAAATTGATTTTCCTCCTCTCGGTCTCTGATAGTCTGTCTTCAAGTGTGCTTCTCTAGTCCATTGCCGGAGTGAAAACGGTGGCACAAATAGCGGAGGAACTAGAGGCGGGCGTCACACAGAGCATCATTAGAGACACCAGAACGAAACCAGCCCGCTCCGGTGTGCTCTATGGTAAAAAGCAGCCGCTGCTGCTTTATTGCTAAATACAATGGGGGGGGGGGTCGTCATATTCTCACATAAGCCATTCCCAAATATGGTTTGAGAAGTAAAGAAAAATTCAGTCTTTATTCTACAAACCTCATATGGAAGCCAAGACAAAACATGTTTTTTTTTTTAATAATTTTTTGCAGAATTTTTTATATGTGAGAAGCACATTTTCATAGCTGAGTGCCTGGCCAGCAGTGGTGGGACATAGGCTGATGGCATTCAGAAATGAGACTCATGGAGAATTAGGTGACAAGATCGTTTTCCCCAATGGCAAGTCAATATACATGCTTTGATTAGCTGAATTTCAATCTTCATGGAATACGTGTGGCTTTATGAACATAAAGGAAGTGCTATTGGGCCTAAGGGGAAGCACAGAAGGGCTTACAGGCCCGTATAGATAAGAACATAAACCTCACAGTGCCTTCTCGTTTATACATTGCAATGATAAAGACATTGTTGCCTTTCAAAAGATGGCAGGCTGTCCAAACCTCAACACTAGCCCAAATCGACCAGACATGCAACCACATGTTTTCTGCTAAAGCAAATACATGTGCATGGGATTTTCCTTCTCTGCCTAAAAACTTGTCCACGTGTGTTTACAGTGTCTATTTGAGGCTTCATGTGACCTGAAGGGGTCAGTTAGCATACAAATGATGATTGGGAAGTAAACCAACTTAAACTTTTATTAATTCTTTCCTTACATATTAGAAAAGTATCTGAAAATCCTGAACGCCCATTATTTTAAAGTGGAAGATTCTAGTGAGGTGCTCCTTTTTCAACACTTTCTAAACTCGGGGATGAATCAAGCCCATGCACTAAGTCTCTTCTAATTTGCATAGCCATTTAGATAGCTAAGGAGAAAATACCTCACTCCTGGGAGTAAAAGTAACCCCTCCCCAAAATAATGTTTTGTCTTGCAGTAGAAAAAGCAATAGTATGCATTTAGTAGATTAGAAACTCTTTGAAGGAAACGGGTTTTCATCTTTACTAATATAGGTCAGTAATGTTGCTGAGGATTTGAACCCAGAGCTTTGTGTCTTTTTAGGCACATGCTGTTCCTCTGAAGTTTACCCCTGGATGGTGCATTTGTGTTTTTAGTGATATATCCAAGTTGCACATTTTTTAATCTAAAGAAATAATTTCAGGGCAATTTAAGCCTAGTGTTTGAAAGAGTTCCTTGCCAGAACCACCAGTCACAGCAAATGCTGATATCCGGCTTTACAGATAGAAAAAGAGACGACTGATTTGAAGTCAGCATCTAATAAACTCGTCATCTCATCATGGTTGTAGATATTCACGTATCTAGCATCTGCTGGGAAGGGCTGAGGTCATGGTCTTGAGTCTCACAGGCTCAGGTTCAAATCCCATCCGTCACTGAGAAGTTATTGAGACCACTTCGTGTCAATCGGTGAGTCGTTGCTGTCACAAAATATCTGAGGCAACCAAAGGCACAAATGTTGAGCGTAAGATTTTAGTCCTCCATGGTCTGCTTCGTTGCTTTTCGGCGTGTGTTACGTCAGAAATAGCCTGCTAGGGAGGATAGAGAGGAATAATGGACCTTATCATAGCTAAGAAGGGGGAAGGAGAGGCACAGAAAGTGTGGCGTAGACACAGAGACAGAGACAGAGACAGAACATGCTAGGGCAATATCTGTTGACCTCCTTGCTTCAGGTGGGCTTCGCCTCCCAGTCTTCACCACCTGCCAATAATGCCCTCCCTTTCTGACTCCTCCATTGGATAGACACACTGATGAGTTTAGTAATCACATGACCACCACGCTGGGTGAGCTCCACCCAGTAAACCCAGCCATCCTGTTCCATTTCCTAGAGACTGCCAACCCAGCAAATCTGTCTTTATCTTTTCTTCTCTAAGCACTAATATACCTAAACCCAGGAGCCTGTTCCCTCCTCTGTCCAACATTCCCGTAGCACTTACTATGTTTGAAGTATTTTATAGTCTTCTACAGTCAATTTAAACCTCACAAGTCCGATGACAGAAAAGTACAGAGAGAGGTTAAGGAACTTTTCTCAAACACGCCTAGTGAATAGGAAAGATGTTAAGCGTTAGCAGTCCAGCTTTCCAGGTCTGTGCTATGAACTTCTTAACCCGTTTGATATATTTAGCCTTTTTTAAATACCCCGTAAGCATTTGCGTGTTTAAAATGGAAAATGCTTAGCTATGAACCCCATAAACGCATCTTCTATAAAGGCTATACCATACTGCGCAGAAAATGAAAGGACCCTTCTAACCTCTTGAATATGAAAAATTATAGCCTGCTGACTGCATTGGACACCTTCGAACAGGATGTGATAATAGTTTATGTTAAGGCTTGGATGTGAGCAGTGTTATCACGCTAAACAAAAACCATGAAATACGGAGTGTTTTTCAGTGTGAATACTTTGACTGTTAAGAATATAAAAGACCATGAAGCTGAGGTGGTCGTGTGGTGGGGGGGTGGATCTGGGTGAAGCTGAAGTGGGGATGAGGGATTGATATGGTCAAAATGTATTTTATACCTGTATGAACTCCTCAAAGATTGAATTTTAAAAAATCAAAATAAAAGAATCTTAGAATTGGTCACCTTTTCCAGAGAACTTTTACTCAGCGTTCTTGGCATCTTGTTCCTTGAATTGCTGCTTAGCCATTTGCAAGCTGCGGTTCTGAGGCCGTTTGCCCATTGTTAGACGGTTCAGTTAGGGAATCTGTCTCTGTGACCGACAGGCTGCTGCGCTGATCTCTCTGTTTATTTAGACTTGGTCTTTAAACTGTATCCTGTGATTCTCTCCCTCCGCCAGGCCCCACAAGACCTACCCTGCTGATTACATTTGACACGTGCTAAAAATAAAACAGTTGACCACCTCCGAGACCTGACCGGCTGCCCTTGCCGGCTTAAGAGTCCTCAGCAATAGGGAGCAGGCGAGAATGAGATCATTGCCATGGCTACCTTGAAAGTCAGCGAGGCGGCAGAACATGGGCAGGACGTGGGCACAGGCTTCTACATGAGCACACATTCTCCTGCACCATACATGCAAGCACAGCTGTGAACCATGACTAACTTTATAATATGATTCAGAGGAACTGCTCACGAGGCCATTCTTCATGTACAGTGAAGTTCATGTACAAAGTCAGTTCTCACCATTCACTGTGTGGGTTCCAAGGATGTTACAGCAAGCTTCTGTTCAGGAGACAGTGCGATTGGGGTGATCCTGTAGTCTCTCAAGATGTCTACTGAAGCCGTAGGGGATACTTGGATGCACATGCCCTGACATGCTTGGAACCCACAAGCAAGCTGTCTTCCATACATGTTCCATGCCGTGGCTGCATGTGTACACACACACACACACACACACCTCAAATAAATAAATAAATAGGTGTAAAAAATAAATGTCACATGAGGCAGGGCTTGGGATGTGTTTCCGCTGGTAGAGGGCTTTCCTAGCATGTGGGAGACCTTGGGTTTGGTGCCATGCTCCTCATAAACTAGAGGTGGCGTGGCACCCACCTGCAATCCCAGCACTCAAGGTCGACCAGAAAGATCAGAAGTTCAAGGTCATCTTCAGTTGTAGAGAGAGTTCAAAGCCAGCCTGGGTTACCTGAGATCTTATCTCCAAACAGAATGGATGAGGTCGATGAGAGGAAGGGAGGGCGGGAAAGAGAGAGAGCCTGACTCCGCAGGAGACACAGAAGAGAGGTAGTCTGTGTGTGTCTGTACTTTGTCACTCTTTGTCACTCCGATCTTGACGTGCCCGTGTCTCACGATGATATTCTCCCTTTCCGCAGGCATTTCCTATTCAAAACAGGGACAGGGACGACGCCACTGTTCAGTACGGCAACCCCGGGTTACACGATGGCATCTGGCTCTGTTTATTCACCGCCTACCCGGCCACTTCCTAGAAACACCCTATCGAGAAGTGCTTTTAAATTCAAGAAGTCTTCAAAGTACTGCAGCTGGAGATGCACCGCGCTGTGCGCTGTAGGGGTCTCGGTGCTGCTGGCCATACTCCTGTCCTACTTCATAGGTAAGAGCGCGGCTTAGCCCCGTTTGCCCGTCAGTTGATGTATTCTAGTAGTGTGTTGTTAGTTGATCTGGAGTATATGATGAGGTATTACCTTGTAACTTCAATGTTGTTGACATATTGGAAGTCAGGAAATGTTTCAGGGATTTCAGTAGATATGATCAGTACAAAGACTGGCCTGTATAGTTCATTTCCTTAAGTGCTAAGTATATTCTTGGATACAAATATTATTCTTTTTATTGATGCCATCATTCATGAAATATTGGTCACTATGGCATTTCCTACATACAAAATCATTCATGGACTTTCAGGAGTCAACACTAGGTAGGAATCTCCTTCAATTCATGCCCATTAACTAGGGACTCTCTGATCTCTGTGCTGTAACGTGTGATTCCATGAACTCAGCTGTCTACATGTAAACCTGATCACTCAGGACTGTTATCTTCTCTTCAGGAACACCCCAGAGAACTGAGCCTCTTAAACTAATGAGTGGTTATACGCTCGTTCATATACGTGAAGTTTTCACCTCCTCTAGTGCACGGCTCGTGTTTTGCACTTAGTCAAGACCCAGATGCTAGAGCCCCTATCTTCCTTTTGTTTAACTATTTCAGAATGTATTTGAGCACTTATACTGCCGACAGTGGCTTTCATAAATGTCAGAAAGGCTACATGGTATTCTGATCTGCATCTATGGCAAAGGAAAAGCCTTCCGCATTGAAATGCTAATGGTATCCACTAAGATAAATCACAGGCTGTGTGGTTTATACACCAGGAACAACAGCCAGCGATGCATCGCCAAGTTTGCAAAGCAATTTGTGATGCCCCATGAAATCCCATCACTACAGACGAGTATCCCAGAGCTCGGAATAGAACGCTAGATGCTCTTGCGGTGGGCCTCTCTCTGCCAGTCCCTGCAATGTTCCTCAGATATAAATTACGTACTTTGGAATGTGAAGTAACCGTTTTTTGAGTCTCTGTGGTTAATGGAAATGCAGAACTCTAGAGCATGGAAGAACTTGGGAGATAATTGAGTCAGGGATGGCAGCCGTGTGGCGTGTTACGGACTGTTATTTCGAATTCTTCGACCGTGGATGACATCACTAATGATTCAGAGCTCAGGTTCACTCGGAACATGGAGACATCCTCGTTATCCTCATCAGGATGCTCAGACAACCCCGCAACAGTTGCCAGCCATCCATCAGAGGGAAGCAGGATGAAATGCATCCATCATTTTTTTTTTGCCAAGTTAACTTTCTTCTACTAAGACAGCAGCCCACGCACCGTACATAACAGCATCAGACCCGGGTGAGACCACACTATGCTTCTGATTTTCCCGGCAGCATCAACATTCAGGGTTAATTTCCAGTCCTCAATTAGAAAATACCCTGGCCATTAAGAGAATCCTCTCTAGTTAGCTGTATAAATTATTTGTAACTGTCAGAAGTGTGCCGCTGAAGAATTCTAAATGAATTTGTGATGTGCAAGTCTTATATGGAACGTGACCAGTTACCCAGATGAGTTTGTAGGGGATTTTTTTTTAACGTGATGTACCCCAGATAGATGCTGTGGCAGGGCTGGCATCCAGAGTTGGACTGGCCAGATCTGTATCTGTTGTGATTGGCGAGTGTCGATCCTTGCAATGGTTTGAAGGTCGGCTGGATATGATCCTGTTTTATTTTTTGTAGTGTGACTGCCAGGAAAAGTAGCACTCAGTGTGATTTACACGGTGCCACTTGCATTCTCTCTACGGGATCCTTTAATAAATAGAATTATCCAGCTTCTAAATAAGACCTCAAGAATCTGCTCTTTCCTGCATTGCCTGACCCATTGTTCAGCCGTCAGCATCGTACTCTGCATCTTCTGGTCCCACTGGTGCCCTTTTCCCTCTACGGCTTGTTTTCTCCACATGGAAACATGAAAAGTCTTCATGGCCTCCTTTCGGTTACATACAGGTGTTTGTAGGACATCTGCTTTGATTGCATTAATGTTGTGGGAAGGAAGGAGATGAAATCCCAATGGCAGCTAGCAAAAACTGCTTCAGCCCCCAGAAATTCCACTTAGAATTGTCATTGACGTTCCAGTATTTATGGGGCTGGAGAGATGGCTCAGTGGTTAAGAGCACTGGTTGCTCTTCCAGAGGTCCTGAGTTCAATTCCCAGTATCCACATGGTGGCTCACAGCCATCTATAATGAGATTTGGTGCCTTCCTCTGGCATGCAGGTATCCATGCAAGCAGAACATTGTATACATAATAAATAAATGAAAAAAAGAAGGATATCATAATAATAATCCAGTATTTAAATGACTATCAAACTGACACGAATGGTCTTCAATCCAATACTACATTATGTTTCTTCATCATTTCGTGTGATACATCTTTTATGGTTAAAGATGCTGTCTTCCCCCT
>NC_022032.1:21506946-21577266 GCF_000317375.1 Microtus ochrogaster | reverse complement strand
AGGGAGGGAGGGAGGGAGGGAGGGAGGGAGGGAGGGGTGATGCCCACCTGCCCAGCCAGATCAGTCTAATAAAAGGCAAGCATCACTAGAGAACCAATGTCCTCCTCAGGTCCACTTTGTCCCATTCATACAAATGACCCATCCGTAGACCTTGCTCTTCCACCACTCAGGCTGATTGTTAATGTGAAACAAAAACTTAAGAAATGAGGGGTCAAAAAAAAAAAGCTGAAGGATTTATTCCAGAATATTCAAGAATACTCTTTATACCTTCCAGTGCAATAATGAAAGGCTAAGAATTGTGTCTGTCCCCTGCCTCTTTCCTGAGACGAAATCTCAGGAGGGTCAGGGTGGATAACTTCTAAAATCGGAGAGGAGGGGGAGGCACACAGACTTTGTTGTTTGTTCTTCCCTGTTCCTATCAAACCTTCAAAGATTACAGAAAGACCTACGAAGAAGGTGAAAATTAATTGCGATCATAGGACACCGCTCTTAGCTTTTAGGTAGGCAAAGGTGCTTGCTGCTAAGCCCAGCTGTCTGATTGATCCCTGCACACAGGGGAAGGAGAAAGCCGGCTCCCTCCAGTTGCCCCTTGTAGCTGTTTCTCCATGCATGTGTGCAGCTTGGGGATCCCTGATGTACACCTATGTTCACCAGTCTTCCCTCGGGTATTTGCTAGACGCCGTCTATATCATTTTACTTACTGGCCGCTTTTAAGTTAACCGGTCCCCAAAACGCAGTAACTGTTCGATGCATGTGACAATGTCTCTGTTGGTGTGTGCTCATTTGATCAAACTCTATCGCTAGAAATTCTTTGAAGGAAGCTGCTGCACAGGTGCCCTTTAAAGGAAAGCAGGTGCACTTTGAACTTTGTAACCCACTTTGCTGTCACTCTCATTTACGTGAGCACCAATGCTGCAGTCGGCTTTATATTTTATCGTTACTTTTAACCATTGCCAACCTCTTACATTAAACAGTTTTTGTTTTAATATATTACTAGTTATAACTTTTAATGTTTGTTGGTCGTTTGTAGTTCTCATTTTGGATTTAGATCAATTTTCCTCCATTTTCCCATTGGAGGTCTTTTCCTATTTTTTTTTGCATTGTGTATTTTTAGTTCTTGGGGGTGTGGCATGCACATAGCACAGAATGTGTGGGCGGGGCTGAGGACAACTTTCAGGACGCAGCTCTGTCCCCTGACTCGGTATGGTGCGGCTGTCAACCAGATTGTCAGGATAGGCAACGATCACCTTTGCCCGCTGAGTCACCTCATTGGCCTTCCATTCCTCGTGTGTGTGCACGCATGTGTGCATGAGCATATGTGTGTGCATGTGTGCATGCGTGTAAGTATGCGTGTGTGCGTGCATGCATATGTGTAAGTGTGTGTGTGTGTCTGTATGTGTGTTGAGAATGGCTAGGGACCGGAAATGGTCTTGCTATATAGTTCTTGCTGGTGTGATATTGGCTCTGTAGAGTAGTCTGGCCTCAAACTCACAGTAATCCTCCTGCTGGTGTGATATTGGCTCTGTAGGGCCTCAAACTCACAGTAATCCTCCTGCTCCCCCTTCTCCACATTGAGATTACAGGAGGGATCCGCCACATCTGGCTTCTCTGCTTGATTTTTATTTTATTTTATTTTACCTTGAAGCAACATTTAAGATGTGAATGTTTTGCCTTCTATGTTAAATATTTTTATAACATTTTATTAATTTAATTGTTGATTAGGTGTATCAATTTTCCTTGCAATTTATAGCTCTCACACCATGCTTGTAAAGTCTATATTTAATCTAAGAAGCAGTCTAAAAATACTCTTAAGTTTATTCAGGAACAGCATTACTTTTGATTGGTGCTAGGCAGAGATCCAGGCCCTCCTGCACGCGAGGCGAGTGCTCTCCCAGTGACCCGCAAGCGCTCTGCTGGTGAGCCCTACTCCAGTTCCTCAGTAACCATTGAAGTCAGTGTTTTACTATATCCTCTGGTAGATATTAAAAGTCCAAGTTGGCTCTCTTTCTAGAAACTCAGAGTCAAGGCGTCAAGCTGTGTGTATACCCTATCTTTAACATTACATGCTTCCCTAACCCTCCATGGCTAAAATAACAAAAAAGCAAAGAAGGAAAATACATAGCTTTAGCTAAAACACTGAGCCAAAAATTTTATGTAACCAGGTTTTACTTTATCTATCAGCGTATGGGGGGGGGAGCATATATACGGCCACACGTTACATGTGTGTCTATGTGCATGTGGAGTCCAGATGTCTTCATCTGTTACTCTCCACTTTATGCTTTGAGAAAGGGCCTCTTGCTAAACCTGGAACTAGCTCATTGTATAAACTGACTGGCCAGAAAGATCCAGGTAGCTGCCATCTCTGACTCCCCAACACTGGAGTTACAGGCATGTGCCACCACTCCCAACATGTCACATGGATGCTGGTGGTGGGAACTCAATGCTTCATGCTTACACGGCAAGCACTTGGTTGACAGAGCTGTCTCCCTAAGCAGCTGATCTATCTTTGTTTCTTGAACTGGAGCTTGAGAAATGGCATGGAGGTGGGGAGTGGGGAGGGTAGGGGGTGCCTGATCTTACAGAGAGGCCTGTGAAGGGGGGCATATGAAAAGGAGCTTAGCGTATCCACAGCAATACCGTGGGAACACACACCAGACATTGCTTGAGATTATGTGTGAATCTCCTCATTTAATTTCCACAGCCCAACATTTTATCTCCATTTAGCTAAAGTAAATTTGTCGCTTTAAAAGGAAGCCCGCCTGAAGTCGCATGGCCGAGCCATGAATGAGAAGGGGTTCAGAAACTGTCAAGCACCCCATTGTATTTTTGTCTGTGTTCCATGAGGTTTCTATAGAACCGGAAACAGGAAAGAGATTTATGAAACGTAAACATGGCAATGGAAATTCATGCCGTCTGTGTTTATGGGGTGCCTTTGGGGGCATCCCAGAAGAGGTGACTAAGGAATGAAGTGTAAATTTGTGCCTCTCACACCTGAGCATGCCCAGGTGCCACCTCGGGATCCCGATGAAGCTCGTAGTCTGAGTCAGCAGATCTGGAATGAGAACCGAGATTGTGGATTTCCAGCAGGCCCCCCCGGTGCTGCTGCTGGGTCCACAGAACATATTGGGGCATCGAGAATCCCCGTGGCGCTGTCAGACGTTCCGTCTGATGATAGAAATGCCCCGTTGGCACACTGTCCAATTCATTAGCCACCAGTCACATCTGGCTGTTGAGCGCTCGAAGTGTGGCTCATTAATTTAATGAACTGAAGTTTCCCATTCCCTCTTAATTAATTGAAACTTGAGCAGCCACAGGTGGCGAGTGGCTACCATTTGCAGACTACCGGTGAGAACGCTGCTAGCGGAGACCCTCCCTGTCGTATACTAGAGTCCATGTGTTGTCACTCTGCGTACCCCAGTTTAAGGAAGAGCAGAGTTCATCTCAGCAGTCACGGGATGCTCTCCTTTCTACTACTGAGCTCCCAATTAAAGTCCTCTCCCGTGCCTGGCCTTTAAGGTGATAGACCCTTACGCGACGGAGATCCCTCTGACTCCAAAGCAAAAATGTGAAATCTAATACTGATTGTGGGACTATCCAAAAATACCCGACCTACTTTGCCCTTCCCTAACATGTTCGTCTTCTTCTTTTGTTGATTCTCCAAGATGGCAGTAATGAACAGCACAGGTGGGAAGACGGCCAGTCTGTTGCTCGCTCGCTGTTGCCGCTGTTTGCCTTCGCGGTTATACAGTGACTCTGAGTCTTGATGCGCACACTTTCCTTACAGAGGACTCCTCCCCACCCCGTAAAGGATAGCCTAAAGTTTTCATAGAAAAACAGCCAGTCCATCGTGAAATGTGACCATGAGTAGTATCATTTAACACAAATCAAAGTCAACGCTGGACTTAAACACCATGTAAGGCTGTGACCAGACTTTTCCATCCGCTTTCTCAAAAGCAGCATGATTGACAGTCGCTATGTAGGCTCCGTACCACTAGGCAGAGCCTGAAGCTCCTCTGTTGTTTTCCCCTCACAGGAAGCCTCAAAGGAATCTGTGCATCGTGTTAGTTAGTTTTCCCATTGCTGGGGAAAGCAACTGGAGAGAGGAAGCACTCATCTTCGTTCACAGTTCCAGGGTACAGCCTGAGAAACCATGGCAACAAGGGCCGCAGGCAGCAGGTCACATTGCATTCACAGACAGGAAGCAGAGGGACATGAATGCGCATGCTTAGCTGGCGGTTTCGTATCGTCAACTTTGGTGCCCTGGACTGTGACGTCAGATTTAGGGATGGTTGTCCAACGTAAGTTAACCTAATCTATAGCAATCACACAGTGGTCAGAGCTTTGTCACCAAGATGATTTTAGATTCCGTTAAGTTGACAGCATTGATCACCAACTTGGTCATCTTTCAGCCTAAAGAACACCGAGAAAACAAAAATATCATCAAAATAGTTTATGCTAGCATGGTTTCCTAGCTCTTTGCCCTTTTGACTAGGTTTTCCCCCAACCAATAATTCATTTGACAGCAGATGTTTGCTCTCCCATTTATAGTATATAATTCAGTCATGGTTCTAGTCATTGAATTGTCCTACTGTCATCCCGACCGTTACTGTCACCCCCTAAAAAGGAACTGGGTCCTTTAACAGTTACTTTGCATTTCTTTGTAATAACACAGTCAGGTTTTTTCCAGTAGCAGAAAAAAAAAAACTGAATTTTTTTTTTTAGGTTTATAAATTCATGTCCCAAAGACTATAGATAATTCAGCATTATTTTTCTTTTGAGCTCCTTCCTGACACGTGGTATTAACCAAAGAACCACGTGAATTTCCAATTCTCCTTTCCATTCTAAACTATATATGTGTTTGTTATTTATTTCCACTGAACAGCTGCTACCAAGTGAGTCCTAAAATAGATGTTGTCATCTGTCTGCTAAAAGGGCTGTTTAGCGACAGGAGCGTTCCCTGAACCCGGTAAAAAGCAGCCCGTGGAGCCACGGTTCAATGCAGTTAGGATTTCTTAGCCGTTATCTGCACTGCTTTTGAGCACATTTGCATTTTGTGAACATCTTTACCTTTCTGTGTACCTTGAAATTGATTATGGCACCAGCTAGATGTGTGCAATTGAAGGTCAGAAGGAAATGCACGCCAACCCTTTATGCGTCCTGGAAAATCAACCAGTTAAATATATATGGGAAAAATAAAACGTGGGCTGACATTCTTTTCTCCTTTCTGGACGTGTCTTTGTAGTAAAAGCACTGTTTTAGTGGGTTGTAGGACACAGTCACGCCATGAATTACAGCCCAGTTTTCACTACAGCATGTTCCCTTAACCCTTTGAAGCCTAACACTCGGGAAAAAAGAATGTACTTTCCCTGGGATGGAAAGGGAGCTCCTGCGATTTCATCATTTATAAGAAAGCGGTGTTGCCTGGATTTTAGAGGCAGGATACTGTAAAGCTTAAATTTTACAAGCAATATTTCGGTTTTGGTGTTGCGAAATTAAGACACATTAAAATATGATGCAATGGTAGACGGAGGTCCAGAATAAGGCAGCTTCTGGGGGGCAGGGGAAAATAGTGATTTGATTAAACATATCTCAAGAGCACTGAGTCTTTGATCCCAAAACGGAGAAAAATCTAGCGAAAACCGAACTCAACTAAACTGTGCTTTGTTGTGTTTTGTCCCCAGTGAGAATGGTGCTTTAAGTCTGCACGCTCTTTCCGCCCTCACTGAAGTTTGGGCATGTCACTAGTGTTCTAGCCTGGCTTTCCGTGGGAAGTCTTAGTGGTGAATTTTCATAAGACTTTGTCTTTCCATGTTTAGCCCAGAAACAGAGAAAAGCGCAGCAGGTCACGTAAAACCCAGTGTAGTCTACTACCAGCTCTGTGATATCCTAACAGTGGTTCCTGAATGAACTCACATGGGAAAAGGCTCCTTTGTGACGGTATAAATTTTTGTTGTTTTTTATTAGCATAGGATAACATATTTGGTTTTGAGTTTATCCTATGTCTTATTATTCCCACAAAAAGAAAAGCACTTCCCAAGCCAGGAACTCTTGCAAATGGTTATACTCCTCTTTCTCCAGAAACAGTCTTGTTCACCCTTAGCTTGGTATGAGGCCCGCTAAAATAAATACTATCAAAAATACAGTCTCTAAGCAGACTGTTTTTCATTTGCCCAAGATTCCAAGGGATCTCTTGACTTGGAAAATATTCTAGGTCGGTAACAATTAGGAAAAAAAAATCATTAGAGTTATCACAATGTCAGCTTATGCTCGTGTTAAGTAGCTTGTCTGTAACGTCCAGTGACATCTATGTCTCAGGCTATCGTTTCTGTAGACTGTTTCTCTGACAGCTAAGAGGCACAATAAAGCACTTACCCTACAATGCATAAGTTCTCAGCTGGTGTGACCCCTGCATTTCTTTTCCATCAGTGATCCTGAGCACAGTGCATTCGGAGAGCAACATGTGGAGAGTAAGGGTAGGAGATGTGGCTACTTGCAGAAGGGCGAAAGAAGGACTTTTCTTGACTGCTAGGAATTCTCAAACACTTTACTCTAAAATCTTCACGTTCCCGACTCCATAGTCGATGGCTCCACCTTAGAACTGAACCGACAAAATAATGCTAAGACATTTTTGCGTGTGTGTGTTACATGTTTATCGTTCCCACATCATCTATAAATGTCTACAGATTGCTCACCTTGTCCTTCGGTCCTTCTTCCTTGACAATAAGGGTTCTCAAGTTCTTCTTTGATGCCTTCAGTTATGTAACAGGCACCCATCTGAATAGGAAGCATTCGTTCATCCACCTGTCCGGTGACCGTTCATTCGTTCAGCAGGTGTGTTGATTGGTGACCGCTGCAGAAGACACAATGTCACAGGTTCAACTGTGATAATAGTGTAGTCAGTGTCCTCTTACAGATGGTAATATTTTGAAGGAGAGAGACATCTAACAACTAGTTGCAGTTACCACGGCTACTTAATATAAAAGCTGAAGAAGGCCAGGGTGAGAGCTTGTGGCTCAGTACTAGAACCCTCCCATGTGCTATGATTAGGAAAGACAGAAGGGAGGGAAAACAGAGAGGAAGGGGGAAGAAAGAAGGGAGAGGTGAGGAGAAAAAGGGAGAAGAAGAGGGGAAGAGAGGAGAGGGAGGGGAGGAGACATTATAGAAGGCTAGCAGAGCTTATGAAACACAGCTCTTCTTGACTCTGAGCATTTGAGGAAGATATGTCTGCTAAGACCTGCATTTTGACTTAGGGACAAACTTTACATTTTAACACATGACCTAAATGTAACTCCGAAAGTCAGTTGTCAAAGACAGAAGTCTACATGCCACTTAGAGAAAAGTTATGAGATGCATCTTTTATTCTTTGTTGAATGAGCTGAGGCTCTTGTCACAGTTAGCATCTTTAAGTGGAAGGGAATGTTACTTTAGAAATTTTGGGTAACTGAGCTAAAATTGCCACAACAATTTATAGTCTTTTTTTGTGTGTTTCTTTCTATAACATACATACTTTAAAATGTTATTTATAAAGCATGATGGGAGAAAAGTTTTTAAAACTCTGAAAGGAAAGCAATTCTGAGTTTTAAAACATTTGTTGCCTACTCTGTTAGTCTGTGATAAAGAAATCCTATTTGAGTGTGTGTGTGTGTGTGTGTGTGCTTGTGTGTGTATGTGTTTGTGTGCCTGTGGTGTATGCTTTTGTGTGTGTGTGTGTGTGTATGTGTGTGTGTGTGTGGTGTGATGGTTTGGTCTGTAGGTGAGTATGGTGTGGTGTGTGTTTGTATGTGGTATGATGTAGGTGTGTGTGGTGTGTGTGCTTGTGTGTAGTGTGTGATGTTTAGGGTGTAGGTGTGTGTGGTGTGTATGTGGTTTAGTGTGTGCTTGTATGTGGTACATGACGTGTATATATGGTGTGGTGTGTAGTATGTGATGTGTATGGTGTAGGTGTGTGTGGGGTGCTTGTGTGTGGTGTGTGGTGTGTTCGTATAGTTTGATGTCTAGATATGTGTGATGATTTGCAAAAGATATGATATGTGGATTTTGTGTGTGTGGTTATATGCAGAAGATGTGGTACGTGGGAGTTTGTGTGGTGCGTGTGTGTGTGTGTGTGTGTGTGGTGATATGCAGAAGATGTGGTACGTGGGAGTTTGTGGTGTGTGTGTGTGTGGTGTGGTGATATGCAGAAGATGTGGTACGTGGAAGTTTGTGTGTGGTGCGTGTGTGTGTGTGTGTGTGTGTGTAGTGATATGCAGAAGATGTGGTACGTGGGAGTTTGTGGTGTGTGTGTGTGTGGTGTGGTGATATGCAGAAGATGTGGTACGTGGAAGTTTGTGTGGTGTGTGTGTGTGTGTGTGTGTGTGTGTGGTGTGTGGTGATATGCAGAAGATGTGGTACATGGGAGTTTGTGGTGTGTGTGTGTGTGTGTGTGTGTGTTATGAGGGGTGGTGCATGTCGGGGGTAGATGCATAAGGAAATCTGTTTCCTCTTTGATCACAGAAGAATCAGCATATCCAGTTTCTGTTACTGAGTCAGTGCTAGAAGTGGCAAGAGCCTCACTTTGAGGCCCTGCTGTTGGGTATCCTGCTTTGTTGTTGTAAGGCAGAAACTCCATATATGGTTCTCTCTGACCTCAAGCTTTTACGCCTCGTACTCTCAAGTGCTGAGGTTTGGAGCTTGCCCTCCACCCCTAGCCCCCACTGTACAGTTTTAAGCACACATCATTCAGTGAGTCAAAGGACAGCTGTATTTTCCAGCTATACTCCTTCCACACAGCGCTAAGAAACAATCTCGTGATTTCAAAATGCCCGACACTGCGGGCCCTGCCTTTCCCAGTTCCATCTCATGCTAGGAGCGGATCCGTGTTTCCAAAGAAGAAGCCAGTGATCCTGTCCTGTGTTACTTTCTGCCCAGCCTGACTTGGCTGCCTTGAGGGCCAGCGAGGGGTTTCTTCACCTTACTGCTTCATCCTCAGGCTCATCCTGTCCTGTCTTCCTTTTCCACAGCACACTTTCTCTCTCGCTGACCGTTTTCATGATCCTTTCTGACCTTCTGGAGGAAAGGTTTTTTTTTTTTTTTTCCACCATATCCTCCCTTTCCCGCCATGGCAAAAGCATGCCCATGGCATTCACACAAGATGACTCCTACGTGCAGCTGCAGAAATACGAAGCTCTTGGTTCTGACAGAAACTTCTGGAGTTTTGTTTGCCTTGTATATTCTCCTCTCTCCTCTCAGTTAATACCAATGCCTCACTCTGTTTAATTCCGTTAAATATTTAACTATTATCGATACCTTCCTTAGACATTAATGCCACTAAATATAGCCAGTGCTGAATATCTCCTTTAGAAATGGAATTCACAGATCTGAGTAAGACATAGTCTTTACCACAGTGATCTCATGTTTTTAGAAGAAAGTGTCAAATGTGCATTTCACATTATAAACGGTTCAATACCGTTTCTGAAATCTGTGCCCCTCAAAACTCAAGGTTTGAAGTTGTGTCTCTGCACAGTCATTTGTTAGTTGTTTTGTACAAGGTGCTCCCACAAACCTGAGCTCCCTCAGCGATGTGGACTCACAGTAAATGGGAGGAAGATTTATATGATCTGGAGAAAAACTGGGTTGTGGTCAATAGCAAGTTGAGTAATAATGTGATACTGTTTCCGGGAAATATTTCACAAAGTAACCCATGTGCCATATAGAACTGCAAGTGTTTGCTTGATGTTAGTTGATGTTACCCTCCTCCAGGTTCTAACCCAGGCTGGCCTGGAGCTCACCATGTAGCCCAGAGATATTTCAAACACACAGCAATGCCTCTGTGACTGCCGAAATTATAATGTGAGCTCCCACACCTGGCCTCATGCCTGTTTCTCCTAACTGCCCGATGCACCAGATAGTAATGTCCACAGGCTTTCAACCAAGAAAGTTCCAGATACAGAAAATCAGTCCATGTTCATGCTTTGAGCCAGTATGTAGTTTATAGGGGACCATGCAGGGATCGTCTCATTTTGAAAGTGTATTATTGTTTTTTGTTTTGTTTTTTTTTTTCTGTTCAGATCTAAGAATTTGCAGGTTGTAGATGGACAGGATAATTAACATTTGAATGACAAAAAGAAATTTTTTTTTCCATTTTGAATTCTTGTCCTGTAGTATCTTCTGAGGAAGATCTCAGGGGAGAACTTCTTTGGCTGCCTAATACTTCTTTCATGAAAATTAATTTGTAAGCATGAATTTTTACCTTGGTTTTATTAATATTGTTTATAGGTCATTCCATTCATCCTTAGTAATGCTTTCTGTTTACATAGAAGATGCTGGGTTTAGCATCATATTATCAAATTTTCTCTCAAAGTAAGTGTCATAAAACCTTTGCCAGTCATTTCAGACAAAAAAATTATATATATATATATATAATTGTAAAAATTTCCCAATCATATCATAGAGGAGATAGGTCCTTTTATTATTGTTGCTGTTGGTCGTGGTGGTGGTTTTTCGAGATAGGGTTTCTCTGTGTAGCAGCTCTGGCTGTCCTAGAACTTGCTCTGTAGACCAGAGTGACCTCGCTGTAGGTCTTCTCATTCTAGATCAGCGGTTCCCAACCTGTGGGTTGCAACCCCTTTTGGGGGGTCAAATGACCCTTTCACAGGGGTTGCCTGCAATACTTACAGTACAATTCATAATAGCAGCAAAATTACAGTTATGAAGTAGCAATGGAATAATTTTACGGCTGGGGTCAGCGTAACATGGGTTGCAGCAGTAGGAGGGCTGAGAACCGCTGCTCTAGATCTTTAATCCAATCCTGCAATACATTTCCAGCTGTAACCAGCTAAACGCTCTGAGTGGTTGGGCCTCTGTGAGTTGCATTGAATTTGTAAATAGAACCCAACCGTATTATTATTTCGGCCATCTCAAATAATCATCTCTTTCATCTTTATTTTCTATTTCCGGAGTAAAGATATTTTTAGATGCTTTTAGCTCCTTCAGAGATGTTCACTCTGGTCTCAGAAAGGAGTCACTCATAGAGAAGAGATGTGTGGTTGACGTGGGAGAGTGGGCCATTTATTTTAGGCGAGGAGAGTGAGACCAGCAAATGCAGAAGCGCGCGGCCACTGGGAGCAAATCTCCTGAGACCGGACACTGCAGCTCCCTCTGGTTTGTTTGGAAACACACCCACAGATGCTCTACAAGTGATTATTAAAATACATTAGTAATTCTGCAAAGGTGCTCTCCCGGTGAATAATGCCAGAGGAGCCTGGGGTCACTGGCTTCCCAAGACCTTTCCTCTCCCCGTAGTGTGCAATGGAGTGACAGTCACAGGAGAGAAGGTTAATGCCGTCTGCTAGGTCTGGGTGCAGCAGGAAGATTGAAGTATGGAAGTAGACAGTGGAACTCGATGAGCAAGGCGCTCCGAGTTTCTGTTGTGTGGAAGATTAAGAGTAACCCACGGGAGCTGCCTGTGCCTAGGCCCCAGGACGGTCACCGAAGTTTACAGTGTCTCTTTGGAAACTACATGCATGCATGTACATGCTGGAAGGCACACATCCTCACTCATGGGTCATTCTCTCGGGAAAGGAACACCTTGTGCTAAATTGGACTGTTATAAAGAGGTTGTTTTTGTAGATTTTTGCCATAACTTAATATACCAACATTCCACTAAGTATCTCCATATTTGAATAGTTTGACCTTTTATTGATGGTAAAGTATCTTAACATTTCAAAGATTTCCATTTTGGGGGTCCTAAGTTCTCTGACTTTTATTTTTGTGTGTTTATGCATGTGTGTTGGGGAACAAGTGGCGAGCATTCTGCCACCCAGCTACACCTCAGCCATTCTATTTTGTCCTATAAAAATCCAGAGGAAGCCAAAGGGGAAAATCTGTATGCTTAACTAAGTCATTAGTATACAGAAACGTTTGTTGCGTAGTTCTGAAAGCTGCTGTGGAATAAAGAAACCCAGATGAAGAGGGAGTCAGAACTGCACACCTCTGAGTAGTGAGCGCAGCCATGGGGCTTCACGGCAAGCTGCTAAGAACTGCACTAGTGAGTCCTCTGCCGCCTTTGCTGATAGAGGCAAATGCGGTGTTTTGGCAGTGAGGGAATAGTATACACATCACAGAAATGATTTCAGTATTTTGAGTGTTTTTGAAATAGACATATTCTTTAAGAATGACAGTTGTTCCTACAAGATCCTCTGGCCTGGTAACAGCCTGTCCCCTTTGGCCTGGTGATTGCGTTGGCGTTCTTTCCGTTAAACCAGAGAATGAATGATTTTTTTCAGTGAGTCCCCAAACTAGAGGAAAGTAGAGACAGTGGGTAAACAAGTCCGCCTGAGAAATCCTAACTTCATTCTCTTTGTGACCCAGACCACGGCTTGATGCTCTCAGCCTCTCCGATGGCTGTCGGTGAGCAGGGGGAGAACCATTTCCTAGGTGGTGTCTATAGGTGTTTTACGCTACATCTGTGCAATAGGAATAGGTTGACTTTCAGAAGCAGAATTTTTAAAATCTCACCGTGCATAAAATAACATGAGTCAACTGTGGCAGAAACAAGCATATGTATTAAATCTGTTTATTCCCATCAAGACATGTTGATGGCCATTCATTTATGACATGACAAAAAATGAGGGAGAAGAAGAACACAGTAGAAACACAAGATATTGGCTGTCCCTGTAGCTTTTCTCTCTTCTTCCTCTTCCCTGAATCTGCTCACTCATAAGCCTGTGATTTTAGAGTGTTCTCTTAAATTTTCAGAGGACCTCGCCCCATCAAACATTGGTCCTTTTGAATACAAGAATATCATGTAGTTGATAAAGAGAATAATTTCCTTTCTCATAATGACAACGGGAAAACATATGGATATGAAAGCTGGCGTGAGAAATACTGACTTTAAAAGAAGTATATTTGGGTCAGCAAAGTGTGGGCTGTTGCAATATTATTAGCCTTAAAAGTTAATAACTAATAGTAATGAATTCAAATGCCAAAATATTGCCTAACACATTCTGTCAACATGCATATAAACACAGCGGGAAATCCAAAACAAAAGCTAATTTATGGGAAATGATGTCCTCCTAATGATGGCGTAGACCGTGGGGGTCCACATTATAAACTCCAGTCTTTCCATGAGAGGCTCCATTTTACATAGAAGACGTGGTTGCTTTCTCGGACTATGTATCAAGTCTAATCATTGCCCTATATTTAAGGATATTTTTCTTTTTTTTTTTCTATAAAGCCTACTCGGTTCCACATGTGCTTCATGTCTATTTAGATATTCATGAAATTACAAGAAAAAAAATGAAAGATCCAAGACACTCAAAGGATCATCACGTCTTATTGTACTTTGACCCATGCAGCGTAGTTTGTAAAATCAAAAGAACAATAGGGTCTTCTAATATGTTGCTATTTTATAGATACCCAGGTGTGAGTATTTTTCCCTTTGCTCAACGATGACATAAATATTTATATTCTTAAATTCCTAAAAAGCCCATGAACCCGCTAGAGTTTCTGAGATAGATGGAGCCAGATTTGGGACTAGGACTCGGGCGCCTTCTGATAGAAACAAAGGCTCCTGAAGACATCCCAGGAAATCTATACTACACCCAGGCAGTTCCCTGGCTGTGACCCTTAGCTCTGGAGTTTATTCCCTGATAACTTCTGTGAAGGGGTCCGTGCGTCATGAGCCTTCCTCTCATAGATTATCTGGGGGAAGACATGCCATGTTGGATGAGAGCTCAATGACGAGAAAGCGGAGCTCTAGGCCTTTGCTCACTGAGATAAGCAAAAAAGAAAGCTAGCCTACAGATATTCAGGATGATACGTTTAAAGTTGGTTTTCCTCTCCCAACCTCAGTCCTCACATTATCTTGTGCTTCTCGTCTCCGTGAGATAGCTTCTTGGCTCCTGTAATATTAAACAGCGTTTAGGCCATAATGGCAGGCCTGCTCAGAGCCATGCTCAGTGCTGCCAAAACCTCAGAGTGCACTCCTCAGACTTCAGGTTGCTGATGGCAAGGGTGCCTGCCTCTGTGTTCCCTTCACAACATCCCCTGTAATTTGCTCCAAGGTTCTGGCAGACGGCTGGACTCTGTCACCAGCTGTCACCACCACCACCCCCCCCTTCCTATCCACACTTGGCAGGATCCGAGGACTCAGACAGCCAGTAGAAATAATAGTAGCTGTGGTAACAACTTCAGTGGCATGGTCCCCAGAGACAAGATCACACTTGGCACCTTTTCTCTCAACGGGAATCTAAAAACGGCACCGAATTTGCTACTCGGTGGTATATAATTTTATTTAATCACACATTTTTGGTTTCAAGTGTTCCACATGCTGGCTTCTAAGTGTCAGGCGAGCATATATTGGTAAAAAACACTGACATCCACGCCCGCTTTTATAATGAGAAGGTAGCTATAAAGCCAACCGGTTTGTTCATTTCCATCCACCTTGAAAAAGAGAGAATACATGTAATTCCTCTCACTGGAATGGTGTTCAAATCTAAAAGAAATCCCTCCATAAAATTTTACTGGCGTGTTTTTACTAACACAGTGTCTCAAAATTATTTCAATTCGCCAGGGATTTTTTTTCCCCCTTTAACTTGTACTAGAGAAACCTAGAGGGGAGAAAAAAAAAAAACCTTAGAGTTTATTGAGAGAGTGTTTTTCAACTACGTAAGGAATATTTTTGTTTTCATCATTATAAAATTGGTCACAGTCCAAGGATACCAGAGTCAACCTAAAGAGAGAGACCGTCTAGGGCTGGCGTGATTGCTCAGCAGCTAAAGGCCCTTGCCACCCAAGCTTGGAAACCTGTATTCCATTCCTGGGACGCTCGTGAAGGTGGAAGGAGAGAACCAACTTCACAAAGTTTGTCCTCAAGCCAACCTGCCCCCTCCCACATGTGCCACAATGGGTGTGTGTACACATGTGCACACAGTAATAACAATAAACAGTCGTGTTGTAGAGACAGCTTGGAGTGGGCTGTTTGGCTATAACATAGGCTTCAGTAGCCATCGATGGCTTACAAGTCATATAATCCACTCTGAGAGTTGATATTATAAGTCTGTAATCATTCACTTGAACAGTAATATTTAAAAAGCTCTGATTTCTTGAAAGTAGCAGATGTTACAACTTGCTTAAAGGTGTATTGCAGGGGAATTGTCTTAAGAAATCTGTGTTCTCCTGACCTGAGAAAAGAGGGGGGCAGTAGATGCTCTTTCTGAGAATTACCAGGTCAACATGGGGGGCCCTCAGTCACTCCCCACCTTATTTTCCAGTCCTGCGTATTGGTCTGTGTTTCTGAAGTGGAAGGGTTCCCTGAGAACTTAGGGTGACCAGGCCTCTTGCTGTACATGGAGCCCTCTGACTGACCCTGCTGGGCTGACTGGCAGTCGGCAAATGCCTGGGACCATTTGTCTCCACCTTCCCAGCACCAGGGCTGCAAACCAAGCAGGCTACCACACCCGGGTTGTTACACACACACTGGGCAGCCAGCCTCGGGTCCTCATGCAGGTGTGGCAAGCGTTTTAACAACCGGGTCATCTCCCAGCCCAGGGTTTGCATTTTGATGACTTGACCTGTATTAAGTATTGTCTAAAATCAAAGGCCTTTTTATCCACCCTCTTCATTTGGTTTTACAGCAAATGTATAAAGTCGATACTTATAATTCCGTTTCCTAGGCAAGAAAACTGACAGTTTCGGAAGTTAGATAGTAACATAGGAACCAAGTTAATGAACAACCGAGCCATGCTCCAGCCTCCGTGTCAGTCATTGACACAGAAAGTGACATGGTGGGGGAGAAATGGAACCCAGGAATCAAAATGGTAAGGTTTTCTAGGCATGTCGGGTGTAAGACATGAAGTTAGTGAAGCAGTCTATAAAGACTTTTATTAAGAATACCAATCCCAAAGTCATCTGTCCACATGGAATTACAAGTTGAAGGTATAAACACAATTAAGATGAAAGAGAAATCAAGGCCAGACCTGCTGAGTGTTCACGCCGCAGGGGTACACCAGGGGAAGACTTGTATAAGTCAGCAGGGAGCCAGTGGCCTCCAGGGTAACAGTTTCAAACAAAATACATTCACCTCACATCTCTACGTGTTGTAAAGTCTGATTTCAGTGTAGCGTGTGTCTCTACCCCACGCTCTTTCAGGTTGTAGTCAGACTGTAGGCTGGGGTTGACGTGTCTTCTACGAGCTTAAGTGGTAGTAGATGTGTGTGCTCCCAGCTTTCTCGTGGGGTTCTGAAGGGCCTTTCTCTCACCACATGGGCTTCTACAGGGGACTGCCTGATATATGGTGTGCCAGCTGCTTTTCCCCATGGCAAGCAGTGCAAGGGAGAAATCTGAACAACCAAAATAGAAGCTCAAGCCTTTTATAACCTCAGATGAGAAAAGACATTCCATGATGCCCGCCTTATGCTTCCCGTTATAAGCAAGTTACTAAATCAAGCCTGCACTCAAGGGGAGGGGAATCTATAAGGGTATTATGGATGAATACCAAGAGGCAGGGATTATTTTGAACCTTCTCAGAGGTATGCCACTACATGCTGGCTTATTTTGGCTTAAGTATGTGTGCATTGTAATGATTGTGCTCACTCCAGGACCCATGCTAAGAGCACTATTTGGTATGTTTCTATGATCCCTATGGAACGGCCGCAGATGGCATTGGTGCTCTTGAAGCTGAGTCCAGGCAGCGTTGCGTCTTGACTGTAGCCACATTTTATGGTTGAAAGCAGTTGCAAGGGACCAGAGAAGAGACACTCTACAGTAGCACTCGATATTCACTCAGGAGTTGATGAGAGCAGCTAAGAAACAACAGGGTGCTAGGGGAAAATAAAAAAAAAAAAAAAAAACGGCAAATTCCCAGAGGAGGCTAAAGGCAATGAAGCTGGGTGGCTAATGTTGACAATATCACTACATGTAAGAGGGCGAGCCTCCATAGAGGCAAGTGGATGAGGTTATTCAAGAGATGCTCATGACCACTGGATCATGTTGATGACACACATCTGCCACATTTCATTCGCTCATGTGTCTATCAATATACAGACCATGAATATCACCTCGCCTCATCGTGATTGTTAGGACTGGTGCTGCTTTAGACAGGGCTCCCTGGAGGTGTAGCAAGAGCTGGATCATCCAGTCATTCTGGGTTTTTGTTCCTTTGCTTGCTTGTTTGTCTTTCTGAGGGATTACAATACTCTCTTCCATAAGGTGTGACATTTTACAACCTTATCAAAAGTTCATATAGGCACTAGGTGTCTTCATCTCTTGCAAGACAAATCATAGTTTCAGACTGCAGTGCAGTCTGGGTGGCCATGGGCTGACAATCATTAACGCAGCGCATGAATTCGCTTGACCACGTCACTTCCTTCCTGACACTTGGAATTTGCACTAAACAGAACCCATTCCACTCTTCTAGTGTTCTGCCCCGTGATGGAATCAGCTCCATTCTGTTCTGCAGCCACACGCTGTGTGCACCTTGATTCTAGTTTCTCTGAGCTCTGACAGAATGTAGCAGGTAGTCTAGAAGATACCAGCACTTTGGGGGAAGGTTTGGGAAAAGCAAATACTGGAAGGAGAAATACGGAAGATGAGGAGGGAGGGGGAACTATGGTCAGTATGTAAAATAAATTTTAAAAAATTAATTAATTAGTAAAAATGAAATAAATTTAAGAAAAAGCAAGCACATGACCCTCGACGAAGAATACATCAAATACTTTTCCATGGGGTCCAGTCTGCTATCCAACTCCAGATAGAAGAATTGGGTTAAGCCATCTTTATTTGCAGATGTAATTTTTTAGGTTCATTTTCCCTCTGTTTGTCTACCCTGTAGTTTTATTGCACCACTGCTTAGTAATTTCTGGGGCAATTTTGACTTTTAGAGTTTGTTGCCTGCCCACTCTCCCCTCTCATTAACCCCAATATGGATATACATGTAACCCAAAGTATATGTAAGCATCAGAGCTCACCAAACATTGGCTGTTTCAACGTCAATAGTATCCTAAGGCTAAACAACTCACTGTCTTCTGTTTTCAGGGAGATAGTAAGTAACATGTGATATCAATGGATGTGATTCTCATTAATTAGAATCTTAAGTGGAAACAGAATCCATCTTGTTGATACTTTTGTAATGATTGTATGTGCATGTGTGTGTGTTTGCGTGTGTGTGTGTTTGCGTGTGTGTGTGTTAAAGCTGTTACCCATCTGGCAAACAATATAATAGCTCTCCTAACACAAACAGCCTTTCACTTTTTCAGGTTTGATATCTGTGTACAATCCCATAGGTTATCTCTGTCCTTCAAAGTCTACTAAAACCATTACTATGATCAAATCGGTCATTCAAGAAAATTAATATCCTTTTTAATATTAAACTATGACAGTGATGGTAAATTATTTCTCATGGAACTTTGCGCCTATGGATTACAGGTGAAGGTTTGTATCTCTGCTAAACTAACTGGAGATTTCAAACATCAGGTGTCAAAATGCATTCAGTGTGTGTCGCCGACCAAACCTGCCCTAGCTCAGCAACAATGAGTACTGGAGAGTATTCCTAAATTGTGAGCCATGAGTCCAGGCAATTTGTAGCCCACTGCCCTTGCCAAACATTGAAAAGTATTCCCACCCCATACTGCTAGTCCAAGGAGAGACCAAAAATTCCAAAGTCAAGCTGTGATTTCTGCTGTATGTGTGTAGTTTCTGTACCCTGGTAAAGTTGAAAGCACAGAAGGCAAGCCATTCAAAGCCGGAGACGTCTGTATCGATTGTTGTGAGCTGGAACACACCTGTCACGCCTTGCCGTCTGCAGAACCAGCTCCCTCTATTTTCTTTGGAAATTGCTGAAGTATGTAAAACCTTGAGGAGTGTGCGAAGCGATAAATGTTTAGAAAGCTCCTGACATTTCGCCGCTCACACACTATGTAATTTAATGCAAAATAACATATGAAGATATACCCCCTTGAAAGATGACGACCTGTGAATTCAAGGGTTCTAAAGTCTGTATCTGAATCCATGAAAATCAGAGTTTAGACAGAATCACTGGGAGGCCGTAATTTAACCAAGGAGTATGCAGTTCTGCATTTATAACAAATATGTACTACAGACATCACTATGTTTGCTGCATCTCTTACTAATATTGCACATTTATATTAGATATTATTAACCGGATGTGGTACTGATAACAATATCCTAAAGTTATTGACGTTTTAATACACCCCATCTGACACATATAGTATTGATGGGCTTTCACCTACCTGCTTTTCATGTATTATATGAAAATTTATTATTTAATAATAATTAATATGCTCTTCATTCTTATCTAGTTAATTTTCGTTTTATTTTTACCTTTTTTATAAATTACTATCTTGCCTGCAAAAGTGTTTTCTTACATTTTCTGAAGTTGAGCCTGGCGGTGGTGGCGCACGCCTTTAATCCCAGCACTCGGGAGGCAGAGGCAGGCGGATCTCTGTGAGTTTGAGGCCAGCCTGGTCTACAAAGGGAGTTCCAGGACAGGCTCCAAAGCCACAGAGAAACCCTGTCTCGAAAAACCAAAAAAAAAAAAAAAATTTCTGAAGTTGGAAATATTGCCCATTTTAATTCATTGATTTAACAGATAATTATTGAAATGTCCAAGGTAGCCTTAGTCCTAAGTGTAACTCAAACCCATGTCAGATGGCTTATACCCACCAGCTCCTGAGGAGGCAGTGTCCCTTCTGGAGTCATGGGCACATTTAGAGATGAACACATATCCATGTAATGTTGAAATAAAGGCATCAATACCATCAGCCTAGACTTCTCCCTGGTGTTAGCTACTGCCATCTTGACCAAAAAGGTGGCTTTTCCAGCCAGTTGGCAGCCTTGGACTAAGGGGAATATTTATTAAAATGTGCCGTGGTCTGGCTAGACAATGCCATATTCATAATTTTGAACCTAGAGCTAGAGTACATAAATGAAATTCTTCTACAGCAAAAAAAGAAAAAGAAAAACCATGCCAAATGCCAACTACACTTTATATGCTCTTTGAGAGTCCTTACATTAATTAAATAGGCACACACCTCTTTTTTATGTAAACATAATATTTATCATTAATTTTTCAAAGATAGAATACTAAACTAAGGATTGAGCAAAATCTACATATATCCAAAGTCACTGCCCTTTGCCCTGTTGTATTATATTTTTCTTACTCTTATTATTTGGATATTTAATAGAAGTTATCTGTTAGGGCAGTTAGCATGCTACCTCTGAGAGAAGGTTTCTGAGAGCATCTGTCTTTTTCCAAATCACTTGTAAATCCCAATATAGATAATGATAGAAATGTCAAAACACAGTTGTCTTTCACAATGCACTACTGTGGTCATCATAGGGTTTCCCGGGGAATATGCAGTCTCCCGGAGAAATATTCTAAAGTATGCTCCACGAAGTGGAGGTGAATGTCTCGCCGTTGTTAATGGTTAATATGTCAGTTACATAGTCTTCTAAGTATTTTAAACAAATTGATAAAAATAATGTACTAAAATTTAATTTATGTTGGTTCTATATACTCATCATCATATCACATAGTTTTTAGTTATATTTTCTAAATATCTTAAAGAAGGAACATTGATAAACACACAGAAATATAGTAAACATGCATGACTTACAAATTTCTGAAGTTATCACTCCCACTTCAAAAGCCCACATGAATTACTCGATAACTGCATGTTGCTTGATCAGTGATATTGCTGTATCATATGCTCTAACTTCAAAACTTGATCGTCTTAAAGTGTTGCACTTTTCCCTAGGCGTGGTGACACATAGGATCCCCGCACTAACTAGAATACAGAGACAGGTGGATCTCTGTGAGTTTGATGATAGCCTGGCCTATGTAATGAGTTCCAGGACAGCCAGGGAAATACAGATAGACCAAGGTTCAATGGCTTTCCTTTTGTTTTACACATCTAAATCCTCTGTGGTCCTCTCATAGGTCATCAAGTTCCTCTGTGAAACATGGTTTTGCTTTGCTCACAATCCAATGGAAAACATCACGGTTTTCAGGAACATGGAGTATTAGTAACAGTGTGATAAATCTTCATATGACCTCTGGTCAAGAAGATTTGGCAAATGCCACTTCAGAGAATTCTCCAGCTTTCCTACGATGTGCAACACAGATTAATACTGTTTCCTTCTTAAGACCATCCTGGTACCAATTAACGGAGTAATGCTCAAATGCTCAATCATTATGGGAGTGCTGTCTGTCATCGTCCATGGCACTGCGACATAGATGGCGTGCGTTTGAGGAATTCTGGTTTATAATTTGTGTCGCACAATTACCCCTGTTATTTCATAAGATGGAAATTGGAACGTTCCGTATGAGTCTTGTTCTAAGCATGCTAAGCGCTTGCCTTTGGAGCTCAGAGCAACAGACCTTTAAACGACTTGTATGCTTTATCCTCAGCAATGCATCTCTTTGGCCTCAACTGGCACTTACAGCAGACTGAAAATGACACATTTGAGAACGGGAAAGTGAACGCTGACCTCATGCCAACCAACACCGTATCGTTACCTTCTGGCGACAACGGTAAGAGAAAGAATCACGGAGCCTGCGCTTTGTTTGAACGTCATTCTCCATAAATGTGGTTGTGACCATGCTTGCTTTCTGCTTCTGTGGGAAAGGAGAACGGCTTGGCGCTGCTATGCATCATCTCCTCATGAGCATTTTTTTTTGTTAATTTTCTTGAAAAGTTGGGCATTCACGCTTTTATTACAGGAACACAGTACTTGTCTGCCTGTGGGAGCAGGAGGGGCTGACAATTTAGGTCTTCTGCCTTTTATTGTTACAAGCATGAGTTTTGTTTTGGGCAGGCAGCTGGAACACAGTTCAGAACGTCACCTCTCGTGGCACCTTGGGTATATTAAGTTTTCTTAATTGGACTGGTACCTGGCGTTGGGATACCTTATTAATCTTTCTATAAAAGCTTTTAAATATAAACTACATTGAAGGATTATAACTCACTGACCTTTTCCGCAGTTGCCCTTTCTCCAGACCTTTCAGACTTGGCACTTTGAGGTAATAGAGACTTTTCAATCATTTGTCTCTGAATCATGGAACCGAAGCGGCTAGACAATGCTGGATTTCCTTTTCCCAATATAAAACCCCTCAAAAACAGGCACGTGCATATGTGTATGTGTGTTGCGCATAGTTCCATGTTGTTTATGTGTGTGCAGGTACACTCCTCGGGCCCTGGTCCCCTCTGACACTTGAAGAACGTCATGATAGGTTATCTCTCAGAATAACCCGCCATATGCCATTCTCTTCTGTCACGTGATGAATTGTCGGCTTTAAGGCATTTTCCTTGGCTCTTCGTCCTCCGTTTTCTCCCTGGGATACTCGCACCTCCCTTTCCCACCAGCAATGCCCCTCTCACCTGCCTCGTTTCCTTGCGAGACTAGAGCCAAGGCTCTTTCCCGTGCTTTCCTTTACTGCCGGGCTAGGGATTTGAACACGCTCTCACCTGCTGACCTCTCGTCTTTTATCTTAGCAATAATTATCTACGACAGCGGTTCTCAACCTGTGGGTCTCTACCCCTTGAGGGATGATCTGACAACCCTTTCACCAGGGTCGCCAAAGACTGTCTGCACATCAGATATTTACATTGTGACTCATATCAGTAGCAGAATTATAGCTAGGAAGCGGAAATGGAAATACTTTCATGACTGGGGCGTCACCGCAACATGCGGAGCTGTATTAAAGGGACGCAGCATTAGGAAGGCTGAGAGCCGCTGCTCTGTGGCTCTTCTCTCCCATCTTAAGGGGACTAAAAGGGTTTTATACCTTACACTTTTCACAATGCTAATAAATACCCCCTCCATATGGAACCTTTTATACAAAGAGCTATAATCCGGTATTTGCCATGTCACCACAGGGCATCACCGTAGGGTGGGTTAATGGCAGAGAAGAAAATTTTCCTAATTGAAATGGCCAGTGCCAAGTTTCATACAGTAAACTTTAATTAGCGTAACTGCCATGCATTTTTATACATTGGTACCATGTGTGAGTAGATCAAGAAACGACACAGGAATTAAGATCTACTTCTTTGTGTTCATTGAAACTGAGACTATCTCTTAAAGCGAATGATCACCGCAAAGCCAGTGAAATAGTACTTATTAATTACAGAAGAGATTATTTTTAGAAATAACAAATCATAATTCTTAAGAGTTCCATGTTTGTTGTGGATGCTTTGTTTATCATTAGCGTCCAAACTCGTTATTAAGATGAAAAGACAACTAGTGTCGCTGAACTCAAAATGTGGGATGCCGAGAAAGCTACAGGCTGGTGTTCACCTCAGGCTCAGCCGTGGCTCCTGACGTTCATCTTCCAGGGAATGTTAGACCACGTCCGCATCCCTCAGTGCACATAAGCGCATGTTCACTTCTGAGTCCTTCACCAACTGGTTGCTTGAGCAAAGTGAGTTGTCGTTCAGATTTGCAAGGGCATTTAGAATAACTCTAGAATAGAGTATTCTATTCATATCATATCAATTCCGTAGCACTAGAAGCACAAAAAGGACTACAGTTTCTATATAATATAGTCTCGAAGCGATGTCTGAAAACAGCTGCTAAACCTGTTGACTCTAATAGCAATGAGAAATACATGTCTATCTAACCTGCACAACCAGGCATATGCACATATATATAGATATAGATATGTGTATGTGTGCATATGTATGAATGAAACTGCTAAGTTAATATTTGTCTTTACTTTGATAAGTGTGCTCCAGTGCTTTTTATTTATTTCATCTTCCTCATTCAAAGCTGATTATTAAATAATTCCATAATTTATGGAGAGCTAAAGTTTCAAAAACTACTTCTCTTACCAGACACATAGCTAACATTTGCCACTGAAATTGTATAAGTTTATCCGCAGGAGTTATTCCCTCGTTGTATAAAGAAATCTTTCCCAAAGTGGATTGGTAAAAGTCCTCCCCTTCCCGATTCATTTGTGAACACTGGAGAACTGGCCCATCAGCCGCCCAACAGAACCACGGTATTGATGGAAATTTCAGTTCTGGAAAAAGAAAATTTAAAAAGGCTACATCTTGGCTCTGACTTTGTTGAAAATTTGACCTAAAAAGTCACTTGCCTACTTTATTATTTCTCAAATAGTCCAAAATCCCATCCATGTTGTAAAGAACAATTCCTTCTGTTTTTCAAGTGAAAACTCTTGGTATTTAGTTCTTCAGAGAGATGGGAGGAGACTATTTGCAAGAATGGAAACCTATAATCTGGCTCCTCTAGAAAGACTCCTATGAGAAATTTACAATAGACGTGAGCCATCACCCGCCATTTTAGATTTGTTAGCTGCCCAGACAAGCAGGTTGCATGATTGCTTTGTAAATTCTGATGCCCCAGCCTTAGAGAAAGCCTTAGAATCTGCCACAGAATTCACCAGGAGAATTAACTGTGCCAGGCATGATGAGGAATTACTCCCCAGGTTTGCCATGCAGTCCTCTTACTCCTGGGGCCCTATTTCATTTGTATCTGGTAATCGTCACTCAAGAAACAATGGCTGCATTAATGACTCCCTAATCTTCCTGCTTGCCTTTGGTCCTGCCTGCGCCAAAGCGCCTCAGAGGCAGTTACTGCCTCAAAGGAGACTCCATATTACAGCGCTGCCCTCTCCTCATTGTTCCCAACGCTTTCCAGGGCTGTGAACCGTAGGGTGTCAGAGCCGAAGTGTGGGTGGGGTCTTTTGCAACACTAATAGAAATGGACAGAGCAGATAAATAGGTAAGATTAAAGTTTGGGTCTCAAATAGCTTCCCTCTAGAAGCTGAAATTACTCCCTGGACCAACAGATTCATTTAACCTAATGTACTGGAAAGAATTACACAGAACCACACTCGGATGCTGGCTCCCTTGCTTACTTACTTTATAACCAGTTACTTAACCTTCTGAGCCTTGATTTCTTCCCACGTGGAGAGGGACTAATAACACCTTCCTCTTGCCATACCAGCCTCAGCCTCAGCAGCCTGGCTCCCCACTAGACTTCCCTACAGTGTTGTATCATCCCCACTCCCCCGCGGTTATTTCCCAGCTCCCTAATCTGCCCCAAACCCCATCTCGTGTTCTGTTAAATCATGTCCTCCAGAGGGCATGCTCTGAGTTTCCCATGAGAAACCTCCACTCATACATATATTAGTTATTCTTCTCATGTTGTAACAAGATACGAGACCAAAGCAACTTACAGAAGGGAAGGTTTGTTTTGACTCACAGTTTGATGGTACAGTCCACCATGACGAGAAGGCGTGGAGTGAGGTGGCTGGGGCGGCTGGCCGCATTGCATCCTGGGGCTGTTGGCCGCTTTGCTTCCGTAGTCAGGAAGCAGACAGAATGGAATGTTGATGCTCAACTCACTTTCTCCTTTTTTGTTCAGTCCTGGGCCTCAGCCTGTGGGATGGTGTCACCCATATTTAATGTAGTCATTCCTACTTTGATAGCCCAATCTAGACACTCAGTTGCAGACACGACCAGAGATTTACCCTCTGGCTAATTCTAGATCTGACTGGTGTACTAATCGATCATATAAACCTTCACACTACGTATTTGTGTATCTCCCCTTTCACCATTTGCCCAACATTCGAGGGTTTCATTCACTGGCCCTCTAGATCCTACTCTGTATCTTATAAGTCTTTTTTAATGCAGTCTCTCCAGTGCGGGTGCTGGAGATGTGGCTGGGTGCTTAAGAGCCAGCATCCTTCCTGTAGCCAACCCACGGTCCATCCCTAGCACCCATGTCAAGCAGTCACAACCAGTTGTAACTCTAGCTCCAGCGATCCAGCGCCTCTGGCCTCTGAGGGCAACTGCGCTTGTGAGCACATATCCACACACAGACTCACGCATGTAGGCATTAATTTAAAATAATAACAAAATAAGTCTTTAAAAATAAAAAAAAACTCTCTCCAGTATGCGGATACCAGCCAGCCAGCATGTGAGCATTCCATTGTTCCTTATATTTCATGGACAGTAAAATGCCTTGACTTCTTCATCCGCTTTCACCTCCGCTCTACCTTCTTGCTCACAGGCAGCTTCTTAAACATGACGTGTCGCTTGTCTGGATCTATCTTGTCTTTCATGTGCTCCTGTGACGGTTTTGTCTCTGCAGTATTCCTTTTCCATGGCTGGCCTCTGTCACCGCCACCTTCGAAACTTAGGATTTGCGGTCTTCCATGGCTGCCGAGTGCACCATTGAATACGCCTCTTTTTCTCAGACTTGAGATCTCTTATTTTTTACTATTCCTCTTTGGAATACTCATTCTCATAGAACGCATAGTGCAGTACCATACTGACCAGGTCTTTATTCGAGCTCTAGGGCAGCATCTGTTTGTTTATCTAGTGCCTTCCCTTTCGCCTGGCCACTAACCATCTTGGGACCCTGGTCTGTCACGCAATCACACTTGATCGTGTCTGTGCTTGTCTTTAGTCACGGTCTGTGTAACGTAGACTCCGTCAGTAAGTACATCCTAGGTTACATTCCTCAGCGCCAGACATCAACTATATCGGACCAATCGGGGCTTCTTTGGAACGTTTCCACCGGAATGTCTTCTTAGCCTAGCAAATTCCAAGTGTCAAAAACCAAGTGCATCAACTTCTTTGGTTTTCTAGTACTACACAAGAAACCGTCGCCAAGTTCACTGGTGTACAGAGACTGTTTTTCATCTCTTGCAGTCCTGTCGGTTGTCTGGGCAGTTCATATATTTTTGGCCGGGACTTCTGCAATTGCCTCCAGATGTCTGAGGTTGCCTGAAGGCTCCATTAAGCTGGAAGTCCAAGACTGCTCACTCAAGTGGCTCGCCGCTGATGTTATATATTTACTTATGCTCAGCTATGCTGTGGCTGTGGGAAAGAGCATTTGAACACAGTCTTCCATGTGGTTTAGGTTTCTCAGAATGTAGTAGCTGCTTCTAAGGAAGAGTATCCCAAGAGGGCTCATTCTCATTGACCTACACAGAAGCTCAAGGCTTCTTCTGACTTAACATCGGACATTCTAGCACATTGGGAAGTCACGTAACCTGGCTAAGTGGCAGAGTGCTTACCTAGGATATATGAGACCCTGGTTCAATCCCCAACTCCACAAAAGTATTTCACCTGAGGTCATCCAACCTTCACAATAATGGGGATTAAGCTTCCTTTGTTTTAATGAAACTTTAAACTTTGTTTTAAACATAAAATTCTGTTTTAAGTTAAGCCAGAATTAAACTTCCATTCCTTTTTTTGTTGTTGTTAAGTTAGGCAACTTGGATTTTAATTTTGGTTTTTTTTTTTCTTTAACAGTGTTTTGTTCTTGTTTGTTTGTTTTGGTTTCGTTGTTGTTTGGTTTTTCAAGACAGGGGTTCTCTGTGTGTAGTCCTAGCTTTTTAGACCAGGCATTGTAGATCCTTCTGCCTCTGCCTCCTGAGTGCTGGAATTAAAGATGTGTGCCACCATGGTCTGACATCAGTGTTTTTTTTAAATATATTTTAACTAAAACATTATTAATTCATTTACTCCCTCCCCTTTTCTCCCTTCAACCCCCTTCCCCCAGTCCTTCTCATTTTCACCTTCTCCCTCTTTTTCTTTTATTATTATTCCTGCATATATGTTTATAGACATTGATGTGTATGGATGTATGTCTTTCTAAATCTATTTTTGTTCTTTATGTGCATATGATTTTAGGACTGGTCACTTTGTATAAGACAAATAGTTAGGGGTCTCTTCCTGGGAGAGGCTCATTCTTCCTCTCTCTCGGCAATGATTAGTTATCTGTAGCTCTTTGTCTAAGGGTGGAACCCCTTGACATGTTCCCCCTTCCATGTTAGTATGTATGTTTATATTGCCACTGATGCTGTCTTGTTTATGCAGCATCTCCAGGAGACACTGTCTCCTAGACGTCCCCTGGCACTTCGACCCTGTCTTCTGAGATGTTCCCTGAACATTGGGTACAGGAATTGTATTCAAGTTGGTCTCCCCACGGTCCAACTGCATTGTTTACAATTGCTCCTTTCCTGTATAAGGCAGTGTGTGTGTGTCTGTGTGTGTCTGTGTGTGTCTGTGTGTACAAATACATTAAGTAAAGTTATGCCCTTATGCCCCTTGGGCTGATAATGCTCCTCCAAATAGTCATAGACTAACAGAAGCCCAGTATCAAGAAAGAGTAGCTTCCATTTGAGCTTTTGGTCAGGGTAGTCCCAGTGATTCTTGAAAAAAATATAGGCTGTTGCTGCTGCCCTTTGTTTTTCCTAAGAGACTGAAGGTGAGTCTCTTGCTGAAGTCACTGGACACTTAGGACAAAGGTCTCCAATTACTTGAACCATATATAACCTAAAAGCCTCCTTTCTGCTGGTCTAGTCTCTATAGTACCAGAGAGAACCGTGCAAGCTGCCGACAGAGGGAAGCAGCAGTCCCGTTCCCTTATGGAGCCTATAAACCAAAACTCTGACCAGCATGGCAAGATCTCCCAAAGGTGCAATAGTGGGCACCCATACCATGGCAGCAACCAACAGCTCTCCTAACTGGACTTAAGGCCCACTCAACAGGAAGGAAATCATGCCTGCTACTAGAAACCTAGCCAACTACCCAGGACTAGTGAGGACACACACTGTAAAAGAGAACCTATGGCTGCCACTACGCTAGATCAACATAATCCCTTAACTGCATTCTAAATCTAATACCCACGGATCAGTGCAGCTACCATCCCCCGTTAAAAGAGCTTCTGTGTAACAAACAGAGATGTTACAGAGAGTTCCTCTTCTTGATCGTGTACACGAGGAAACACATTGTACAGAGCATGTGGAGTAGAGACTGTGGTCATCTCTGGAAAACACCATCGTGATGCCATCTTTCTTTCCAAATTTGCCTCTTGTTCAGGGATTTCTCTGTCAGGAAATAACACTTAGTTGCCTGGTTCAGGGGTGTAGTGGGAGTTATATATTAATCTTATTTTCTTATATCTGTTGGACCCATTGACAAGCGCCAACAATTCTAACTTCTCTCATTGATTTATCACCTTCAACTGGACTGCAGCAGCCCCCTGTTTATGAGGTCTCTGCCCTTGCTCGTCAATTCTTCAGACACAAATATGATAACAGTACCTCATCTGACCCCCTTCAGTCACCTAGGTTCTATCCACATGCCTTTAGATGACTTAAAAGTCCCGCCACACTCTGTCTGCTCACCATACCCTTACTACAGAAGCAATACAGCAGCAAGATAAAGTCTAACTCTACAGCCAAACCCGCCTGGCTTCCTAGCCAACCCTCGATGATTCATGTCTAAATCGCTTGAGACAGTTCCCCTAGTTTCTTACTGTCTACATTTTCTTTCAGCTGAAAGCAGCTCATGGAATTTTCCTGATAAGTTAGTTCTGAGTAGTACTGTGAATGTCGTGTAATACATAGCACATGGTTGGAAAAATATGAAGATGTTTACGGTTACTGTGCCTTTTTTGCTGAAACGTAAGGCAAAGATTATTATTTTCCTGCTACTCCTACAAGCTATTCGCATAGTTTTTTGCCTAGATTATTTCTTTCACCAGGGTCTGGCCAAAACACTCTACAAGTAGTATTTGTTGAGTGAATACACACACACACACACATACACACACACACACACACACACACACACATAATGAATAAATAACATAGAAAGTATATAAAGGGCCAGTACAATATCTTATCTCAAGTATCTGTGATGCAGATATTGGTGAAGTAAAGTAATTGAGAAGTGTTCTATCACTTGTTGACCGGTGGGCAAATTGCCTTGTCTGACTTGTTGCTTCTTTATGGACTACTAGCTTGCTTTATATCCGATAATGGTGTAGGAAACCATTCCGTGACATGTGTCACTAGTTACTGGCTTGCATTTTTTTTTCTCTTTAAGCCAATTATGTGTTTGTAATTTACAGCAAAATTCTTTTAAACATAATTAATCATATCATCTCAGGCTGTAAAAGAAATCCTCTAATTATATTTTTGGTTACTTGGAGGATTGGATTTTACGAAAAGAGTCTTATTCTTATATTTTCTTTGAATGCACAGTGCTCATTCATTTCAGATTTTTTTTCAAACATATATTCTGTGCTATGCACTGTCCAAGGCACTGAGGTAAATAACAGCTTGAGAGAAAGATGAGACACTCAAGACTGTCACAGACATTTGTTCCCAGAGCATCTGGATTGTTAGGCAAGAAGGAAATCAAGCAAAGAATTACACTGAATTAGAAAATCCCAATGGGGAAAAATAGGCGCAATGTGGCGGGGCCTCTCTTTACGGAAAGCTGCATGAAGAAGAGGCAATGAGGTGAATGAGCAAATCTGACATAAGCAAGTCGGAGATAATTTAGGACTAAAGTAAAAAGCCATAAATGCTGGCTAGTGTATGAGTCACTTTCCATCCGAATATCTGACGTCAACACCGTTGGCATGCACAGATTCTTTGGACTCCTGTTTGTGGGGATTGTCAGTGTTCTTCTAGCTTTTCCCCTTGGCCCCTTTTATTCCATCCAATCTCCCCACTTAAATAGTGCCACCCACACTGGTGAGTCTTCCGTAAATGATTCCTCTCTGGAAAGACCCTCATAGATATGCCAGGAGCCCCTCTCATAGGTAGATCTAAACCCAAGCAGGTTGGCAACCATTAACCCCAGCGTAACCATGGCAAGCAACTCCTCCAGAAACAAACACGCCAGCACAAGCCTCTCCTTTCGTAGGAATTGCAAACCTGTGCCTACAGATATACATGTATGTGATCCTCCTGTCTAAATAAAATGACAGCTGCTCTTGAAATTTATGTGAGTGCTCACTGCATGACTGATTCCTCATCGATGAAGCCGCTATAGAGAACTGAATTTTACAGCAGGCTACTGAGTGCCTACACATTGAGGAGTTGAGACTAACAGAGCTGAAAGAGCATTGAACTTTGTCCCGTGTTGTTTATAGTATTTGTGTTGTTGTGCTGTATAATATTCCTTAGTTAGAAGCTCTGTTGACTCTGTCCATTATGCTAGTACAAAGTCGCTATGTTTTGTTCCTCATGGATTGTACTGTAACACTCTGGAGCCTCATTCTCAGTCATGGCATTTGGTCCTGTATAAACAGATACATTCTCCCAGAGATCTTCAAAGTCAGGATATGACTGAATCTATGATTCGGATAAAATTGGACTGTGGGCTATTGATTGTATACAGACACCTTACTTTGCCTCTTATCTTTTTAATTATTAGTGCCTCTCTGGGACCTAGAACGGTTATTATTGTTTGCCCTCCTGTTGTTTACAGTTACATTTTGACACCAGGATTTTCTTTTCCATCTTTTCATTTTAATCACTGTAATCTAGTTTGCTCATATCCTAAGTAGAGGGCAAATTTGTGGTATGTAGGAGGTAACGTTTAGTACCTTGCAACTTTGGATGATTTTTGGATTTCATAAAGTAGTTTTCAGCTGCACACATAATTGCCAGCATGGTTTTGATTACTCTGATTTGTCTTAATTGTCCCAAATTATCTAAGGAATGGTCTTCAGAGATCAAAGTCTTTTTAAAGGCTGTCTTTAAAATGTCACTGTAGTGGTGTTGTCACATAAGCTGGGAAACCCGTAAGGCAAGGCATAATGGCTTTGTGTTCATGGTCTCTCTATGTTTTCCCACATGACAACTGGATTTTAAGACATTAAGATTGTTAATGAAAGAACTCACAGTTAGCAAAAAGAAAAGGCAGCCAGTAACTGCCTCGTTCAGGCACAATGGGACATATTGAGAAATTCTTCAAGACAGTGCGTTGGAAGACTTGGGGCATCTGATTCTCAATGTGAAGCTCTGCATCACTACCCTCTGTTCCCTGACTCTCTGTGTCCTCCACATTTCCTTCTTGTCCTTCTTGCAAACCCATGCACACGACCTTGTATTTCCCGTGATCATTCCAAAGTTCAGGCTTTAGGGGTTCCTAGAGGTAATGATCTCAATGAGGGACCACAAGAGAGCCTGACAGCTGGCCCTTCCCTTAGAGCCTCTGGAGCCAGGGTTCTCTGGAATTCAGGATGAAAGAGTTCTGTGTCCAGGCTTTTCTCTAAGAGCCCCAAGAGCTTCAGAGGAAGGCTTGGTGCAAGGATTTACGAGTTTATCCCATAGAGGTCGTCACTCACCGATGGTTACAATTTAAAAAGGCTAGAAATAGCAGAGGCTTGACTCAGACAAGGAAAGAGGTGCCACGGCTTGACAAGCAACAGGACAGGTGTTCAAAGGCCTTTTACAAACCTAAAGCTCACCCTGATATTCAAACGATCAGCTTAGGCTAAAACAGTACACGGAGCTAAGCTGCCAGTCTCATGCAAGAAATCGGTCATGTTCTTCCAGCTCCATGCCACTGATGTCTATCAGGAGACCTGCTCTGTATCTCCCTGTTAGGAAACCACATCTTAAGGTTTTCATAAAAATAAGTAAATAAATCGTGAAATAACCTGAAGCAAATCGGAGTTAACAGGTACTTAGAAACAAGACTCGTAGTTCATGAAAGGGTCTAGAAAGATAAGAGATGCTTGAACTGTATTGTACTTATACCCCCTTCGCAAGACATGTTTCCATTACGTTTAGTTTCCCGAGATCTGTGATGGGTTCTGTTTTCGATCTTTTCCACTGTATGAAGTTGCAGATATTAGGTGAACACAATCAGCTGAGCATGACCTAGTTGTTCTGTAAGCGTGTTAAATGTTTGGGGGGTTAACATAAGAAGGGATTGGTATCAGAAGTAACTGAGTGAAATGAGTAAGGACTTTTTAAGTAAGTTACATATTCATAATGACTATTAAAGAATAAACCACTGATTCGACGCCTAGTTTTCTTTCCTAGAAATACAAACATGAGAGAGATCTTGCTACAGAATAAAAAGATGAGAATGGGGGGGGGGTGTCCTGTAGGGTGAAGCTGTTCAGGTCTTTGGGGTTTGTTTTTTTTTTGTTGTTGTTGTATGTCAAAAAACACATTATGGAGGCCCTGCATGGCCGTGTTCCACTCCATTTCCCTTTGTCTCACTGAAAGCAAGGAATGGGCAACTTTCTGCTCAGCAAAAGGTTGCTCGCACAGCTTTTAGAATCCATTCTTGGCTGATACCACACCAACAAAGGCTTTACCAGGGCTCGGCAAAACAGTCCTCATCGCTTAATCTGGTACACATCCGATGCAGTGAAGTGGTGAACTGGAAGTCGCCTATCCACTGTAATTCACCTTTGCTATTACAATATCTTTGAATGCTTCTGTCTCGTTATGTGCTTTAGCTATATCCATTTCATTAGCTCATTTAATTTATGGAGAATACCTACTCTATAATTTAACTGACAGAGTTAGTATTCATTAGTCTCAAAGTTACTCTCTGTCAGAAAAAAAAAAATCTGGTGTTTTTTCAAGTTCAGATTGCTACTCCGCCTTTTGCCACAAGCTCCCAGTTCTGAACTCCCATTCTGTGCCGAGACAGATCTCTACCATAGGTCAATGATTAGAATAAATTAGACATTGCTTTATATTTATTACCTTTTCTCTGTGTGAGTCTGAAGCTAAAAAGCATTCTTGCACAGTGACTATGAAAAGTGACAAAGCCATCATACAAATCAGCACCCTTCCTCTTTGTCATATCTAATTTCAAAACACACCAATAGCCACAAGCACTCCATTTCAAACCTCACTTTACCCTGATGGAGGTACCACAAGACAGAGAAAACCAGCAAGACTTGCCTTAGGTTTGCTGTGTCTTGAGTCAAAGGGGCGTCATGAGCCACAATACCTGAAGTTTGCCTTTGTCCAGCATAGGGAAGTGTTATGCCATAATACAGCGTATGCTAGGTATTAGATGCCTGGGGCATCTTGCTGTAAGACAGTATACACAGGAAGGCTGTTTAAAGTCTAGAAATAAATTCCCTAAAAGTTACCCTTTTCATCGCTGGTTAGTCTTAATGATGTTCTCATGGCAGAACAATCAACACAGAGCGTAGTGACTGACAAGATGTAAGGATTCCTCCCCACAGCGAGCTAGCAAGCAGTTGTGCAAATGACACAAGCCCAGAGTTCCCTACTCAGAATCACTTATGACTCTGTCTTCAAGGAGAGAGAATCTGCTCCCCTCGGAGCTGGTTCTCCTAGACTGTCCCTCCCCAATTGTAACGGCAAACACAAACTCAAGGTTGTTTGCCTATATGTCCTGCCCAATCATCTACACATTGGGGTTACCACAATATACCCCCCCTTTACTTTGACTAATTTGCCAGCCTGACTAGCAGGACTCGGGAAAACACGTTTACCAGTCTATTGGAAAGGGCATCACAGAGACCACAGTGGAGGGATTTGTAGGTCAAGGGAAAGGAATGGGGACAGCCCCTTCTTAGAACTCTGCGTGACCAGCTGTCTAGAAGCTCTCTGAACCCTTCATTTCGGGCTCTTATGGAGGCCTCAAAACATAGACGCAACTGACTAAACCACTGCCCTGTGACATCAGCTCGACCCTGTAGGTTGACAGGAAGACCTGCTCAACCCTGGGTTGGTTTGGCTCCCTCCTAGAAGCCTCCTATGGCTTCAACCGAAATGAACCCAGTAGCATCTGAAGACACTGTCACTTCTGATCCTCTACGGATCTTAAGAATTGTGTCCCAAAATGAGGAGAAATACCAAAACACATTTCATGGTGCCCGGGTTCATGACTGTGGTTATTGGAAGACCCTGGTCTAAAAGACTTCCACGGGCTCTCAGCTTCCATCTCTATTATGACACAATTGGCCTTTTTCATTTTGTATACAGAAACATTTGCACACCTACTGCTGCTCTGTCAAGCCCATTTGGTCAATCTTAGGGGTTTTGTTTGTTTTGTTTTCTTTCATTTTTGGTTTTGATTATAAATTAAAAAAATAAAAACCTCTTCCTGAAAAGATGCACCTTGTAAATTAGCTATAAGACTAATTGGACAAATTAATATGCTAATTCACATCACATCGGGCACTCATATTGTCTTAGTGGAAAGAATTTAACCCCTTAAAATTGACAAAGAGAAAAAGCAACAAAGCAAAAATACCTACAAGTTAAGCTACTTGGAACGAGTGAAACCTTAAACCCCAGAAGCCAGAGCTCAATTGCTCTTCTCGAAGCCAATATCCTTGGGCAAAGATGAAAGTATTAAGGAAAACAATTTTGGGATTGGCGCCAGTTTATTCTCACCGGGCCACCAAAGCACAGGTGTCCTCATAAAATCGCTAACATTTACTTCCATCAGCATCAGAGGGAACCATCACCAAAGAGTAGACAGGCTTGCCCGCATAAGCTTCAGAGACAACAGAAGAGGTGGTTGCTAATAACAGCAGAGTGTAGCAAGAGTGTTAGATGTGTATTACCTGGACAGATTAGGCCAAATGGGAGCCGTACCCGTGTTTAGGAGGGGTGTGGACATAGCAGGTTTTAGTAGGGGATAGGCAGCTGCTGTCTTCCGTCTCGTGAAAGTTCTCTCGGCCCAGGCTGATACTGCAAGCCAACAACCCCAGCTGCTCTTGCCTAGGCTGCAGAGAATTGCCTGGGCAGCTTACACAGAAAGTCTCAAAAGGAAGAGCAAAATGAGTCCTGGGGGATATACCTTAATGGTGGCGCTCTTAAGGACCCACCATGTACAAAACCATAGTTTTAATTATCCAGCACTACCCACCTACCTACCTACATACATACATACATACCTACATGTATACATACATACATATTACATGCTTCATTGTGGATGTCAATCAAAATATAAACTTATGAGCAAGTTATGATGAAATATAAAAGGAATGAAATATGGCTTTTCTTCAAAAACTGTTCTTTACTTATAAAGTTGGTTATTCAAGGAAAAAAAATGGTAGAGCACACCTTTAATCCCAGTGCTCAGGACACAGAGACAGGTGGATGGATCTCTGTGAATTCCAGATCAGCCAGAGATAAACAGTGAGATTTTGTCTCCAAAACCATTAATTATAACTTTATACCCTTATGAATTCTATAGTATAGATTAATGAGTTAGTTTCTTACTTGAAAGAGGTGAGTAGATATAAATGGTAACTTAAAACTATTTTTGTTTTGACGAAGAGCCTGATTTCTGCTGATACAAATGACATAGTTTGGTGTTGACTGACTTCTCTGTCCCACCCAGTCCTGCAGTCATTCAGTCCCAAAGAAATACACAGAGGTCTACATTAATTATAAACTGATTAGCCTATTAGCTCAGATTTTTTATTAACTCTTATAACTTATATTAGCCCATAATACTTATCTGTTTTAGCCACAAGGCTTGATACCTTTTTCAGCGAGGCAGTCACATTTTGCTTGCTCTGTGTCTGGCTTCTTCTGTATCTGGGTGAAGGCTGCAGACTGAATCTTTCCTCTTCCCAGAATTCTTCTGTTCTCGCCCCACCTATACTGGTTGGTTGCCCCGCTACACTTCCTGCCCGGCTACTGGCCAATCAGTGTTTTATTAAAATACAGCTGACAGAGTACAGACCATTGTACCATAGCACTTCCCCCACCCCCGCTTTTTCTTGTTAAAACAAGAACTCTAAATCAAATCTCCTTTGTTTAGCTTTCCTGACCATTATCTATAACAATTTGTAACCAACATTCTAAAGAAAGGCAAACATTCATGATCTATTTTTTGAAAATGTGAGTGTAGTTTCCCTGGATACTTCCTGCTGATTGGGGGTGCTGATAATCTTATGGAGACCTAAAGAAAATTTAATATTATGGTCAAGTCCTGACTGGAAAATTCTGTGAGGCTTGATCATCTCAGTCAGCAGTCTTAAAACTGTTCAGGATGCAGAACTCAGAGGGAACTCCAATAGAAGTCCTCTAAAATGTTGGATAAGCTGGACAGAATTGGACAGAATTGTTCCACCTTACTTAATTCTTCTGATTTGTAACCTGCCTTTTCTGGCTTATTTGCAACTGTATAAAATGTATGGGCTCCAGTTATTGGTGCATCATGTACAATTCAGGGAAGACTCCAAGTAGTTCTCTTTATAAGGTTTAATTGTATCACTTTTGAGATAATTTCTATTAATTTCTCCCAAAAAAAAATCACACAAGCTTTTTGCCAAGGTCCATTGTCTTCCCATATTTTTTTTTAATTTCATCAGCAGGAAAAGGTACTATAATCTCTGCTGGGTCTATACCTGTTAGTTGACAACGTCTCAATTTTCCTTTTATAATTAATTCAGAGACTTTTTCCAAATAAGCTTTTAATTTTTTACTTGGTTTATATGGTAAAAAGATCCTTTCTAAGACAATATCATCACTCTGTATTAAAATTTTTATAGGGGTAATTCTGGAAGGCAATATGACTAGAATACAATTAAGATTTGGATTCAATCTATCTATATTTCCCTCCTGTAATTTCTCTTCAGTGATCATCAGTTCTTTTTCCACTTTAGTTATTAATTCTCTGGGACTATTTAAGTCTTTGTTGCCATCTAAGGTTTGGTTTAAATGAACTATTAGGTCAGGTATTATACCAACAGCCAGTTGTAGACTGGAAATATCTCCTAACAATCTTTGAAAGTCATTAAGAGTCCATAATCAGTCTCTTCTAATTTGTGCCTTTTATGTTCTAATTCTATAAATCTATTTTTTAATTTAGGTAATTGACAGAATCTCTTCTTTGTATTTTTTCAGGAGCAATTTGTGATCCCCATTGAGGCAAAACTTTTTTTTTTACTTCTTCAAACATTCTAAAGTATCTGTATTTTTATGAGTCAGATAACAAAATGTCATCCATTTAATAGTAAATTATAAACTTAGGAAATTGCTTGCATATTATTTCCAATGGCTGATTTACAAAGTATTGGCACAGGGTAGAACTATTGAGCATTCCCTGTGGGAGGACGGTCCACTGGTACTGTAGGCTGAGAATTATTATAAGTAGGCACTGTGAAAGCAAATTTTTGTAGATCCTTTTCTTGTGAAGGTACAGTGAAGAAACAGTCCTTTAAATCAATAACTAAAAGAGGCTATCTTTTTGGTAATAAAGAAGGCAGAGGAATTCTACACTATAGAGGGCCCATAGGTTGGATAACCTTGCTGACAACTCTTAGATCTGTCACCACTCTCCATTTTCCAGATTTCTTTTTAACAACAAATACAGGAGAATTCCTAGGAGCTGGTTGATTCTTCAATATGGTGAGCATCTAGTTGCTCCTGTACCAACTGTTCTAAAGCCTGCAGTTTGTCTTCCCTTAAAGGTCATTGTTTAACCCATATGGGTTTCTCAGTTAGCCATTTTAAAGGCAAGGCTATTGGTTCCTCTGAAAGTTTGCTAGTTGCTCTGTGTTCTTGTATAGCCTGAATGACTGTTGAGCTTTGTTTATAATATTTTATAATATCCTTCCCAGATACATGAGTTTTGGGGACTGCAGGAATGTTAACCTGGATATTCCAGGTTGCTGCAATCGGTCATGGCCCCCTAAATTCACTATAATATTATCGACATATGCCCTCAGCCTTCCTTCCAGTCCTATGCATTCAACTCACCTCACGCTTTGTTTTACTTGAGATAGGATTCCAATTCTTATCTTCTTGAAGAGGCCAATCTGGATGCCAAGTTTGCGAAGTAATGGTAGTCACATCTGCACCTGTGTCTAGAAATCCCTCAGCTACGATGTCATTTATACCCACTCTTAGCTTTGGTCTTTGATCATTTATAGAAGTCTGCCAAAATATATGTTTCCTATTTCCTACTAGTGTTTTTGACTCATCCAAGTCTAGGCCATCATCCAGAACAGTATGGTTTTTTTACAGTACACACTGGATTGTTTAATTTTTCTGATGAGACATGTTCTCCACAGTAATTGGAAATGACTGGGCCTTGTTTGATATTGGGGCCTACGAGAGGTCTCCCAAGGAGTTTTCCAATGGTATCGGGTTGCCTTGTCTGTCTCTTCTCAACCTACGTTCATTAGTCTAATGTTGGCCTTTGCCACACCTCCTACATATGCCAGAAGGCTGAGTCCTCCTATTCTTGCCACTCCTAGAGGATTCATTATTCCTAGAAATTCCTTGTCTACCGTCCCTTCTTAGATGTCCTATTCTTCCCCAATTAAAACATTTGGCATTTTGGTGTCTCCTTACCATTGGAAATCACTTCCCCTACCCAAGCTTCAGTACGATAGTCGAATGTCTCAACATTCATTGTATGCTAGATACATTCATCTACGGGTGCTGATCTGACCTTTACAGGCCCAAGCATCTTCTTACATTCTAAGTTGGCATTCTCCAAAGCCAAGGATTCAATTAGTACATCTAGCTTCAGGGTCTGTCACTCTTAATTGTACAGCCTTAGTTAATCTTTGTAAGAAGTCAGTAAAGGGTTTTCTCTGACCCTGTTTAGCCCTAATATGTGACTCAGTCCTTTTTTCCTGGTTTCTGAATTCTGTCCCAAGCATTTAAAGCTGCTGTGCTGCATAGGGACAAGGTGTGTTCGTCATAATGCGCCTGTTCCTGAGGATCAGAGCAATGACCTCTCACCAAGAATTTGATCTTGGGAAGTCTCAAATCCTTTTGCTTTCCCCTGTTGTTCTAAGATTTTTGCCTCTTCTCTCCGTTAACACTTCCAAATCAGCTGAGGTCCATTTTCTAGGACTCCTGAGATTAATTGAAGCCAATTGTTTTTTCACCATTTCCCTGACAAAAGGTGAATGTGGCCCATAAGAAACTATTGCTTGCTTTATTTCTTTTAGATCACTCATACATATTGGTTCCCATGCATATTCTTTGACTACCTTAGGGTACTTTGTGCCAGATGGTCTTTCTGAGGAAATTACTGGATATGCAGTTGAAACTCTGTAAGTTATCCCAGGGTCTGGCACATACTAATGAGGCTAAATCATGTCCTTGTACCATCTGTCCCTGCTCATCAATTTCACTAAATTCCTCAATCTTTTCAAATCTTTTTACTACTGCCTTAAAATCTGAATCTCCTGTCCAGTGTTCTGTTCTAAGGTATGAAACTTGTCCAGTAAAGATAATGTCTCATCCTTGGACATACAACTTTTCAACAGATTTTGATAGATTTAACAGCAAAAATTCTTTCAGATAATTTTGTCAGATTGATGCTATCTTTCTTCATAGTATTGAATCATTTTTAATGAGATAATATTGAAAACAAAGCTAATTCCTAGAATCAAATAAAGGGAAGGAAATAAGCATAAGTCTTGCATAATGCCTTCCATAATATAAACAAAATAATTATTGAACTCCTGGATGTTATCAGTCATTTTTTTTGTAGTTTTTCAGATCTTACCTGTTGTTAAGTAATTACAATGAATTGGAGCAGGTGTAATAAGTGTTATGAGCCAGCAGATGTCGCAGTTGCAGCCACATGGCCAAGAGACACTAAGCAGTAGCAAACAGCACGTGTTGCTTACTTAGGTACTGAAAAATATGCATTGTTTAACAAATTAAGAGCAGTTATTAAGGTGATCAAATGATTCCAAGAGTTGGAGCCCAGGGGAAAAAAAGAAAAGCCAAAATTTTCTGTCAGTGCGAGTTGCAGATTATGTACACCACAGGGATCACAGGCAGCAGTGTGTGGGCTTGTGTGTAATGCACAGAGAGGCAGCATGTGGGTTGCTAGCCGGGGAGCACTGAGCAGCAGCATGCTGCCTCTGAGGGCCAGCCAGAGCCACAGGTGGGCAGGAGAGTCAGTGCCCAATGTGCCACATGGCTGGTGGACTGATCCCAAAAAGTATAGACTGGTCCTCAGGTTCAGGAGCCAGATGATGGTGGAAGTTACAAAATAATCCCACATTAGTTCGGAATTATGTATAATAAGGGGTTATTTATTTAGGGGTTGACGCACAGATCACGGTCCTAGATCACAGTCCTCTGCACAAACGGGGAATAGGAACGGAGTCTAGCAGTGGAAGCAAGAACCAGAAGCAAGAGAGCGAGCACAGGCTTTACAGCTGCGTTTATAGTATAAGAGACTTCACCCAAGTGGGCTGGTGTCTTAAAGGCTATTCGCTCCCACAGTGGTTTGGAAATTTGAATCATTTCATCACATACTTTGGACACATTCTTTACTTCTGGACCTTAACTTCCTTATCTCAAAGTATCAAGCTCATGGGGTTGTTTTAAAGTTTAATACAAACAACATACCTGCCATAGGTGCTCAGAGAGACTAATGCCGTTGTCCTTCAGCATCCGAACTCTTCACCAACACTAGTTCTAGGCAAACACTGGGTTTGCAAAAGCTGTCAAGTATATTAAAAGAGTCACTGAGTAAAGCAATATATCTGTCTAAATAAGAAGCAAAACATTTCCAGCGTAGAGGTAATTTTATTCTCTTTTCATTTAACTGTGTGCTCTAATTCCACTCCTGTGAATGTCTATCATAATAGGATAACGTTATATGGAAGGTGCATGGTTTACGATCTAAGTGGTCATATATGAAAATTCAAAATGATTACTGTGGTGCAATTTTGATATTTCCTTATCGTATTTTATAATACTAACTGGTTTGAGAAAAATAGACCTTATTGCTTAATCATTATTAACTACTAGGGTATGAACACTGAAGAAGAACCACACGGAGTTGTAAGTAATGTTGTTGTATTAGACTGTCTCGGATAACACCTCTCTGCACCATGCCTGGGCTACTATGGCTGCATTCCCATTTTCTTCTCCATCTCCAGGCTTTCTGCTCTGTGGCACTTGAATGCTCCTCCAACAATGACTCCATTTTGCCTTTAGCCTGCTTGAACCTATGACGGGTCTCCATTTAGTGATAGCTGTCCTTTGCAACTGATGGTATAGGTGCTACTGTAGGATACAATAGTCCGGATAAAAAGCAATCCTGACATTTACTAGAATATACTCTCCCTCAAACTTCACATGTATCCGTAAGAGTGAATCTGTTGTGGATTGCTTCACATCCTCTCGGCAATCAGCTGGTATCTGTCTGTCTTACTCGTCTACGACTGTGGGGCACATTTCCATTTCCTAGTAATCCTAAATCTGTTTCTTAGATGCAGAGAAAGGAAGAAGGAAGGTGATGAGTGGGGTGATGGGTGGGGAAGAAACACAAGAACATGTGTGCATTGGAGTCCATCTATATAATTACACTGTTATATAATTCTTCAAGCCTCTGTGCCTAAACTACAACAGAATAGACATAATAGTAAATGTATGCATCTTCAAGAAAAGGTATAATATTGATCATGAATAGAATGCAAATGAAAAGTATTTACAGAGCAGAAACACCGACTCTATGGGTCTTAATATCATGTGAGCAGGAACACTAACTTGACTATACCTCACAGTACTTCAGGCATCATGTGGCCATCGCCCTTTTCCAGAGGAGGTTTTGTGTCCAAGGTTTTGCTCTCTTCCTGCAGGTCTCTCAGCCTCTGACACAGCCATGATTCAAACCCAGATTGTTGTTAGATTTCAAAACTTCTCTTGCACACGCATCCGAACACGTGCCCTGTCCATAGCATTTTTTAAATTGTGATATTTGTCGTAACTCGGATGTTTTATTGTATTGGTTGGATTCTCTAAAGGAAAAGAACCAATAGAATGAGTATATATTAAAAGGTTATGTAAACTGACCCAACAATAATGGTCATCTTCACACTGGAAGGGCCAACAACCCACTAGCTGCTCAACTCCATGAGTTTGGGATCCCTCAACTGTCCCAGTCTTGCACTGAAGACATGAGAGCCCCTAATCTTCAGTCTACATTAGACTCCCAAAGATCTGGGTTCTGATAGTAGGGAAGGCATATAACACCAGCAGTGGTGGCAGCAGCAACAGAACACATAAACTTGCCAGGATGAGAGCAAGCAAACATGCCAGAGTAAAGCTTTGTTATCCAGGCTGCCACAAGGAAGGTGCCACCGACACATAGAGTAGATCTTCCACCACTTCGAATAACCTAGTCAAGAAAATCCTTCACAGGTGTGCCATGCAGCTTGCCTTTTAATTGACTGCAGAAGGAGTCAAGGTGCCAACAAAAACTAGTCCTAACACTTAACCTACCTGTCCTTCCAAGTCCAGCTTCCAGTGTCATGGCCTGCCCCTGACCCATAACAAGAAGCTCTAGATTGTTACTTAGTTCATTGGTTTGGACAGATCATCTCCTCAACCAAGCAATTAGCTCGGTGAAGACGAAGCTGTTTAAGATAGAGTGAATCGTTCCTAAACGGCTGCTCTTTGGTTTGTGTTTCCTATTACTGTGTCAGCGTTCTGTCCCTCGCAGACTCTTAATAAAGTAAGTGCACTATTAACAAGTCATCACAGACAGAAGGCTCTCTCCCCTCTTTAGGATAGAACATAATTCTCAGATTTGAGATTAAATCTCAAAAATTTTTGAATTAACAAGTTCTCTGGAGGCTAGTTCCAGTTTAATGAATAAAAGGAGAAGGAATGGTAAGTCAACTTTTTAGCAAGTTAAAAGAGTTGGATTTGATAGAGGATAATTTGCCTTCTGTCTCCTCAGCTTTCCAGGGCCCTTTCCTTTTTGCTTCTCTTGCAGTAAATTGTGAAACCCCTTCTTGTCACCAGGAGGGTCCCTAAGTAAGGACCTCGGCGAAGAGGAGAAGGGGAACACCAACCCTGAAAAACAGCCTTGGAACTTGAACCTGGCCATGGTGCTAGGAGATAGCAGGGATTCTCGGAGGGCAGAGGGTTTGTTTAAGTGTTTATTTGTTTTCCCCTGAGGATTGAAGCTCCCTCAGGAAGGATGGAACAGTGTGCCCACTCGTACTCATGATGGGTCAAGAAATAGGAAGTCTTGTGATAGCCGACTTTAAAACTTCAGAGAATATAGCCCTGCCCCTCTTGTCCTCTATTTCTTGATGCCCACTACCCCTACTCACCTCTTCTGACTTGTGATTTTTTTTTCTGGCGTATGACTTAAAGAGGACTACGTGAATTGATAACATATTGATTGGTTGCTTAAAGATTGGTTTGGAAATCTCTGTAATCCATCCTGCCTTAATTCACACTCTGCAGAATTATGACATGGTTAGAGTATCCAGTAAGCACCAGACAAAATCTCTTCCAAGAAATAACAAGGCGTATAATTTATAAGACGTTTCTATTTCAAATAAGTGAGAAACACCATCGGCGTGGAAACAACTTCAGTGATTACCATACCTTGGGGGAAGTCGGAGAATTTTGACATAAATGTCTTAAAGAATTTTAGATAAGAGACAGTTAAAAAAAAAAAAAAGACATCACCAAACAAACAAACCAACAAAAAAGTTCTTAAAGTAAAAACAAGAGAGTAGCTCACATATCAGAAGAAGGATTCCTGACCAGTAAGGGGAAATAACGTCTTTAAAGGAAACCCTGTTATTTTAATATTTTGTTCTTCATCACTGGGTCTCTCACATTCAGGAAAATTAGGTGGATTTACCCATGAAAATAACACCATAGATTCCGGAGAACTTGATATTGGCCGGAGAGCAATTCAAGAGGTTCCTCCCGGGGTCTTCTGGAGATCGCAACTCTTTATTGACCAGCCACAGTTTCTTAAGTTCAACATCTCTCTTCAGAAGGATGCGTTGATCGGAGTTTATGGCCGCAAAGGCTTACCACCTTCCCATACGCAGGTGAGAGCGGGGGGTGGGGGGTGGTTGGCATCAGGAAGATGCGGGCTTACCACCTTCCCATACGAAGGTGAGAGTGGGGGTTGGCATCAGTAGGATGCGGGCTCCTGGTTTGCGTTTCCTAGATGTTACTCTAACCCAGAAACTCAGCTGTACGGTGAAGCCATCACTTCCAAGTGAATCTTTTGAAATAGACGCTTGAAGCTCCTGCTTGTTTGAGACATCTGAATCACGAGGAGGAAAGGGGGCCTGGTTTGCATTGCTAATGATTGGTTAAAATGGCTAAATGTGTCTGAGGAATTCGATGAGCATTGGGCATCAGCTGACTATCTAGCACAGTGTTGATTCTCCAGGATGCTGTTTTCATTTCAGATGCTTTTATACCTTGCATATCACAGAGGCATACCTATTCATCTTAAATCTGTTGATATTCGGTTAAAGCAATTTTTGAAATGGCAGATTAATTTTTAGTGAAAAAATTATGGAAACACAAGCATAACAAACATGATAGTTGTAAACTTTGCCAATTCTAATCATCATGTGTCTTTGGAAATAAAGGAAGAGTAAGAGGAATAGTTGATGGTTCACGGAAAACCAAGCATGATGGAGTCAGTGTGGTCCTCAGACTACTGAATCTAAAGCATTTTAAAGTCAATTCTTTGCCTGAAAATACCCCCACTATAACAGCCACAGCTGGAGAGCCATTATCAAATGTCCACAGTTGAGCCAGAACCTAGCTGCACAGACACTGAAGGCTGAGGCAGAAGAATGAGTTCAAACTAGCCTAAGCAACTTAGTGAGATAAATTACAAAGTAAAAAAAAAAAAAAAAAAATAGACTCAGAATATGACCCCATCGTGAGCACTTGCCTGCAGTCTTTGAGGCCGTGACATCCTAAATTCAATCCCATCTCCCACAAAATAATAAAGTCGGTAATGCTGAGTCATGGTGTATGTGTTGGGAAAATGTGATTGTTGTTATTTAAAACAAGTCTCGTGGGGGATGAGATGTGGTAGAGAAGGCCCCAAGTTTCAATCTCTGTCCCCAGGAGAAAAAAAAATGTTCCATAATGTCTAAGAGGAAAATATTTGAATTATCTACTATACAATTGGAAGAGAAACTTATCCAAGATATATTCTGCTAGTAATTAGAGGAATTAAAAATCATACTAACTAGTTCGTACATGCTTAGAGGAGCTCGACATATTTTATAATAAGTTTATCTCCTCGTGGGATTTCATATTTTTTCTCTTTTCATTTACAGAACGGCCAAGATTTTTGTACAAACTTTATATCCTGTGACCTTATAAGAAATTATTTTCTATAATCTTAGAGTATGAACTATGAATTATTAGCCAAATACTAATAAAGAAGCCACAACGCGAAAGAAATACTGTAATTCTAGAAATGCTTTCTAAAACATCTAATTTTTGACTAATACATTACAATATAGGCTCATATCTGGGATGTCAAAGTAAAGGCCTTGGTTCTTTCTGGGACAAACACTTGTTGTGATGTACATGTCTCCAATTCAAAGCTTTAAAATTGCCCCTCATGTGATACTGACTTTAAACCTCTGAAGAAAAATGACAGACACCAAAACATGGAGAGCCATCCCATATGCATGGACTGCGAGACTTAATATTATGAAAATGCTGGGTTTTATCCAGAGCTGTTTGCATATTCGGTGCAATCCCCACCATAGCCCCATCTCGTTTTCCACAGAGATAGAAAAAGCTGAAAGGGACTCGCTCAAACTCCAATTACTATACATAGCATTTCCATGAATAGTCCAGGAAGTTACAGACAGCTCTCTCTGCGGAAACTCCGTGGGAAATGAAATTCTTTTTCTCCAGCTCAAGAAAGAGTGCTCTAAATTATGCACACCCGTGAATGTGCAACTTCAAGTGTCCTGAGGCTAATTGCAGATGAAGCGCACGTGTTGTGTCCTGGCGTGGTGGTTCACGCGCTTGAGAATTAGAAGCTAAGGGGCTGTCAGATAAAGTTCAAGGCCAGCCTGTTCTACGCGTAGCAAGTTCCAAGCCAGCCAGGGTTGTTTTTTGAAAAGCGTGTATTGTGTTGTGCGCTTATAAACATTTGTTTAAGGATGTATATGTATACAGCTGGATTTTTGCATGAGATGCATTAACACACAAAATTAGGGGAATGAGAAACGCAGCTTCACCTTTCTTACAATCGCACCATTATTTCAGCACAGCGCCCATAATATCAATCCTTCTTTTCTGCCACAGTGTATGTATTTGTGTAGGGTATGCTTTTTCTTAAGCCTTAGTTATTAGAGTTCCTTCCTCTGGCTTATTCAAGATCAGCAGAGCAAACAGCTGTTTCTAAGTTCACTGTTTAAACATGAGATATGCTATAAAGCAGCCCGGTTTGAACATTTCTCTGTTCCTGGGGAACATTAAATAAATCAACCTGAAATAATTAAAATTGGCCAGCCCCTCAGAATAGTCACTTGAGTTTTGAAAGTCAAAGTCTTTGGGACCCTTTATAAAACTGTCCATTTGACTGTTGCCAAGGAATCAATTGACTTTCTTCTCCCCGGTGGCCGGTTTATTCTCCTGGACAGTTGGAAGCCTAAGGAAGCAGTTCTGAGCTCTGCAGCTCCTGTACTATGTGTGGTGTGTTAGTGCGTTTGCCTGAAGGCTGTTTCAGAAAAAGGGGGCAGAAACCTGTGGTCTAAACTCCCTTACCACTTTTTGGTTTTATGCTGTACGTGACCTTGTATGAGTAACTTAACTTCTCCAAGGCTCAGCGTCTGTTGGTAAAATGAAAGACTCGAATTGGAAGATTTCTAAAACTTCTTCCTTCGCTGTGTTTCCGTGATAGACAAGTTTCTGCCACCATCAGAAACTTGGAGCGAAGTTTTTTTAAGCCTGGGTGTGATGGCATATGCTTATCATGCCAGCACCTGAGAGACAAGACAAGAGGTTTGATAGTTAAAGGCCACAAGGTCTGTATGACAGGACTAGCTGCCCCCCTAAAAAAAGCAAAAGTTGATTGAAGACATAGACAAGATTCTGAGTTCCCACAACTTAATACCAGAAAGAATTAAACAGCTGGATAGATAAAACAGCTGGACAGACAGTCTTAGCTTTTCAGAAGTAAACTACCAAGATACCAGAAAAAAAAAAGAGTATTTGCATTTTTACATGGCTGATCAAAATAGTAAACCACTGAAAAGAACCATAAGAAACCTTTTCTTCTACGGCTTTTACACAGCACCTTGTTAATACACTGAGGTTCAAAGCCGCTTGAGAAAGAACTTTAAAGTATATGACATGTATCCATGTGTGTATATAACACATGTGTATATAACACACACACAATAAATATTTATTAGTGATAGCATAAGAAGGTAACATCATGAGAAAATTTTCCTTAAAGGGGATAGAAATAGTTGCAATTTAGTGAGATCCACAGGCTGTGTCGATGTTGTCTCTGACAGCTCTCCAGAGTTTGAGACTGAAGAACTAGTCCAAAGCATTTCACACCGAAAAAGGCATAAGATCTTAAGAACCCTCCCCACGGAAGTCAGTCCCTCTACAGTTTCCGTGCGTGTGCAGAGCAAAGCTCAGACTTGCCCGTATATGATCACGTTACGCCTGAAGAACGAGCCATTTGATTTGGATGGAGATGGTTACAGTATGAAGAACATAATTCCCTTCAGGTGTTTTGATTCACTCTCCTGACGTCAGCTGTGGCATGCCATGACAACAGCCTTGATCTGTTAGATGGCGAGAAGCCATCAGCCACTTCACGGTTCCCGCCACTCTAGAGTTCCATTGTCGTTCAGGTCTGGTACAAATGCCCACCACTGTGTTGGCAGTGGTGACCAACTGTAGATTTGAAAGACCAGTTAAAACTCCAACTGTTCTACCCTTTCCGTTTTCAGTTACTGTATGGAATGCTAGAAGAGGAAAGTGCCTGTATTGGGCCACAAACGGAAACTTTTTCTCGCTTTTTGCCATGATAATATAAATATTTAAATCCGATAGGAAATGGAGATGACTTATTTGAAGTGGGGACACCCTTAAAATTTTGACGGTGTTCTCCTCTAACCATGAGAGAATAAAATTCCAGTAACTTTCAACAAATAGCTGGAGAAGTCATTATTTTCATCCTTGTAAGGAAATTTAAAATTTTTGAGTGCTAATGAAGTTAGCATATATTTTGCATCTGTTTTTCATATTACTAACCAAAGAACAAAAAATGCTTTTATGCAAATATTTCAATAAGTCCTATACTGAGTCACATATTAAATTCTCTTACTGCAAGAGTAGATGTCTGTGGTCTGCACAGTGGCAGACTATTTAAATATAATTCCCAGAAATTCCAACAACTAATTTTATTTTTATTTGACTGGATTAAGAAAACCATATAAGAATTTTTTTTCCTCCAATAACCATTGTATTTAAAAAATCACATATATTCGTGAGCTTTTCCAGTAGCTGTGTCTCAAAAGTAAAATGAAACTGGACAAGTGTATAGCAGCAATACAATCAATGCACTTTTTAAGGAAGTTATTAGCTAAAAGGCTTATTAAAAACAACGCTGGAGTCTTTTTGGTATCTTCCAAATTCACTGGCCTTTGTTAAGAAAATTTTACTCTATTGTTGTCAATAATACTCTAGTTTAAATCCTCTGGCTCATTTCCTTTAACCTCCAATGTCTGTGGTTAATAACTATAGAAACAAAAGGTAGCTTCAAGGATGACTGCCGTCATGTCCCTAACTCTACATGCTGTTTCTCCATCCCAAGCCCATCTGTTAATCAGTTTATTCACTTTGATAAAGACTATAAAGGCACTTCATTAAGTATGTGTAAGCTGACCATGTTCGTGTAAAAATTCTACGAAAGTTCAGATGGTTGCGTTAGCCAGGAGAAGAATGTGGTGCATTGGTGGAAATAACCCTGGCTCCGCAGCATGGCACACCCGAGGTCATAGACCAACTGTACCACTGCCCTGGTGGAGGTCCTGCTAAAGAGTCCCCAAGAGTAGCAATGAATGACTTTCCCAAAGAGCTGCTTCCAGGATTAAGAATAATCCCAGTGCAGGCTAAACCGCAGTAGTTGCTATACGTAAGCATCAAGCAGGAGTAGATCTTAAGCATTCGTGGTCTGAGTAAGCTCACAAAGATTTCATGTTCATATCCCCATACTGCCAAAATTCACCAAACTTGTTATTGGTTAGGAGAACTGAATTTGGAAGGCTCAGAAGGAAGAGGACGATCATTTCAGCTTAAATACAAGGGGAGGCAGCAGGCGTTCCTCATCCTCAGATATCATGCCTGGACTTGCCAATCAAGAACTTCTTGCTCACACTGTATTTAATTGCAAAAGAGAAAAGCTTGAAGCAGCAGCAATACACGTGTTGTTTCTGGCCACTAACTGCTTCCCTTACCCTCACCTCCAGTACGACTTTGTGGAGCTCCTGGACGGCAGCCGGTTAATAGCAAGAGAGCAGCGGAATCTGGTGGATTCCGAAAGAGCCGAGAGAGCCGGGCGGCAGGCAAGATCTGTCAGCCTGCACGAGGCTGGCTTCATCCAGTACTTGGATTCTGGAATCTGGCATCTGGCTTTTTATAACGATGGGAAAAATCCAGAGCCAGTGTCTTTTAACACCATCGTTATAGGTAAGAGTCCACGTCGACACATCCTTTCCCACCTACTGCCTGAACTCAAACTAGCGTGGTTCCTAGTTGATGACGCTTATGTAAAGTGCACTGTTTTTGCGTTGTTCATTTGTGAATATACAGCAAGCACTGAAGCTCTGTGAGATATAAACTACTGTGGGGGAGAGAACACTTTAAAAACCTGCATTGAAAGCATCACTGCTTTACGTCACTCTGCAGATAACTTATATTTATATATGTTATTTATATTATATTTATATATTATATATTATTTATTCATCGATTTGAGGGTCATGGAGTGTGCTATGCGTAGCTGCATCACCATCTGACTAACGCGAAAAGAATGACCACTTCTGAGAGAGGCAGGAACCTCACAAATACTCCCTCTGTCTTCTTCAGAGTCTGTGGTGGAATGCCCCCGAAATTGCCATGGAAATGGAGAGTGTGTTTCTGGAACTTGCCATTGTTTCCCAGGGTTTCTGGGCCCGGATTGTTCAAGAGGTACGCAAGCTGGATTCTCTTCTTAAGCCGGTGTAAATAAGCTGTAGAAACCCATGCAATAAGGGAGGAGAAGGGGGGGGGTGGGAACGGCCCCTCACTTGTTCTGCGGGAGGCTCAACGGAAACCGTGGCCGCTGATCCTTCTGTCGTGTGTCATTTCACAGCAGCCTGTCCCGTGCTCTGTAGTGGCAATGGACAGTACTCCAAGGGCCGCTGCCTGTGCTTCAGTGGCTGGAAGGGCACCGAGTGTGATGTCCCGACGACCCAATGCATTGACCCGCAGTGTGGGGGTCGTGGGATTTGCATCATGGGCTCTTGCGCTTGCAACTCGGGATACAAAGGAGAAAACTGTGAAGAAGGTAAACATGTCAATATTTACAGAATCCTATTGTTATTGCCATAAAGAAAGAGATTAAATCTGTAATCTTCAGTTTGGCAAATGAATCTCTCTTTCACATGCTTCTTTATGAAAGCAATTTTATCTCCATAGTTATGAATGCATTGTTTTTTTTAATGCTCTGACTAATAAAAAGAACGAATACCAAAAAACCCTTTTGCTCTGTTTCTGTAGTTTGAGTAATTCTACTTTTATCTTATTTATTTATTTATTTGACTTCGAGAAAGCAAGCAAGGACTTGTGTCTTTAAACCCAACAAAAGACTGACTTGTTGATGTTACTTTTTAGCTTTGTACATTGATGCTGACTTCTTTGGCATCTCTAGAAAGAAAAAACAATTGAATGTAATGTAATGAATAAGAACAACACTGTGGGTTTGTGGGATTCTGCCATCACTTTATGTGATGTTGAGAGTGGAGCTACTATACTATAAAGTGCAGTTACACTGCAGTTTTGGTTTTGGATTTTTTGTTGTTGTTGTTGGGTTTGGGGTTTTTTTTTCGGTAAACAAAAAAAAGCACCATTTTCGTTCTCCAATCAAATTGATTTTATTGATCTGAACTCACAAAGTAATGCAATTAAGTCCCTGGAATTAAATTTTCAGGCCATTGACCGTACAAGTGTAAAGTTTTATTGAGTCAAATTGCTAAATTAAATCTCATCATCTAAAGCACATTAAAGTGAATTAAGAAGGATAGAGTGTGCAACTCATTTATTTCTGGAACAATTTGAGGCTCCCGTTCAGCTGTCAGTGCTCAGTGGTCATGGAGCAGGTCAGGATGTACAGGGTCTGCTCTTGAAAAGGCAGGAGTTCTGACTGCTTAGGCAGAACCCAGAGCAATTGCCTGAACCTCCAAGAGCAAGTCTGAACCATGAAAGACAAATCCTTGCAAGGGTCTCAGTTACCTAAATGACATCAGGTTGGTTCTTAATGTGTGGCTGGATTACAGCTCTCTGCTTTTTCAGAAATGAGCTCTTAAGAATGGTGGGTGGGTGGAAGTTCGATTGACCAAAACATTCGCATGGACTAAGAGTTGAGTCTTTAGCCTGCATGTACTATGGTCCCGTTTAGCTTGACTAAAACGGTTCTCATCTTTTGACACCAGCGGACTGTCTAGACCCTGGATGTTCTAATCATGGGGTGTGTATCCATGGGGAGTGTCACTGCAATCCAGGATGGGGTGGCAGCAACTGTGAGATACTGAAGACCATGTGTCCAGACCAGTGCTCAGGCCATGGGACGTACCTTCAAGAGAGTGGCTCCTGCACTTGTGACCCAAACTGGACTGGCCCCGACTGCTCAAATGGTGAGGTTACCTAATGTGAATATTTATAGTAATTTACTTAAGATTTGGAATATTTGACTTTCTTAACCTTAGTAAGAAACTTTATCAATAGCAATAAATACAATGGTTTTATTTTTATTGAACTGTATATTTTTTATCTGCTCCACTCCCTTCCTTCCCCTCACCTTCTGCCCTCTCCCATGAGCCCTATGCTCCCAATTTACTCAGAAAATCTTGTCTTTTTCTACTTCCCATGTAGATTGGATGGGATATTTGACTTTCAAAAGCACACTTTGGTAAACTTAATTATGTAATCAAGTGGGGTTTTTTTAGAATATAAATGATCCAAGCAATAAAGTAGTTATTCTTTATAAGAAGAAAATAAGCTAAAACAATAATAAATAAATAGAAGGAAATAAGCTCAGGTAATTTATTATGAAAGATTCTCTCTTCTCAATGAATAAGAAAAATGTGGTACATTTACACAATGGAGTACTACACAGCAGAAAAAAATAATGACATCTTGGAATTTGTAGGCAAATCGATGGATTCAGAAAACGTCATATTGAGTGAAGTAACCCAGACTCAGAAAGACAAATACAATATGTACTCACTCATGAGTGGCTTTTAGATATAAAGCAACGAAAAACCAGCCTACAATTCACAATCCCAGAGAACCTAGACAACAGTGAGGACCCTAAGAGAGACATAAATGGATCTAAACTACATGGGAAGTAGAAAAAGACAAGATCTCCTGAGTAAATTGGGAGCCTGGGGATCATGGGAGAGGGTAGAAGGGGAGGGGGGAGGAAGGGAGGAGAGCAGGGAAAAATATATAGCTCAATAAAAACAATTTTAGAAATTCTCTCTTCTCTAGTATTGGAGAGGATTGCCTTTTATCTGCATAGGACAGCCCTATCTTTAGTCTCCCTGGATGGAAATATCGATTTGCACCAGGATCTGTATGTCTGTCTCCAGCTTGAGGATGGAAGCCCCGTTAGGAGTAGGTGCTTGGCATAGTTGAAACAGGGCCTCGTGTAGCCCGAGCTGGCCTCAGATTTACTGCATAAGAGAAAGTGACCTTGTCTTCACAATCCAATCTCCATCTGGGACATGGGTATGTGCCAGCAAGCCCAGAAATGCGGGCGCTTTTTACCATGTACGGATAATCCGCAGCTTCAAACAATCAAACTTATCTGACAGGGAACCCGGTCTGCTCTTCGGGCTGATGAGAGAGGGGGAGTTGATTGGGGGAGGGGGAGGGATATGGGAGGCGGTGGCGGGGAAGAGACAGAAATCTTTAATAAATAAATAATAAAATAAAAAAATAAAAAAAACTTATCTGACAACAGAAGGCTAAACATGATCACACTAAAGAGTATGTGTGTGACTATTATATGCACTAGTTCAACGTGGATTTTAAATTATGATTATAAGGGAATGACAGTAATATTATCCACTAGTATGCAGACATTTGCGCATATTCAGACATTGCTGAAATGGACATTGTACAAAATGGAACTTGCTGATTTTTTTTTTCAATCTAATTTTTCTTTCTTTCTTTTTTTTTTTTTTTGTAATACTGGTTACAACTTCAGAACTAATTCCATGATATTCCCAGTCATTAGTCACACAGTGTGAGAAGATGCCATTCAGCATAGAAAACTGCAGTTTTAATTGGGAGCTAAGATGAACACACGTGAAATAATTAGACGCCAGTATAATATCATACCAAGTGTTACATCGAATAATTCGCTAAACTCAGAGGAGTGATTCCATCTTGACGAACCTTGAAAATTTTCTCAGGGACTTCTATTAACACTTTTGCCTTCATTTAAACATGGCAGTCTCAGGAGAGGGGCAGGAAAGGAGCCGTTTGTGACTGAGGAAACCGTTGGAACATGTCTAAGGACTTGGACTGTGAAGTCAGAAACATGTGTTCATCACCAAGTCTATTTCATGGATCTTTAGTCGTTAGAAAATTACTGTGTGTCTCAGTTTGCTCATCGTAAAACCACGGAATGATCCTCTCTGAGGGGCTGTGGGGATGACTTGGTGTATGTAAAGAACTTGCTATAAGCTGGGCATCGTGGACACGCCTCTACTCCCAACTCTCCACAGGGTGAGGCCGGAGAATCAAAGGTTCAAAGCCAATCTGAACTTTATATCAAGATTAATATAAAAATTTTTTAAAATTGAATAAAAATTAAACAAAAACAAAGCGAACTTGCTGCAATAAATACAATTAAGTAGCACCATAAGATGTGATATTTTAATAAGAAAATCCAAATTCTACTCCTACCACTCCTGCAGCTGAGATTTAGAAGTCACAGTTGTAAGGAAGTTATAACTGTGAGAATATTACAATAACACTGGGACAGTATGGGAAGAAAGAATAACTGCGGTAGACAAGTAGGTGGTCCCCATTATACAAAATCCGCTGGCAGCCGTGGTGTGCTTGCTAAGATGAGGGTGGTCTCAGGCCCGACGCTAAGTAATGCCAGTTGAGTTTAGACAACAAGCAGGAAGACGTCACCGAAGTGTGGCCCGATGAGACAGTAAGTCGTCCGGAATCAACAGAAATGGGAAAGATTCATAGGGGCAGTGCTGTAAATGAAGAATAGACGACAGTTTCTGAAAAACTAAGGAACGGAAGTTTGGGGAGAAGCGTGGAAAGTCCAAAGCAGGGGAAGCTGGAGGCCTTTACCAGTGTCTAAAAGTCCAAAGCAGGGGAAGCTGGAGGCCTTTACCAGTGTCTAAAAGAGGCCATGGTGTCAGGAGAAAGACACAGGCTACAGCAGAGACCTCTTGGAATTAGTGGGAAGGGGAGAAAATGAAGGGAACTCAAACAAAAGTAAATGTTTGAAAAGCAAAGGAGAAGAGGAGGAACAAAATGAAGGGTGAGAAGGGGGAAGGAAAACTCTTATTTTTTTCCAGCAGTGCCGGCTAAGTGCGGGTGTTCTGTGCAAAGCCTAGAGGTGGGCAGTGCCCTTCTGCTCCTCCTGCACCCTCGTCTCCTGCTTCTCAAATGTACTTAAGGTCATGGGGGTCCAACTGCTCATGTTCAATCCACTTCTATTGTTTTTTCTTCCAGCTCTGGGTGGGGGACCCGGGAACCTTAAGCACACTCGGGCAAGAGCTCTCCCACTGTGTCTCACCCCTAACTCTGGATTCTGCTTTTAGATCAGTCATTCAGTTGCCTTCTCTAGGTAGGGCAAGGTGTATAGCTTCCCTGTGCCTCCATTTGGTGATTTACAAAGTGGGGATAATAGCGCCATTACTAGTTCAGATGCCATTACTAGGGTGGTCGTTAAATTCAGATGCAGGCTAAGAGAGAAATGGCCGTAGACTACAGCCTCAGGCACAGTGGTAACCTTGATGCCGTGGTAGTGCTGGGGGCGTTAGCAAACAGTAGGAGTTTGTAGAGATGAACTATATAGCCTGTTTCCATTCCTGTCTATTCAGAGGAGCTTCCACTGAAAAGTAATCTCCATGCTCCCCAAATCTCAGAGCCATGGAATGAAATGATGTTCTTCATTAATCTGTCCTGGTAGTATAAAGTAAAGCAAAATATTGCCCTGCAGATCCTTCACATGGTTGGTTTATTTTTTTCCCTAAAGATTTATTCATTTATTTGTGTGTGTGTGTGTGTGTGTGTGTGTGTGTGTGGTCTGTATGTATGTGTGTGTACCACGTGCTTGCCCAGTGCCCACAGAGCCCAGAAGAAGGCACTGCATCTTTTGGAAGTGGACTTCCAGACAGTTGTGAGCCAGCATGTGGATGCTGGGAACTGGGCCCAGGACGGCTGCCAGAGAGGCCAGTGCTCTTCGCTGCTCAGTCTTCTCTCCAGCCACAGACCACTGTCAGTCAATTTTAAAGACAGGGTTGGGGGAAACGAGGAAACTATCAGTTCTGCTTTCCTGGCATTTTGAGAAACTTGGGTCGCATCTCTTCTCCCCTGGGACTCAAAATCTACCAGGCAGATTCATCCCTGATATAAGTAGAATCCTGGAAATAAGGAAATTTTCTATAGCTAATTTGTAATAGATTCACAAAGTTCCTTTTTAATCCAAAACTGGATTTTCTCATTTCCTATCTCTCGGTCTCTCTTCCCTCCCTCCCTTCCTCCTCCCCTCACTCACTCCCTCCCTAGGACAATTTTCTCTCTTCCCTCCCTCCCTCTGATTGACCCTCCATCAATAGCACAGACCTCTCAAAGCAGACAGAATTTATTGTATGTGTATGCCTGCTTTGTTGAAATAACAGCCCAAATTTTTGGTTAGAAAATTCATGACTGCCAATAAATGACATCTTTAGATAAATAAGAAAATCATAAAATGGAGTCTGGATTGTATAAGGGCCTAAAGATTTTAGGAAATCTTTTCCAACTGATGTTTATCAAGCCAAGCGTGAGTGCAGAACACTGTTCGTATTCATTTGGTTTGGCCAGTTTTCTTAAGAAATACATATTTTCATTATAAGAATCAAAATAAGTATTTATTTATTTCTGAATTGTTACTTAGTTACACTTCTAGTTCCTGTACACAAAAAAAAACAAAAAACAAAAAAATTCATTTCACAAAGAAAACTCAGTTCAGTTATATAGGGATGTGTAAGTCTCTCTCTCTCAGGAGGGCAGGTCTAATAATACTTCCTGTAAAGTAACCCACGCTGAATGACATCATTTCCAGTTTGCTTCACAGTCAGGTCCCAGCCGCAGAGAAACAGATGGAGTGCCCACTGGTTTTGTTCCATGAGAATCTTACACACTGAATGGCTAAAAATGGCATCCATCCTCATAAAATCATTTTGCCACAAATAGCGAAAAATAATTGTTAGTTCAAAGATGAAAGTGGCTATCCATCTCCTGTATTATCTTACGTGTTTAGATTTGATATTACCCACGCTGACATAATTACTTTATAGTTGAGAATCAAAATAAAAATTCTATCTACATTTTTAAAAACCCTTGAACTCTAAATACAACTAGAAAGGTGGTGGAGATCTTTGCTGTGTCCATCTTTATACCCTCCATTCAAAGCAGACGTGCCACACATTAAACTCAATGGACAGAGTAAATGAGAAATCAAGTGTTCATCTTTTGGAGAAGAAGATTAAATATTATAGAAAATATGAAACTCAATTATCAGCTGTAAAAAGACAGAAAACTTAAGATAAATAGCAATGACCTTAAAGTGTTCATGCTCGGCCTATAAGTGCGTCTTTTCTCGTGTCCGCCCAGTTCATCTGACCGACAGCTTATCCCAATATTATTGTTCACTTACATATGTGGCTGAACATTTACTATAAATCTAACGTCTTTAACCAAATGAATCCTAAAGGGGAAAGGCTGCCAGCCACCTCCTTTGCCATTGTGAAAATGACCTTCGGATATCTAGATTCAATAAGAGTGTCGAATTTATAAGCAGAGCGTTGGGTAAAGCTATTAAGAGAAAAATGAATTATTTGTGTGAGAAAGTTTACAGGTTTGGAGGCCGCCGAGTTTCCCTGTCTCCATCAGCGGTGTGTCCATTAATTAGCCCTTCAATTCCACTTCAATTAAATTAACTCTAATTAATAAGTTCATTACAAAGATTGACGCACCTTGCTCAGAGCCAGTGTGTTAAATGCTGATAAACAACTTCTCCCTAATGAAAAATTGATTCCACTGAATGAAATGGGGACCTCCAAAAGGCACCCCTGTTCTGATGCTGAGTTCATGTTGTGTTGGCTCTGGAATTAATCAAACCATCTTCGCCTCTTAATCAAAAATTTAATTCAAAGGCTATAGAAAAACCAAGGATGGAAAAACAAACCAGAGACACAACTCTGTCCCAGTTAATGCCCTGAGTGTTGTTTGTAAGAAATGGTACAGTTCTTACAGTGCCTTACTGGGGTGTCAAAAGTAGATAAGAATGTGGGTAAGGATGGTGCCCGAGAAATATCATTTGGGGTCTGAGTGTAGAAATAGGAGTATGTGGCAATAGAAATGCTTACTTCTTTTATCATAAAGAAAAAAGGCAACCATTGCTTTTTTTTTTTATTCGTTAGAAATGGTTTTGGAATGAAAACTCAGACTGCAAAAGTAGTTTTGCAATCTGAGAATAAAATCCATAGTTAACTTTATACATAAAAATAAACACTCAAATGTCCTTCAAAGTTCCCTCTCCCTCTCTTCCTCCCTCTTTCTCAGTTAGACCTAGTTAAATAAAGCTCTTAAGAAAGCTTTATATAAAATAAAAAATTACTTCAGACGTCTGAATTCTTTTTAAAGGCTTAATCCAGTGTTACACAATTTGAAGGCATTTGGTCATTGTACGCCTTTCAAAAATCCCAACAGATGAAAATCTTTGTTTTTCAAATGACAGAGTCTATGTGTATATATATTATTAAACTGGCTTTCTATTATGTGGGCTAAGCAATTTGTAGCTGTCAAGAGTGCAAATTTACTAAATAGGAAAAACAACATTTCCCCTTATTTAGCCAGCATGCCTGCGTGTGTGAGCAAGCTAATGTATTTCTATAATAGAGCGGCCTTAAAGTTTCTGAATATTTAAAAATATTTAAGCCATGGCTTTAGCAACCAACCCGTTTCATTTCTCAGTAACTGTATATAATGCAACTTCTGTTAAATATTTGACACACTTAGCTACTCAAATATCTCTTCATTTTGGTGTCCATGTTTCTTTCTTGGCTGCCAATGAGTAGTCTTATATATTTATATATGATTATTCCATATACATAGTATTTCATGTATAATATCTCTTTATATATAAAGAAAATTTTCCAAGCACTTATTGTGTGTGTTTTATGTGCCCACATAGCCACATATAAAATTAAAGACTATGAAAGAACGTAAAATTCTACCATCCGCAGCTGCTACTTGGCAAAGCCGAAATGAACCTGGCGTGCGGTACTTGCGGTTTACAGTGACTTTGCTCTTTCACTTGGACAAATGCAAGAGGCCTTAATAATCCTCCTTCTCTCCCCCACCCATTCTTTTCTCTTGCCTGGATTCCTCTTTCTGGCAACGCAGAAATCTGTTCCGTGGACTGCGGCACACACGGAGTCTGCATGGGAGGCACCTGTCGGTGTGAGGAAGGCTGGACCGGCCCGGCGTGCAATCAGCGAGCTTGCCACCCGCGTTGTGCCGAGCACGGGACCTGCAAGGACGGCAAGTGTGAATGCAGCCAAGGATGGAACGGGGAGCACTGCACGATTGGTAGGCCCACCAGACTTCTAGTGCCTTCTGTAGTGCGGTTCTGTCTGCGCTGGACCCGAACCCACCTCCCCGATAGACTAGCGATCCACCCCCGAGCCCCGCCCCAACCCTTACACCGTACTTGTCTCGATCCTCCATCTCCCGTGAAAGAGAGCGAATTCTTGGCTGTCTTTCGACTTAGAAGATCACCTCTTCACATTCATTCTTTTTAATCTTCTCACATACGGGGAAGAGTTTCGTTTGTAATTACTGTCTACGTTTCACAATCATTTATTTCTTGTTAGAGGAACCTACCTGAATGTGAGGTGTAAGAATGGGGACATGTCGCTTGGTGTAATGGCCACCAAGAACATGGAGTCACAAAGAAAGATATTTCGGTGCTTGGTTTGTAAGCTGTTTACTTTGGTCAGCTGTGAGCCAGGTATGCTCAGCACCCAAGAGTCTCAACCGACCACCATGGCATGGCTTCATCTTACGTGCCAGCTGCTAGTGTTCCCTACTGATACTGCACCTCTTAATAGCAAGCATACCTTCTACTTGACATTTTTGTTCGTAAATTTTCCCAACTCCATGGGCTTTGTTGATCTACAGAATCACTCTTCTTAGTCTTTTGGTACTGTGAGTTTCTACTAAGGAGGTTTTTTGTTTTGTTTTGTTTTGTTTTTTGCCTTTCTATTGCGACTTCACTGGAAGTAAACCAGAATAAGCCCAAGCGTAGCTGTTCTTTGTAGGCCTGACACTTCTTCAAACACCTGGATGTTCACCAATACCTGGAAGCTGAATAAAATATCAAGCAGATCTTTCAGACCAAAAACAGTTTTTTAAAGAAAAAAAAATGGTAGGCGAGGGTTGTACTCACCGACATGTAATGCGAATTCAAAAGTGTCTAGAACAGATAAAATACTGCCTTTTCAGCATACTCAATACTCCCTTCCCATTCGAGTCACAGAATTAAAATGTTCAGCTAACAAAGTGTGTTAGAAAGGTAGAGGAGGTCATAATCCCTCACCTCATTAGAAATATCCATCATTGGTCGTAACTGACAGGCTGGCAATTTCAGAAGGTAAGGCACCGTGTTTTCTGAAATATTTTGTGGTCACAGGGTAAAATTTGATGAAACCCTTTGGGGGCATATCGGTAATTGAAACAATGTATTCTTCCAGTGTGTCTGTATGATGGCCTTCTTTTTTCTGCTTACAGGACTTGGGTAGCAAGAAATTGCATCATGGGAAACTTGAGATCACACGTGTTATAAGAGTGTCACAGTTCTGCAGTCATGTGCACATACTTAGCCCCACCCCATCCCACAGTTAAAATCCAATCTCTTTTTATAAGTTAGCACAGTTTTGTCTTTACCAACCCTATAAAAGGTTCTTTGCTATGTTGTTGGCCACCCTGAAATCTATTTCAAGGGTCCCACCACAGTCCTCGGTGTTTGGTGACCTTCTGTGATGACTCCAGGACTCGGAGGTCACTGGAGTTGTGACTGTAGTTTACAGAGATCAAAAAGAAGGGTGCATCCAAGTCTGGAGTCACGTGGAGTGCCAGCCTTTCTCCAGGTCAGAATGCACTAATGTGTATGCAGAAATCCTCCCAAGGGCTCCTTGTGGGCACAGGATATGCAGCAATGTAGGGAGCGTGCAGATTTTCAGATGTCACACAGGACCCAGCCCCACCAGTTCCTGAAGGTCCCGTCTGCATCATCATCTGTGCAACACCCTCACAAGTGACCTGTTGATGGTGAAGTCACAGCCTGATGTGGGGAAAGATTCAGTATGCCCAAGTCATCCACAGGCATACATGTTCACAGCCCTTGCCCCGGGTTCATCCCAGCTGTGATGTGGCTCTCCCTTCTGATCTCTGAGAGGCTTCTGGGACAGGGACCACATGAAGCTCATGTTGCCACATTAAGACAGAAAACAGTTGACAAGCAGGCTCTCTGTATCTCTCTTTGGACACTCAAAGGACCACACAGTACCCCTATGTCCAAACAGCTCCACCCCTGAATCTCGGAGTCCTCATACACTAAATATGCTTTTTGCATCTCACAAATGAATTCTAGCTAGGAGCAAAAGGCCTATATATCTGAGTATGTATCCTCAGAAGGACAACAAATAGATATGCATAGCTTAAAAAAAACAGAAATATATCAGAAAGCTTCTAATAGGCACATAGGACTACCACCCAATAGCTCCTCAGAAAGTTCTGCTGCGGCTCTGTCTTTACTGGCATTGGCAGGTTTATATAGTTAACAGTTTCCTACCAGTAAGTTCTTAAACAATGCTCTACTTGTTTGGAAACAAGGAAGATTTTTGTTAGTATACTGAATCTTTTTATTGCAGATGGATGTTTCTTGCCTTGCTGGTTGACAATTTCATTTTCTATTGCTTTTATTAATTGTGTTGCTTTCTACTCCAGTACAGGAAATAAAGGACCTGCTTGGACGTGAATCTTTTAAAAGATGTAGAGCCCCTTTAGAGCTGAGGCTATAGCTCAGTGGTAAAATGTCAGGCCAGTATACACAAGGCCCTGGGTTCGATTCTCAGCGCCACCAAAAAGAAAAGTGTAGAGACACTTTAAAATTCTACTCTGCTCTTTTGTGTCATTAGAATGAGTCTAGTTTTGTCACGCAAAGATGTGGTTGCCCTTTTTCTGTCTGCTCGCTAACTGTGTGTGTGCCACAGTGTAGCCCAGGGACCATTCGTGAGCTGCTGGCGAAGCAACCAGGAAACAGTGTAGCATTTTCTCATTTGGGACGGTTACTAGTCTGTGCAGTTCCTCTCAATTCAAACATATATCTGGCTAAAAAGAAACTGTCATCTTCGGAGAGACTGCTCATAAATCAACGAGATTTTCTTTTCCTTTCTCCATAGTATGTATCGGCTCGTAGACTACAGACAGGGAGGTTAATTGAAAGAGAAGTGGGGGAGAAATGAAACAGTTCGAAGTCTACACAGGTTCTCAATAGAAAACAAAAGAATATTCATTAGACATCTTACTATCTTCATAAACCCCGTTCATGCTTTCATAAAACCATGGGCATGTTGATAGCAAAATCGTCAGGGATCCGGCGTACCCACTGGCCACTGGCTCTGACCTCACAGGGTTCCGTCCTGGTATTTTTATTAGCCTGCTCATATTTTCCTCTTGTTACAAATCACGAGTCCGGTAAATTAGGCACGTTCCTCTCCAGGACTTGTGCCAAGTCCTGCTTTCTTGGGTTGCACTTCGCCTAGTGGTGCATGCAGACAGAAAATAAAGCAATGGGAGACTGGTTTGCAGCAACGTGGTGATTAAAAGAGACATCTTTCTCTGCCTCCGCGGAAGGCACTTGGGATGGTTGGGTCCTTTTATGAATGAAGAGGCAAGAGGCGTTTTACTGAAAGAGCCACCTCCTGTGGGCAGCAGTACATGTCATTAGCGTCATTTGAGAGTAGTAGCAGATAGCACTAATATAGCTGTGCAGTTGCAATAGCTTCCTTTTGGACTGTGGCTTATTTCTAGATGAAAGGATTATCCTACACATGTGCCCGTGTTTGTTTCTCATGAGCGAGCTAGGAAGCATGCAAGGATATTGCAGAGGACCCCTGAAGCAAGTCAAAAATCTGCGGAATGTAATTGAATGTCTTGCAAATGATTGTTGACATAATTTGGATGTCATGTGACTATCAGTATATGTAAGAAGGCTAAGCAATTCTGTACTGTGAGAATTGAGGCGAGTCAGGTTTAGAACTGCTCTCTGGTAATTCAAATCTGTGAACTGTGTGATCCTGATGAGTTATGACCAAATCGAGTGAGTTCCTATCACAGTGTTTAACTTTAACTGGGTTCGGAGCCTATAAACACAGGAAGGCAACTGGGCTGGTTCGGTGTACTCTCCTGGCAAAAGAAGGGCCAGCTGTATGTGGCTGGCCTGTACCTCAACTGAACTGGTCACAGAACCAGAAATCCTGCATCCGCGTGTGCTACGTGTTATTTCCAAGCAGAATGCAGAGCCAGTGGAAAGTCCCGGGCTGTGAGAACCCCTAATTGCCTCATTTTGAGTATTCATTAATCTATAATTTCCGCAAGGGCCTTTCCTTTTCAGCTTTTATTGAAAAGATTTTTCCCTGTTTTATCCATTTATATCTATTTGAGTGCACGGAAACTTGAGATGAGATTGAGTCCTGACGAGGCCATAAGGGTGTTGGCTAGCATTTGATTGTTCTCGGTTGTCACAGAGGACAAGAAAGCTCTCAGCAAGCTCTGTAGGTAGCTGTCCTCTCGAGCTGATCGATAGTTTCCATTTCTCCAGGGAACCAGAAAGGGAAGAATTGACTTACATCCGTCACAGAAGAGCCACGGGTTGGAGAGCATACTTAAATCTTAGAATAAGCCTCCTCTGAAATATTTAAATCTCCGTTTCAGTAAACCTCAACAATCCCAGAATTCTGTAGGTGTGGGGGTTGGGGATTTTTGTCTCCACTTTCGTGGTAAAGCTTTGGGATTCATTCTAGAAAGGGGCTGGTTCTTGGCTTTGTTCCGTTCCATCCGTCATCCCATAGGGTTAAGTCTCTTGGATCCTTGCCCTGTCTGAAGGACCCACGGGGTCATTTGTAGTTCTAGAATGTAGTTCTAGAATGGTCTCTGCTGAGTGTGTGAAGGTAGGAGACATAAGCACAGGGCTCCCTTGCTGCCTCCCAGTTTTCTTCTGCCTTTTCATTTGCCATAGGAAGGAATCATGTCCACTTGTTAAGAGGTCCTGAGATCTGCTTTGTAGGTACCTCCCGCCCCCATCACTTTTTACTTGGGAATTTGTTTCTCTGTCCACTGAGCATTGCTGTGCAATTTCTCTGTGATACGTACTGAGTACTGTTCCGTTTAAAAGGATCATTAACTGTTTTTATAATACACAGACCTCTAAGTCATTTCTGTGGTTCAGCACGGCCTGTGTCTTAAATGTCCTTAGCATCAGGTGGAGTCTTTCTAATGGCAGGTGATTATACTAATTGATATTTATGTAAGATTTTGAAGTACAGTTTTCAGATTTCTGAGAGCCGGAGGACTTGTGTCCTTGCTGAACAACTAAGTGACCTTGCACAATTCATTTACACTCTCTACGTTGTTTTCTCTTACGCCGATTGCGAATATCACATGCATCAAAGAATTGTTGGAATGAAACGAAATGCTGTTCTGTGAATTATAGCACGTACTCAGGTGCCTATAAAAGAGAGTTCGGTAGTTTTGAGTTTTAGTTGCCTTAATAAGTATGAGAGAGACAAACTGCAACCCAGACCACAGTTTAGGTGTTGACATTTAAAAAAACAAAACCAATGTGAAATCAGTGTGGTCTGGTACAGGCCTCTAATCCCAGCACTCAGGACGTAGATACAGGAGGATCACAAATTCAGGCCCATCCCTGATACATGGCAAAACACTGTCTTAAAAAGCACGATTAAAAACAAAAACAAAAAAAAAAGAACCTACCAAAGGCATTTACTTAAAGAGTTCATAGAATTCCCATCTTGTTGTAAGATAGAACCTTATGTCAGAGTAGATATTGTTTAAGAAGGGTCTGTATGTCAAGGGACTGGGAGATAGAAAGTTGTTTCTGAAAATCGAGATATAAAAACAAAGGTAGGGTGTGTAGTATGTTATTTTTCTTCTAGTAATGTCTCAATACAGAGCTGTCTATTGAACAGCATTGATTTTTCATGTACTTTGTGGCAGTTCAAATGGAAATTTGACCTAGGGGAAGCACTAATTCCTTAAAGCTACAGAAGACTGGCTATTTGATTTTATTCTAATTCCTCAGTATGATGGGAAACAAGATTGTTAATGATCACAAAAGCATGCTGGTTGTCTGCCCAGACACAACTCAGACACACTGTACTCTGCACACTTCCATTAAACAGCCAGGTTGCCCTTGGCTTTGGGACACTAAAGACGAGAAATGGGAAATTGCAGTGTAACAGCCGGGGAGTTATCTGCTGAGCAGTGTGGGAGAAAGGGGTCAAAACCTTTGCCAGTGTGGCCAGCCTAGGTTGCTGTTTCACTTCTTACCTCCGACAATAGTGTAAGAACAATAATTTCTGGTCAAAGGAAAGACTAAGTGACAGTTTTGAAAACTAAGAACTTATCAGCGCTTTGTTTACTTGACAAATTTAGTAGTTTTATAACTCCAATTTTTTTCTCTGTAATGTTTTCCCAACTTTGGAATTAATATAGTAAGACTGGATGGGATTTTTTTAAACGTATTCTTTTGTTCAAACACTATTTATAATCATCCTGTCCCCACCCCCAAAACAAGTGGCCTAAGTTACTAGTACACGGCTGTATTGCGCTGCCCTGGAAGCAATTTCCTGTCGGTCAGTGGGGAGTAGCGGGTGAGAGAAGGCCCATGCCTGAGTCTTGGACCATGCCAGCTTTACTGGAAAGCTGCCAGAGCTTAAGTCCCAGGGTCTGTCACTCATACTGACCGCTTAAAAGATCCCTCAAAGAGACCGTGACTTCATACAGCCATGTGTTGCTATGATGTTTACAAATTACTCAAGACCTCCGTCGCTCTTGTGTTCCTTTGCAGGAGAAGTCTCTTTGTGCATGGCAACCCTAGAACACCGATAGACGCTTCGACAGTCCCACTAAGGAAAAAGTGAACTAGGAGATACATTGAGTTTAGATGGGATGAGGGGTATGTTTATGGGGTATGAAATCATATTTCTGTCTGTGGTCGTTACTGAAAATATTCTAAAGGTATTCTCACCATCCCACCCAGTGACTTACCTAGAGCCATATACTATCACGGCCGGAGAGTATGTGAAGATGTGCCAGTCCGAGGAGCCTGCCACAGACAAATAATATATATAGATATAGATATAGATATAGATATAGATATAGATATAGATAGATATATCTTGGCATATATGCAAATAGAATTCTTATCACCTTACAGATAGAAATCTCTTTGAGTAATTTTCCCTGATTAGAATATATGAGATAGCTGGATGTGGTGGCACACACCTTTAATCCCAGCACTCGGAAGGCAGAGGCAGGCATATCTCTGAGTTCAAGGCCAGCCTGGTCTGTACAATGACAGGTAGAATTACACAGAGAAACCCTGTCTTTAAAAGAAAAAAAAAGACATGTTGGATAATAGAACTTATATAATTTCATATGTGTTGTAACATGTTTAGATAAGTCATTCTCTTGTGAGGAGTTTACCAGGAAATTTGTTTTTAACAATGAGTTCATCAATGGTGAAGTCACATGTGCTAGGAAGTCCAGCATGTCACACAATCATATGAGCCCATTTGAAAACGGTTTCCTGTTAATGTGATATGGCTTACCGACATCTGCAGAGAAAACAAAAAAAAGGTAAAAAACTGTCTTCAAAGAAGGCATGAAGCAGGCTAGCAAATGTCATCAGTTCACAGGATATCAGACCAACCTGTTACACAATAGGAAGTCCAGAAATCTGTACATAGTGCCAACAATTTACATGATACTATCGATAACAATTGTGAATTATTGTTATTGAACAATAATCAATTTTGAAGCCAAATGAAACTTTTCTAATCAATAATGAAAATCATGTTATACCTCACATTGAGTAGAGATGAAATTATCTCCCTCAACTGTACAGTCATGTTGCAAAATTGCTGTTATTTTAAGGAGGCAAGGTGTGTGTCATCCCATAATAATAGAGAAAGTGGCTGTTAGTGACCTGGCGGGCGTTTAATAAACATTGCCTTCTCTGGTATTTGTGCTTTTCATCAACTGAAAAATTTTCAGCATCATGGTGATTTTTCTTGTTCCAAATAATTCTTGGCTTGTGCCCAGCACTTCCTCTGCCTTCATGTTGTTCTTCTTAAAGAGGGGCCACCTCTCAAGTTAACAAAAAGTTTCAACCCCCACCCACCCCCACAAAAAAAAAACATTGTGTCTACTCTGGCCCCCACTGTATTCTGTGCTGTCTATGACATCATAGGACCTTACAGAGGTCTCCTGTGCCTCTGTTTCCCCAGCTGTAAAGTGGGATGAAAATAACTCCATCCCTCCTGGAGTTGCCGAGACTCTTGGGTAGGTTAAAACTGTATTGGTCACAGAGTAAAGACCACACAGAGGCTCCTTAACCATCACTGCTGGTCTTGGAGCCTTTGGGCCGACACTAATGGCAGACTGACTGAGGCTAATGCTTTCTTCATGAGTCACCGCCCAGCCTCTGCTCATTCCCTCTGAGAAACAGGGAAGCCTACTGGGTACAAGAACTAATCCCATCTTCCCAGTGATGGCTCTGTGATCTGCCATCCATGGCGCAGGATGGGTCGTCATGGGGCTGTTGGGTTCAGAGTTGTTTGGGAGGAAATTTTTCTAAGCCTCTGGGCAGTGGAAAGTCAGACAGGCTGAAAACCCTCCTGTGAAGTGTACAACATGGGAGTAGCATGCTAGTCTACAGTCTCGATAGTGCTAAATTGATAAAAAGTTGGATTACCTGGAGGATACTGGTTCCTGGGGGAGTGGAGGAAAGCCCCCTTCCGAGCTCATTGGGCGTCATCCATTTTCTGGAAACCAATCTGGTTTTCTAAATGTCTGATTTCATCTGTTGAGATAACCTGAGTGTCCATCTGGGGCCTCTCCACTATCATCTTTCTCATTTGAGCCCTGATTTATTCAGCGAACAGTTTTATATGCACCACTGTATCCTCCATAATGCCTTCAGAATTGATATTTTTCTCGAATGAGGTCATTTGGTCTCTGCCACAAGTGAAAACTTGTTTTTTCTGCGAGCCCTCTGAGAGACAGACGCCCTTGTTGGTCAAGATGTCAGCATCATCTCTGCTCCAGCTCCGTACTCTAAAAGGTGCATCAGAGCTGTTTGTCTTAACCACTCGGCCCGTTTTCACTTCTGGGAAGAGGGAAGAAGTGCTGGCTGGCTGCGTTGTCTATGCGGTCGGAAGCGTCTGTTTTGATGTGGTTGATCTGACCTTCAAATGCTTCTTCTCCCTCCCTGTGAACTCTTCCTTGGTATCAGTTTGATTGTTTCTTTTTTTTTTTACAGTATTAATTTCATAACAAAACGATATGACGTTGTGGGTTCAACGCAGGGATAGCCGGGGTTACGAGCAGTGGCAGGGCCGTGCTTTCTGCCAGTCTTTTAACTTGCTGGTCTATAACCTGACGGCTCAGAGTCGTCAACTAACACAAACTACTTTAATGGTTCTGGTGAGACTTGATTAAGTTGGACTCTGTTTCTGACATGGTTGAGTCTCAAAACTATGCCTGTCACAGCCTTTGGGTCACTATATTTCTGCTTCTGTGATCCATACCCGTAAAACAACAGCGTTGTAGTAATTTTCACCCTTCTGTGAAGTTCATGTGTAATGCATTATAATGTTAACACCGTAGTATTCTCTTCTGCCTTTCTGCATCCTCATAGACTTCCAATGTGTGATGTATGTATGGTAACGTTAGGGATATATAAAGTACCAAATGATTTAATGGTATCTCATATCATCAAATCCTCAAACAAGAGTTTTCATTTGCCTTTCTCACTTGGCTTGCTATAGACTTGGTAAAATCATCATCCACTGGGCTGCCTTGGCAGGTTTTCTCTAGTCATGAGGAGAGCTTATTTCTTAGGGTACCCATTTTTTTTACCCCTAAGGATGGGGTGAAATGTGAGCATAGCGTTTGCTGCTGGAGTCCCCGTGTCTTTGGTCCAGGCTCACTGGTTTCTGTGCCATCCTGGATGCTGTGATACCGGAGGAGGCAGAGTCTCTTTGACGTGAGAATGTCCATCTGAAAGCAGCAGTACCACTGAGAGATGTATTGCTTCGTGCGGTGCCTTCATGACAGGTGCATTGCTTAGGGGTCTGCTAATGTGTCCCGTGCTTTAGCGAAGGATCAACGCTCAGAACATCTGAAAGTCAATTGTGAACGTTGGTGAATGGCTTGTGGGTGCACGGATCTCAGATGATTTACACATTGCCTGTAAGGACGGAGCCTTTGAGATCTTGCAAAGAAATCTTTCTCGCCTACTTTCCTGGCCCTGATATGATAAACAAATTCAAACTTGTGCTGATTTCAGATTCCTCTAAAGTCTACCTCCTCTGTTAGAACTCGGATCCCTAATCGGTGCCTAAGTTAAGCCTTTCCTGCCTCACTTACTGGAAGGCATCCCGACTTCAGAAGTGTCAGCTTTCAGATAAAATAGAGAGGTAAAACCCCTGAGATTTTTCTCAACTGGAAGCCGTACAGAGGATGCCGGTGATTCGTGTCACTTTATGGTCTCTTGGATTTCATGAACTCCGTCTCATGCTTAGATCTGAAAATGTTATTCCTTCTTCTCTTACTGTCATCTGTTTATTCCCCACCAGAAACTTCGTGCTTTCCTAGTTAGCTTCCTTTGGGACTCAAGTACTCCTTGTGTAGGTGATCTATACGACGAGGAAAACAACTTGTAAATCATAATCTCCAAGGATTTGGGGGTGCTGCTAGAGTTTGAACTCAAGATTTAACACGAACAGGTTCTTCAGCTGCTCTGTCTCCCAGCCCTCAAGATTGTTTTAGCCAGGAAATGGTGGAGCACACCTTTAATCCTAGCACTCAGGAGGCAGGTGGATATCTGAGTTCGAGGCCAGCCTGGTCGACAGAGCCAAGTTCTAGGCAGCCAGGGTGGTTACACAGAGAAACCCTGCCTT
>NC_022032.1:21498941-21506846 GCF_000317375.1 Microtus ochrogaster | reverse complement strand
ATGAGATAGCTGGATGTGGTGGCACACACCTTTATAGATATAGATATAGATATAGATATAGATATAGATATAGATATAGATATAGATATAGATATAGATAGATATATCTTGGCATATATGCAAATAGAATTCTTATCACCTTACAGATAGAAATCTCTTTGAGTAATTTTCCCTGATTAGAATATATGAGATAGCTGGATGTGGTGGCACACACCTTTAATCCCAGCACTCGGAAGGCAGAGGCAGGCATATCTCTGAGTTCAAGGCCAGCCTGGTCTGTACAATGACAGGTAGAATTACACAGAGAAACCCTGTCTTTAAAAGAAAAAAAAAGACATGTTGGATAATAGAACTTATATAATTTCATATGTGTTGTAACATGTTTAGATAAGTCATTCTCTTGTGAGGAGTTTACCAGGAAATTTGTTTTTAACAATGAGTTCATCAATGGTGAAGTCACATGTGCTAGGAAGTCCAGCATGTCACACAATCATATGAGCCCATTTGAAAACGGTTTCCTGTTAATGTGATATGGCTTACCGACATCTGCAGAGAAAACAAAAAAAAGGTAAAAAACTGTCTTCAAAGAAGGCATGAAGCAGGCTAGCAAATGTCATCAGTTCACAGGATATCAGACCAACCTGTTACACAATAGGAAGTCCAGAAATCTGTACATAGTGCCAACAATTTACATGATACTATCGATAACAATTGTGAATTATTGTTATTGAACAATAATCAATTTTGAAGCCAAATGAAACTTTTCTAATCAATAATGAAAATCATGTTATACCTCACATTGAGTAGAGATGAAATTATCTCCCTCAACTGTACAGTCATGTTGCAAAATTGCTGTTATTTTAAGGAGGCAAGGTGTGTGTCATCCCATAATAATAGAGAAAGTGGCTGTTAGTGACCTGGCGGGCGTTTAATAAACATTGCCTTCTCTGGTATTTGTGCTTTTCATCAACTGAAAAATTTTCAGCATCATGGTGATTTTTCTTGTTCCAAATAATTCTTGGCTTGTGCCCAGCACTTCCTCTGCCTTCATGTTGTTCTTCTTAAAGAGGGGCCACCTCTCAAGTTAACAAAAAGTTTCAACCCCCACCCACCCCCACAAAAAAAAAACATTGTGTCTACTCTGGCCCCCACTGTATTCTGTGCTGTCTATGACATCATAGGACCTTACAGAGGTCTCCTGTGCCTCTGTTTCCCCAGCTGTAAAGTGGGATGAAAATAACTCCATCCCTCCTGGAGTTGCCGAGACTCTTGGGTAGGTTAAAACTGTATTGGTCACAGAGTAAAGACCACACAGAGGCTCCTTAACCATCACTGCTGGTCTTGGAGCCTTTGGGCCGACACTAATGGCAGACTGACTGAGGCTAATGCTTTCTTCATGAGTCACCGCCCAGCCTCTGCTCATTCCCTCTGAGAAACAGGGAAGCCTACTGGGTACAAGAACTAATCCCATCTTCCCAGTGATGGCTCTGTGATCTGCCATCCATGGCGCAGGATGGGTCGTCATGGGGCTGTTGGGTTCAGAGTTGTTTGGGAGGAAATTTTTCTAAGCCTCTGGGCAGTGGAAAGTCAGACAGGCTGAAAACCCTCCTGTGAAGTGTACAACATGGGAGTAGCATGCTAGTCTACAGTCTCGATAGTGCTAAATTGATAAAAAGTTGGATTACCTGGAGGATACTGGTTCCTGGGGGAGTGGAGGAAAGCCCCCTTCCGAGCTCATTGGGCGTCATCCATTTTCTGGAAACCAATCTGGTTTTCTAAATGTCTGATTTCATCTGTTGAGATAACCTGAGTGTCCATCTGGGGCCTCTCCACTATCATCTTTCTCATTTGAGCCCTGATTTATTCAGCGAACAGTTTTATATGCACCACTGTATCCTCCATAATGCCTTCAGAATTGATATTTTTCTCGAATGAGGTCATTTGGTCTCTGCCACAAGTGAAAACTTGTTTTTTCTGCGAGCCCTCTGAGAGACAGACGCCCTTGTTGGTCAAGATGTCAGCATCATCTCTGCTCCAGCTCCGTACTCTAAAAGGTGCATCAGAGCTGTTTGTCTTAACCACTCGGCCCGTTTTCACTTCTGGGAAGAGGGAAGAAGTGCTGGCTGGCTGCGTTGTCTATGCGGTCGGAAGCGTCTGTTTTGATGTGGTTGATCTGACCTTCAAATGCTTCTTCTCCCTCCCTGTGAACTCTTCCTTGGTATCAGTTTGATTGTTTCTTTTTTTTTTTACAGTATTAATTTCATAACAAAACGATATGACGTTGTGGGTTCAACGCAGGGATAGCCGGGGTTACGAGCAGTGGCAGGGCCGTGCTTTCTGCCAGTCTTTTAACTTGCTGGTCTATAACCTGACGGCTCAGAGTCGTCAACTAACACAAACTACTTTAATGGTTCTGGTGAGACTTGATTAAGTTGGACTCTGTTTCTGACATGGTTGAGTCTCAAAACTATGCCTGTCACAGCCTTTGGGTCACTATATTTCTGCTTCTGTGATCCATACCCGTAAAACAACAGCGTTGTAGTAATTTTCACCCTTCTGTGAAGTTCATGTGTAATGCATTATAATGTTAACACCGTAGTATTCTCTTCTGCCTTTCTGCATCCTCATAGACTTCCAATGTGTGATGTATGTATGGTAACGTTAGGGATATATAAAGTACCAAATGATTTAATGGTATCTCATATCATCAAATCCTCAAACAAGAGTTTTCATTTGCCTTTCTCACTTGGCTTGCTATAGACTTGGTAAAATCATCATCCACTGGGCTGCCTTGGCAGGTTTTCTCTAGTCATGAGGAGAGCTTATTTCTTAGGGTACCCATTTTTTTTACCCCTAAGGATGGGGTGAAATGTGAGCATAGCGTTTGCTGCTGGAGTCCCCGTGTCTTTGGTCCAGGCTCACTGGTTTCTGTGCCATCCTGGATGCTGTGATACCGGAGGAGGCAGAGTCTCTTTGACGTGAGAATGTCCATCTGAAAGCAGCAGTACCACTGAGAGATGTATTGCTTCGTGCGGTGCCTTCATGACAGGTGCATTGCTTAGGGGTCTGCTAATGTGTCCCGTGCTTTAGCGAAGGATCAACGCTCAGAACATCTGAAAGTCAATTGTGAACGTTGGTGAATGGCTTGTGGGTGCACGGATCTCAGATGATTTACACATTGCCTGTAAGGACGGAGCCTTTGAGATCTTGCAAAGAAATCTTTCTCGCCTACTTTCCTGGCCCTGATATGATAAACAAATTCAAACTTGTGCTGATTTCAGATTCCTCTAAAGTCTACCTCCTCTGTTAGAACTCGGATCCCTAATCGGTGCCTAAGTTAAGCCTTTCCTGCCTCACTTACTGGAAGGCATCCCGACTTCAGAAGTGTCAGCTTTCAGATAAAATAGAGAGGTAAAACCCCTGAGATTTTTCTCAACTGGAAGCCGTACAGAGGATGCCGGTGATTCGTGTCACTTTATGGTCTCTTGGATTTCATGAACTCCGTCTCATGCTTAGATCTGAAAATGTTATTCCTTCTTCTCTTACTGTCATCTGTTTATTCCCCACCAGAAACTTCGTGCTTTCCTAGTTAGCTTCCTTTGGGACTCAAGTACTCCTTGTGTAGGTGATCTATACGACGAGGAAAACAACTTGTAAATCATAATCTCCAAGGATTTGGGGGTGCTGCTAGAGTTTGAACTCAAGATTTAACACGAACAGGTTCTTCAGCTGCTCTGTCTCCCAGCCCTCAAGATTGTTTTAGCCAGGAAATGGTGGAGCACACCTTTAATCCTAGCACTCAGGAGGCAGGTGGATATCTGAGTTCGAGGCCAGCCTGGTCGACAGAGCCAAGTTCTAGGCAGCCAGGGTGGTTACACAGAGAAACCCTGCCTTTAAAAAAAAAAAAAAAAAGTTTTAATCTGTTAACTTAAATTAACATGTTATACAGCCAACTTTTTAAATACAAACATATCCGTGTCTAAAATTTGCACTGTTCCTTAAATCACATTCTTGTCTTAAGTGACTTTATTTTGCTGTTTTTTTGAAAGACATTATCTGATGGAAGGGAGGAAAACGCTTACTTTCCACCCCCTGAGGACTTAATAATTCACGACTATAATAGAAAGAAGATGGCAAGAGGCAGATGAACAGGATAATTCCATTCTGTAATAGAAACAAACGAACAATAGACTAACAGGAAAGTAAGGTATATACATTGATCGCTGTACACGTGCCTGGTCGTCACACGTAGTATGAAAAGTCAAGAGTCTGCTCAAGTGTAAAAAGCTGCAGAAAAACATTGAGACTTAGAGTTTGGGGGGGGGGGAGTGGCAACAAGATCGATTTGGCACCTGGAGGCTCCACCTCCCTGGGAATGGGGGCGGGGTGATGTGCTCAGAAGAAATGCAGGTAAGGCATCTGCACTGACACTTCCCAGGATGGCTGTCTTTGATGGAGCCTCTCGGGGCAGGTATCAGACGACCTGTGGTCCCTTTCTTCTAAAAATAAACTTGGTTGAATAAGATGCTTGTGGTGTCCAGGACACACCACTCCTCCAGAAGAAAGGTACCTCAGGTAGATCAAGCCAGCAACTTCAGAGACATCCCCCTCCTCACCTAAAAGGGAGAGGCAGGTAGGAGGAGGTCCTAAGAACCTTGTTCACCTTCATTTCAAAGAACTAAACACACAAGGCCACATACTTTGGAACAACATTTCTTGCGTCCTGACGCTGGATAGAAGCCTGTCTAGTTATGTGAATTTGGTATCGTTTTGTTTTGTTTAACGCTTGCCGTTTAGTCCCGTGCTAACACATTGCAATATCATCTTCACTTTGGAGCACGTCACTGATTTGCATCTTTTCAGAGTCATTTAAGGTCTTAATTACCCCCACAACTTAGCATCTGGGCGGTTTTAAAACTCAATTGGCTGGATAGACAATTGAACAGGAAATAAAAACGAAAATATTCTCTTCGGTTTTTGCCAAGTTCATCAGAAGCCTTTTTGTTGAAAAGTTAAGGTCCGTGGCATTTGGGAGTGAAAGCAGGTGCAAAATATTGTTTTCAACTAATTCAAGATATGAGCCAGGAAGGGAAAAGCTTTAAAGTGGCTGCATCTTGCCAAAACCCTACCCAGGTAACTTAAAGTGCCAGGCAGCTAAGGGGGTAGTAATGTGAATTTTAAGTGATTTTTCATATAGACTGAGATTGACACTACCCTAAGTCAATAAAAATGCCTGGAAATCAGGGGCTGGGAAGATTAGTCACTGAGTAAAGTGCTTGTTGCACAAGCATGAGGACCTGGGTTCAAATCCCCGGCACACTTGTTAAAAGCTCAACATGGTTAATGCTCCTGTAATCCCAGTACTGGGAGGCGGAGACAGGAGGATGCCTGGGGTTTGCTGCCCAGCCAGTCTAGCCAGTCAGTGACCATGAGGTTTAGTGAGATACCTTACCTCAAGGATGGATGGATGGGTGGGTGGGTGGGTGTATGGGTAGGCAGATGGATAGAGAGATGGTAGGTAGATAGATGTAAGATAGATAGATAGATAGATAGATAGATAGATAGATAGATAGATAGACAGATAGACAGATAATCACACGCACACTCACCACACACGACACAGAGGAAATTTTGATTCACTTTACTGTAAGAGTGAAATAATTAAACCCACAATTACAAACATCTGCTTCCTCCCCCACACAGTGCTAAGTAGTGTTCTTTCAATGTCAGAATTTCTCTTTAGCATTGGTGAACCCGGCGAGCTGAAAACAGCCTCTTTTCATCTTAGCTAACACGGTCTCCTTTCACCAGCCTGTTTTCGTTGTCTGCTTTTAGTTTTCATCTGTATAAATTTTTTATAACTTTATTAGTTGTTTTGAGAGTTGCATACACATTTTAATAGTATTCAACCCCATTTCCCTAACCACCCACTTTTGTGTCCATCTTTGTAGCCCATCAAGACCAACTTGTACTTCCCAAATAATCTTGGAGGTGCTCTTCCGCTAGAGTGTGGTCAGCTTACCAGGGCCTTCACCCTTGGAGAGAACCATCTCTCCCTCTTGCAGCAGCCAACCGTTGCCAACAGCTCAGGGGTGGGGCTTGGTGCTCAACTCCCACTTCTACGCTGGGATTTGGTCTGGCTTGAGCTGGCCCTGGCCTTGTGTATGCTACCACAACCGTGGTGGCCCCTTAAGTGCAGCTGCCCTGCTGTGTCCAGCCATCCACCACCTCTGACTCCTATGTTCTTTCCGTCTCCTCTACCGCAATGATCTCTGAGCCTTGGGAGGAGGGAGTCAAGGACTAAACATTCCTCATTCTGATTCTTTATACCTCGGCCAGCTCTGGGTCTCTGTCTTGCACTGTGTACTGCAGATTGAAGAAGGCATGGGACGTAGGTTCCTTAACAGATCATGAGGACATAACCTCATTTCAAAAGACAAGTTGACCTGGACTGGTAGTTCATACAAAAGCAGGGCCTCCCCCCGCCTTACATATTTACTGTGTCCACAGATAATGGTGTGGCTGAAGCTGATTTTTTTCCTGTGGTTTTTCACGAGAGGGTCGGTGACCCTCTCCTGTTTGAGTGGCTCTTTAATGAAGCGGGGAAACAACTGTCTGAACTGTGGCTCTCGTTTCTGGGATTTAACAGGCATGTGCCTTGGGTAAATTAAGGAGCTAAGGAGGTCCTTAAATATGAATACATTGCCAGATGCTTTTCCATTAAACTCCGTTGGTTGAATGAAATTAGTAAATAATTATGTTGGTGGGGAACCTACTATCTCCAAATGGAATATAATGTCTTCCTTTAACAACCGAGCTTAATTTTTTCCTATCCACCAAATTAGTTTTCAGGGCAATCTACATTGCAAATTGACCGATTTGAATTAAAACTATGCCTACTTGTTCTGATTTGTCAACACCTCTTTTTTTTTTTTAAACAAAAAAAACCAGTCTTTAACATTAAGCATGGGTGGGTAAAACCATCTGCTTCTGGAACTCGCCTGCAGCTCCATCAGTTAGCACATGAGACAGGTTACAGCTGTTTAATTGTTACGGTGCCGAATGACTCCCTTTCTCTCCAAAATTAATATTTATGTATGCGTGCATAGAAAGCATGTGGTTAAACACAACTGATCTAATTGTGAATTAGCAACAGCAGGTATTCATTCGTTAGGCCCCGCATGCACAGTGAGGTATAACATAGCACATGTCACGCTTGGTCCAGCTCTTGACTGGTAAAATGAATCCCCAGTAATGGTTAAATCCTGCACGTGGGCCATCCACTCCCTATGCGTTGGTACACGGAAAGCAAAATGGCACCGTATCGCTGTCATCCAATGTATAAAGGAAGCCATCCCTGCAGAAATTTCATGTACTGTAACTCTTTCTTGCGCTCCAGCCTGCTGCCCTCTGTGTTGTGACCAGTGTAAGCCCAGGTCACACGGGGAAAGTCTAGACATGCAAGTTCGTGTGCACGCGTCACCCGCAATGCTGAAAAGCTTGGCTGAGGTTGGACTTCCTTTATTCCAAAGTGGTGAGACACAGATTTAAATTTACAGCAGGCTGCTATAAAAGTTAACAATGCATATTCCATCTGCTCAGTACATTTCATAGTGAAAATAAGTTGAAAACTTCCCAGCCAACTCACAATCTATGGAGAGAGCCGCACGTGGGAAAGAGGGAAGTTAAAGACCTTGGTTTCCGTATAGTCCCTGCCGAAGTAGAACAGACTTCCAAGTAGATTGTTCCATACTTATGTGGACACTCCAACTCATTTAGAAAATGTTAATGTATCTTCCTGAAGTGTAATTACTGGTGATTTCATCTATAATGCTGAATCCCAAATTAGTTAATAATGTATAGCTAAGACAACAGAAGTGAGTAACGAGGAAGAAGAAAAATTTT
>NC_022032.1:21453791-21498841 GCF_000317375.1 Microtus ochrogaster | reverse complement strand
CAAAGAGTATATATTGAGCTGGAGTATGAGGAGCCCGTCCTAGCCTTTGTATTCTTGAACACATTTCATATGCAGTATGCAAAACAAATCATTAGCGGCCCCGAGTTCATCCATTTCAAGTCAAACTTTCCCTTTCTTTATGGTTTCTTAAAATAAGTTATCTCATGAGTCATGGTTTTTCTAATATAGACCCTGAGTAAGATGATTAATAATGCCTGGCATCTGTTGAGTATATACCATGGGCTGGGAAACCCCAGTTCGGAGGGCACCATCTGTAGACCTTTTCTATGTGTGTACCCCTAAAATACAGGATACCCTATTCCACAACCCACGAGCCATTCCTGAGCTCGTGGCTGAAGCATCAGCCTAGACCGCCTGATAAAGCATTTTCAGTTGCTCCTACATGTTTGTATTTTTCGCAGGATTACTTTTCCCTGTAATAAACTAACGGCTATTTGTCAAAAAAAATCTGAACCACCGTAGGAACAGGTGAAATAACAGTGATGGCAACTGGCTCAGTCATAAAATTCCATGCTTTTAGGAATTATCTTTCAGAAAAGTTTGGAAGATTTGAACTATATCTCTTAGCAGAACTTAGAGTCTGTCAAATAAAAATAACAATTGCACAAAGAAAAAGTAGTTTAAAAAAGATTAATTTATATTGGGAAGGATTTAAGGAAGGTAGAAACTACTTACTGAAAAGCATACGTATCTCCTTGCAAAATTTAATTTTCTATCCAATTTTTATGTCACCCGAAATTATTAGGCTGAAGACTTTACCTTGGCCACTGAACAATTGAGTTGTATAAAATTGATAGGTTAGATTTGTCGCCAGCACCTGCTCATGGGTAGTGGGGGAGGCATAAAAAGTTCTTGGGTGTGTACCCATGTGTACCTTCTCACCTCAGATACAAGAAACGGACATCCTTGCTGAGTCATCTTTTAAAGGAGCTATATGTTTACTTCTACATTTTCATCAGTAAGTTATAGTTTATCTGGAGCTATGTGTTTACTTCTACATTTTCATCAGTAAGTTATAGTTTATCTGGGACGAGTGAAGAGGACAGTTTGCTTTTGTAATCAGTGATCTCCTGGATAAAAAGTAAACGGACATAAGAAAGACCCACTGTGGTTCACTCACCTAACTAACCGACTACAATTTTTTCTTTCTTTTTCATTTTTCAACATTACTTTTTACTTAGCGAGGCTGGATTTCGTGTCACCCAGGATGGCCACAAGCTCTGTAAGCCACAGAATGTGACTGTGAACCTCCGGTGGAGATGAGCGCTGGGGTTGCAGGCACGCCCCACCGTGCCTAGTCTATGCAGTGCTGGGATTGCACCCTGGACTTCGTCCGCCTTAGGAAGCACTCTGGCAGCTGAGCTACACTTCCAGCCCAGATTTTCCTTAGGTATTGAATTCCCCAAAGAGACAGAGACTAGTGAGGTAATGATTCCAGGTGACACACGACCTCTTCTGAGCAGATCAGGAGCTCGGTACTACACTTTGCTCTGACTAGCTTTCTTTACAGTGCACAGGCTCTGGGGTTCTTATTTCAACACCTCAAATATCTAATCATTGGCATAAAGATTGATAGCATCTGTTTGTGTGTTCTGGGGCTTGAACCTGTGATAAGGATGAACTCTACAAGTGAACCACCTCCCTAACCATCTGTACTGAATTAAGGTGTCCTGGATTTGAACCAAGGATTTTCGTACATACTTAAGATGCGCTCTATACTGAGCTGCACCCTCAGCCTATATAATATTTTATAGACATTAGCAGTGCTCTCTGGCTAATTTCATTCCCATCTCAGAATACTAAAATATACCTGTCCTTCCTCTCCCCGCCCCTGGAATCTGCAAAACCCTAAGATGTGTTTTCCCTATGTCATTCGGTAAACTCAAAGGCTAAAAGCTGAAGGAGACATGTGTTAGTGACCTGTTTCTGTATATGGCCCAGCAGAAGGAATCCTGACATATGCAGAGGATTACAAAGCACAAGGCAGTGTGTGCCAGACAGTAGGCTTCTTTTTGAGCAAGTTGTGCATATGCCAACATCAGCATATCTGTGCCGGCATTCTGTGTCCCTCTGTGGCCACCACTGTAAATATATGGTCCTCAATCAGAAATATGATTTTAAAATGAAGGAAACACCAAATCCTGTCTGTCCTATATGAGATCCCGGAGCATGCACAATGGTGGCTTCCTTACAGTGCTGACCTTACAGGGTGGCTGATCTCAAGGCATCTTCTCACTGCGATCTGAATTACGCTAGCTCGGTTTAGATCAGGAAGTGTTTCATTTCACTCTTGGGTGATGCCTTATTTTAAGTAACAGTCCAAACCAAAGCATGGTCTTCTACCTGGGTAGGTAATGTAAGGAACAATATATTTATCCCGGAAATTTATGCATCCAAATTTCCAAATTAAGAAAAAAAACCCACAGATGGGGGAGGAACAATACCCAAACTTTCCAAGACATTTGAAGCAGGTCTTCCTAAGAGTTCCAGTTTTACAGAGAAAATGGTCTCTAAGAAAGCACACTGATACACGTAGTCACCCACGCTATTCTTCTTCATCTGACACCATCTCACACTTACTAGATGCTGAAATTCCAATTCATTGGATTTCCTAGATGGTGTAGAAATATTTTAAATTCTTTCCCATAATCTTAGAATAAGAATTCTGTCCTTTTTTTTAAAAAGCATATTTTAATGGACCTAAGTAAACTATTTAAGACTATAAAATTGTTTTATGGTGTTTAAAATTATATTGGTATCATAATCCTTTATGGTGTGGTAATCAGTAATAAAACAGAGCCGTGAGTACCAATTAAGGAACATCAACTCAATGGGTATGCAGCCTGCATGCTGATTTAAACGGGTGCTGATTGGAATAAATGGATTTAATATGTACTTATTTGCAGACGGTGGCTTCTCTGTCACCCTACTAGGGCTGGTACATGAATAATCTACGAATGATACTTACTTACAACTTTAATGAGATACTAATGCGAATCATTTTTATTTTTTTAAATCTATGTTACAGAAACTATGAAGCTCACAATGCTAAATACAAAATCGGCCCTCCGTTCCAAGGACGCTCCAGTTAGAGCCAGAGTGAAGGGGGGGGGGGTCCTTGTTTTGTCCCATGATGTGGGAGTGTCATATATCAATCTGTTGATTTCATTGGTTAAGTAATAAACAAACTGCTTGGGCTCATAGCTTAGAGCATAGGTGGGTGAAGTAAACAGAATGCTGGGAGGAAGAGGAAGTGAGCTCAGACTCGACAGCTCTCCTTTTGTAGTAATAAAAGGAGCGGTGGGCTGTGTCCCGCCACCCAGCTAGCTTTACCCGAAATAATTACACGGACACTGTATTCTTTTATTACTACAGTCCCACACTTCTCTGGCTGAGTTAGCCTCTTCCAAAGATAGGAACCCAAGATTTGATCGTTGTGATTTAAGAGAGAAATATTTCCAGCATTCTTGATCCTGTATTATTTGCATATGTCTAACTTAAACCTGAGAGTCAATTTAGCAGTCCCATGAAAATACGGTGCTACTTAATAGGTTCTAACCAAGCTCTCTGTCGACAGCAGAAACAGTGGGAACCATTCCTAACCACACACATCAGCAACTATGCATAAACAGACACTTTCTGTCCCCGTGCCCCACGCCGACCCCGTGAGCTACTTAATATACGTGGAACCAATGTGGCCGCCTTGGTTGCTTCTCCGTGTTTATGAGAATCAGTGTGATGGTGGAAGGGAAGCAAATTCGGAATTAATATCATTCCAAGGAGACTTCCAGACACCCCCATTCCTCCCCTAAGAAGGCGTGTGCGCTCCTTTGACCTCGTTTTGAAGTGAACAGCCTTCTTGGGATGCGCGGCTGAGCAGGTCCCCTGGTGCAGCGTTTATAGGTCAGCTGAACTGCCTCTGGTCTTGGCTGTGTTTCACATTTGTTTTCATCCCCTTTTATTGTCTGTGTATTTTTCCTCGCTCGCCTACTGGTTTCTCAGATCGCAGGTTGCAGAAATTCTTATCAGAGAGCGATGAGGTCCTCATCCGCACACCCAGTGTCACCTGTTTCATCACTGAAGTTAGCTTGCGTTTTTCAGTCTTGCTTCCTGTCATCTGCAATGCTGAAATAATGATTTCCACCTTGTCCCATCTTTTCATTCAATCCCAAAGCAGCTGATGCATCTTCTCTGCATCACTTCAGCACACGGTTCTGGGTCCTCGGAGCGGTAAACGTCACTCACGTGGTGAAAACGTGAGCTTTGGTGTCCCGTTAACCTGACTGGGGTGATGCCTTTGCCAGTTGCGAGGGATTTGATGCTAGACGAGCCATTCTGGTCCTGTTCATCAGTCCCTTTGTCCCTAAAAAGTGGGAAAGATAACAGCACCGCTTCTTAACCCCGAAGGAGGGTGGAAATGCATCAGCTGCCGTGTTTTAAGTGCTTAGCATAGCTCACTTACAATTAGCAGTCGTAAATGGCGGTTCCTGTTAACACTGCTGCCTGTGAGTGAGTAGCTTAGGGTGAGGGTGAGACACATACGGGTGACAGGGCATGGAAAGACTTGTAAACGGGGTGATCCCCACTTTCTCTTCGTACCCAGTGGGTAGCTTCCTCACAGAACATACTAAAACTTCGTAAGAAGTGTATTTAATCACTTCCTATAGCACATGATAAAACCATATGGACCAGGCAGCAAGAATACATTGGCTACCCCAATTCTAATGGGAACTATTTGCACATTAAGTCACATACACACATTTATATAGTTCATTAAGGCGGCATCTTTTCGTGATACTCCTTAGCTGAACTGGCAAAGGGGTGCCTTCCTACTCTGTGTTAGGAATGAATTGTAACCTATGAGCAGGTGCCCTTCAAAGGGCCTTATAGCCCAGACCCACTACTAACTGGGAAGATAAGAGAATATTTTCCTTGAGGTCCACACCTCCATGTGTCTCCCTCCAAACACAATGAGGAGGCTTAGAGGGAGAAAGAATTCTGTTTTAAAAGAACACCAAGAGAAGTGTTTGCAAAGAACACTGGGTCAGTCCTCTGCATTGCTGATATTGAAAACTTAAAGACTGGTTATATGATTATAATTTAATGATATAAGCTCCTATGATTGATATAGTTTGATGAGCCAAATCTTTGACACCCAGCCCTTCCCAGTCCTTGCCCACCAGCACGTAGACTTGGGACCTCCAGAGCAGACTTGAAACCTGGACAGTAGTTCATCTGCTGTGTCCCAGGGGTAACTGTGCCTCTGGTGGACACATTGGGAAAGAGAGACAGTTAAAGCCTCGAATTAGGCACAGCCTTTAAAAGACCTTTAAAGAGACCTCCCCTGACAGTCTTCTCTGTTAACCTGGCTGGACTTTGAGTCACTATGAGATTGAGGCCCACCTCTGCATAGAACTCTGAGGGGATTTCCAGAGGGGACCACAGAGGAATATCTGCCCCAAATGCCACCTGCATGGACTAGGGACTTGAATGGATTTTTTTTTTTTTTAAGGAGTGTCCATATTCCCATTTCTCTGTATCCTGGTCAGTGATGATGTAAACTGTTGCACCTTCGACAGACAGCTAAAATGAATCATTCGGTCCCTTGTTTCCGACCGACATCTTTGTCGTGGATTGCAAAACTAACTCATACACTCAAAGAAGCCATGTAGAAGGTGTCTAAAGGAAGGTGGCGCTGCCCCACAGCTTTGGTAAAGATACATATTGCTAGATAAAGAATGATTGCACTCTACTTCCAGGCCCCCTTCAGCAGTGCTTCCTCCTGGAAAAACAAATTATTTCTGAATCCCCCAGACAATGGGGATTCTTCGCTATGTGTAGAGCCGGGCAGCCCACGTCGCTGGCTGTGTACCCGGCACTCGATTTCTCACCCTTCACTTCCCCTTTCTCGCCCTGCCCCAATATTTGCTGGCTCAGTTACACTTGCAACCTAAGCTGGTGATGAAGATGAAATACATGAATAATACAAAGTGCTTAACCTAACAGCATAAACTAAGCCTTCTCATAGCCTTCAGGAAGCAAGGCTTGGACCAGAGCACCCCATACGGGTTCGACAGTCACTCTGAACCTGGTCTAAAACATCGATCTGGGTCAAAGGTAGATATGTGGGAACAATTAATATACCTGCCAAGCATGCATAATCTGCAAGACATTCGGAAGCAGAGCTCTTAGAAAAATCTGGAATTATCTTGACCCCTTGCATTTGTAGGATGTGTAGAATCCATCGGGCACCAGTTCTCTCAGATACAAAATCCAAAATAAGTTTTAAGAGTCATCATCGCCCTACAAGAAACGTGGAGATGCTCTCCCTGTGTTCCCTGTGTTCTGCATGGGTCCTCTTAAAAGACAAATACTCTAACTGCCAAGGAAAGTGTTTCGTGAGCAGAATATAATAATAGCGATTTTTAATGACTAGCACGCACCTATAGGAAAGTGCCATTCACTTAAAAAAAAAACTTACAACTTAGTAGATCTAGTTGGTATTTTTTTTAAACATTTACTTTCAGAGTAGTTTTTCTGTAACTTAATGTGCATCTCAGCAACTGCTAGGTAGATTAATTTTTAACTATTCTGTATTGTTTTTACAATTCTAGTTCCTAATGGCTTCTTACAACATGCCTGCAGTTCTCCACTTATTTCCTGGACTGGCTTCTATGATGATGTTGTTGATGTTGCAATTATTTTCATAATTATTTTAACCTTGTGTATCCACATTTCCTTTCAATTTCTCCATTATTGAGAATCAGACTTTTGAACTATCAGAAATTTCACTCTTCAAAGTAAAATATAAGCCCTTGTTTTTCTCAGTTTTAAGCTATCACGGTGATTCTCTATGACATTTACTATAGTCCTTATGATATGAAAATGATAAATCTTGGTGTCATATCCTCAGTACAAATATTTTTATAGCTGATTTTTAGAGTTTCATGAATGCTGTGTTAGGTATTTCTAATATTTAAAGTGTTGTGCTAATTATGATTTATGTGTCCTTTTAAATGCATTTTCTGGTTTCAGCTCCTCTTCTGGTATCCGCCTGACTCCATGACAACCCCACCTTTACTATAAATCCATCCATGGCTTTGCACAATTGAATTTCTTTGCTAAATTAACAGGACTGGCTGCTCAGAGAAAATTCAGGCCCTCTTACAACTTCTAATCTAGATCAGAATTTAGCTGCAGCTCTTTCTTTTGGTTGCATTAACTGGAGCCGATCTGATATGAAAACACATGATATACTCACCAACTGTAATCAGTGGAACTAATTTTTATAAAGTAAGAATTCCCTTGGAAATGCTACCCTGCCTGACTTGAAAACTCTCGATTATTAATATCATTATGGTTCTGTGCAGATCGTCAAATGAGCTATTGCAGAAAGAACTCTTGCAGATTCCGTAATACTTAGAAAGAATGATTAAAAATTTCGTAGCAGTGTCATGGTGCAGTAATACTCTTCTCGTTTAATGCTTAAGAGATGAATTATGCTTACGAGGTATTGCAGAGTAGGACGCCAAGCCAATCCTTTTTTCACCTTAATTTCCCTCGTAGTGTATTGTCAATTAGCCATAAACGTTCTGATTTCTAAAGGCAATTCGGGAGCCTCTAATGGAATCCTGTGGCAAGCAAAGGATCTTTCTATGTAGACAGTCCAGATGTGTCAAAACCACTTATGGGTTTGTCTACCCACATGGCACAGCCAGCAGACCTGAGCGTCTCGTGCGAGAGTTACGATTTAAATCATTCTTTCAAGAGTACCGCTGCCACTTGCGTGTATCAGTAATGAAAAATAATCAACATAAGCATCTTTGAAAAGCAATTTTAGATCATTAAAGATGTATGAATTTGGACAAAGCAAGAAGATTTGAGGTTTATTAAGAATATATTAGGTCTCTGTCATGAGGGAAGGGAGAGAGGCTTTATGTCTGGAAAGATAGACGGTGCAAGGCCAGCGAGGATCACAGTCTTGGTCCAGCTGGGCCTGTAAACCTGTTGAGAAAAACAGAGCCTGTTTCAAGATGGTTCTTGAGACAAAACAATATCTGAGACCACTCCTGTCCCCTAACAGACTGCATATGTGATCCAGCTTGTGCACCTGACGTGGAGCCAAGGCTACCGGCGACTCCTCCAGGGCTTCATATGCCTTTGCCAAGTAGAATGGAAATATTTGTCAGGAGGTTCTTCATTTCTTTCATTTCCCTGTTGCTTATTTATTGATTGATTATTAAATTTTGATTGCTGTACGTTTCATAGCCGTAAGCTTCCAAAATCCTTTAGTCATAAAGACCAGAGTCTACTGATTCTATTTAGTGGGAGTCTTAACAAGCCATGAAAGCATGCCTGTTTTCCAACCAGCCGGTGCAGGGACGTGCCGGCATCCGCCAGACTGACCTCTAAAGTGTAGTTCCTGGCCTCCTGGCAGCATTGACTAAAATTGATGATTTTTAGACGATTCGATAGGGGCCTCTCTGTCATGTGATGTGAGTTCTGTGTCAGCTGCAACTACGCAATTTGCATGTGAATTCTGAAATTTTCCTTGTCCCATGTGACACTTCTGAAATGTCTGTCTGTTCTTTTTTTCCTCTTTTAATTCCCAAGCTCACTATTTGGATAAGATAGTTAAAGGTACTGTATATCTACTTTTTGTTGCCATGTCTGCATATATAACTACATAGCTGTGTAGCAGATTGCGCTAGGTGTAACAGGAGACTTCTTCATGCGTATTTTTGTAAATTATAACTTGGGATTACATTATGTGAAATGCTTCTTATTTAAAGTATTGAGACTTAAATTGTCTGTGTCTCATTTTTTTTTTTTTCACAATTTTGGGGTTCTCGCAGGTTTCATTTCTTATTTAAAACACTAGTTTTCACTAAAACCAAAACTGAAGATTGCAGTACACTTGCTGTTTTTTGTTTTATTTTATTTTGCTTCCAAATCTTCATTGTGAGTAATTCAGTCAATGAGCTTTAAATTATAAATTAAAGAATCATGACTACTGTTACCACAGAATATGAATTGCCACTCTCAAGAACATTCTGGCTAACGTATGTGGAGAGAGAAAGATCTCATTTAGCCTCAGACGGAAACCTCTTTGGCTTTTTCTAACTGTATCAGAATATACATACGATATCATAATTTATGTTTTGTTATCTTTTATCAAACTACAAAATCTCGTGCACGCTGTTGCATCAGAACTGACAACGCTGCTCAGCAAAAAACAGCAGAGTCTCGGGTCTTCAGTTAGCGTAGCCATGGGGGAACAATGTTGTACGCAGAGAAAATCCCTCCCTCCCTCTCCCCAGAATACCTATTTTCTTTTCCTTGTTTGTGCTTTCCATTAGAATATGAAAATATTCATGGCAATATCCAGGCTTTCGTATCCTAGTTCCGTGTGCAAGCAGCCAGTGCTGCACATGGGTATTGGGGCAATTAAATACTTTCTTCCAATAAAAGCCACAGGCGAACACACCTGGAAGGAAAATCTACCTATTTTATATATTGGATAATCCATAGATACAGACGGTAACTGTCTGGAAACAAAATAAGGAGCAAAATTAATTTCATCCTGGCCTGATGGTGTCCCTGAGACTAATTTTGTTAGGCTGCCCAGACAGTCTTCTTCCTGTTGACTCTAATTGTAAATGCTTAGGAAACGGAACGTCTCTGAGAAATTTCCTTCTCACGTTCCTCACCGGACACCAATACGTGAATAATCACTTGAATACCGACTTAAACCTCTTACAACCATTTGCTCCTTTTAATCTTAGATCCAAAACAAGTGGGGGCACTTTCATGAACAGGAGCTATGTAACAAACCCCAGTTGCTGGAGCAAGTATTGTATTACGTGTACTTTGCACAAATGATTACTAGTTAGCCCAAGAGACTTGATTACGGGCCAGGTCCTTGCAGGAGTCTAGAGCATTCGATCCTTGCTTCTGTCGGTGCCATGTCACACGCATAACCAGGGACTTCAGAATCCGCCTGAGTGTCATCTTTCATAAGTAGATCATGTTGGCTGCATGCCAGTTGTCATCAGTAGCAAGTGACAAAATTTGCTTTTTTGGGGGAAAAAAAATTATGTTAGACTGAAACAATTCTCGATTTTGGATATATTAAATTAATTATTTCCCAAATTTTCCCTTCTTGCCCATAAAAGCAGACAAGATAGGATATAAAGGTAACAGCATAAAAGCCTTAGGGAGATTGTCACAAAATATCACCTCCGCCCTCTGTCTTGAAGCACGTCACTACTGTGTTTTTGTTCAGTCTATCGATGTTTTATTGTGGTCCTTATGGTATTTCATTTTGTCCGTCCTCAGTAATCAGATATGCACAGCTCTTACATTTAGTTGGAAATCCTGTCGGTCCTGTCCCATCCGTATGCAGCCTGAATCCCGATGTTTGTTAGAATAGACGCTAAAAGCTGCTTTACTATCTCCTGGGCTTTGCTTAGTCTGTGAAAAGGAATGTACTCTGGGCATAAAGTATAGTCATTAATGCTGACCTATACTTTGTGCGGTTATTTAATGTACTGTAATTTCACATGAATATTCGGCAACTCTGAGGCCAGATAAAATTAATTCTCTCTTTTTAGCATCATTCATAAACCCATGTCCACGCTCATGCTCTTGGATTTAGGGGAATTTTTTTTTAAAGCAACAAGGTGCTTTAAGGAGTCCTAAGTGTCCTAAGAAGCTTCTAGCAATGTTTGCAACAGATTAAAAATTGGAACAATGGGGTTCCGAAATTATTATCCCGAGGCACTTTTCCAAACTGTGTTCTATACCTTGTTGCTTTGTTAAAGGGGGAAAAAATGTCAAGTTAATTTTGTCTGGCCTGAAGCTATTTAGTGGGTCATTGAATATATTTCTGTCCTACACAGGTAAGTGGTGTCTCAAGGGTCAGGCCAATCAAAGATGCCACTTGGGTAAGAATTAGAGTCCTCGGATAACGTTGCTGTTTCTATCCATGTGCAATTACAGTCTCTGCGCTGTTTATAGAGGCCTGTTCCCACTAAGTGTCCCGTATCTGTTTCTTTCAGGTACAAATGCTTTCCATACTCAAATCACTCTTGTCTTTCCTTCCTTGTCTTGGCAGAGGGCTGCCCCGGCTTGTGCAACAGCAATGGGAGATGTACGCTGGACCAAAACGGCTGGCATTGTGTTTGCCAGCCGGGCTGGAGAGGAGCAGGCTGTGACGTCGCCATGGAGACCCTGTGCACAGACAGCAAGGACAATGAAGGAGGTAAGGGAACCTGGACCTGAAAACCTGGGAAAAGTGCGTGCCCAGAGCCTGGGCTCGCAAGTGACAGTGACCACATAGTTATCTGCTGGAAAGAGGGGAGAACAACCAGTTCCCCAAAGAGTAGATGGATTGAAAGTGCATGAGAGCCGATGGCTTGATGGCACCCCCTGATTTCCCTGAAACCGATGCCTGATGATTATCGGTCATGGAAAAGGCAAGGTTACAGAGCTACTGGATAAGGTCCATTGTTCTCCATCCCTTTCTCTCACTCCCAGGTGACTAGCCTCCTCAACAATGGTATTCAGGAAGCCAGAAGATGCCAGGCATTTTTCAAGCTCTTCTGTTGAAAGCCATGGGGCAGGGGAAGGAGGGTGTGGGGCAGGCGGGGAGGAGGGGGGGAGACAGCCACAGAGAACAGCCCCCTTGAAGCTGAATTCCACTGGTTTTTTTTTTTTTTATCCTTAACTTTACACCCCCTATAAAAGGATTGCGATGTTCCACCCAATTTAAGCCTTCGGCTAGGAATAATTATTCTCCCCTTTGAGCACATCCCCCATGCTATTGTATTTTAATCTCAGAGAATAGGGAGTTGGTGATGAAATACTTGCCCCTGACAGCTGTTTAATTTTGACAAACCATTAGGAGTGAATTTGGTGGCAGGTGCCGCTGCTGTCTAAGTCTGAGATCACCTACTCCGTGGTTTCAGCTGTGTCCCTCTGCCCCATTCCTGCTCTTTTGGAAGGTCTTCATCCTGGACAGCAGTGTTGGCCAGAGAGAGCATCTTTTAGATGCGGGCAGATCTTAGCTAGACCACCTAACTGAAGGCCCTCGACCAGATCCTGTAACTCTTTACATCTCAATTGCTTCCTCGACAAAACAGAAATAAAAAAAAGGTTTTGAAAGTTGAAAGAGAAAGAAGTATGTAGATTGCTCAGCAGGTTGCAGCCACTGTGGCTTGGGTTTTCCTTCTTTTGTTTCCTGGGGGCTTATTTTGACTGGCCATTGAAGGTTGTCAGAGAAGACAGGTGGAGTGGGCCAAACTTCTCCAGTGACCTGAGAGCCAGCATCCCTCTGCAGCATATACCCTGGTCCACGGCGGCCTTCTTGTCTTCCTGACAAGGAGCTAAGGGCCTCCCTTTTAACTTTCTCACAGACTGTTTCTCTCTCTTCCCTGTGTCCCTTTCCTTGGTGATCAAGATGAGCCAGTAAATCTGCATAAAAGCCTTCTTCTTCCCCACCCTCCCTCCCCACCTGCCCACCCCCACCCCCACACCTAATGGATTCCAGCAGTTTCTAACCCTCACAGCTCTCCTGGCTCACAATACCTTGCAGCCCAAGCTCCTTGAGATCACGTGCTTCCAGAAATGGCAGCATTAATCCTCTCTGAGATGAAGCCCAGATGGCAACCTAACTCCTTGCTTTCCCCCAAAGAGCGCCAACCCCATTGTCTCCGGTGCCAGGGGAGGAGGCGAGCGCCTCTTTCTCCTTGGTTGTGCATGCAGATTTTTGTCTTCTGAAAGGAGATTATTTGGGGGAGGTCCTCCTGGCTCTCAGAGGGATGCAAACCGCAGGACCAAGTCTGTGGAGACAAGGCAGAGTAATTTAGGGGCTAATCAACTCTTTGGTATGATTATCAGCCAAGGAGGTTTTTCCTTTTTTTTTTTTTCTCAAAAATTTATCAACTGTGAATTGGCCTCATTCCCCTTTGTTTATTCTCATTAGCATGAAGCCCTGCTATCCCTAGGCTTCTCTCTCTGAGAGAGACTCTAAGCTGATAGAGCGCCTCCTGTGAATTCTCTACTTATCTCACGTAATTTCCATGGCTGTCCCTAACCTAATTTCGTTCTTCTTCAAAGAAGCAATCTCATCATAGGTGGTGGGTGACCTGGATGCCTGGGAGCCCAAGGTTGAGGGGTCTTTGATATACGCACAGGACATGTGTGTTAGAGGCAGTATCTTCCTCATCGTTCAGGATAATGCGGCAGAAGATCAGTAGAACAGAAGGCTTAAAATTAGGACGGTACCAGAAATTCTAGGGCAGTGGAGAATGGGTACTGCAGAGCCATTGTCTGAGCTAAGTTTGATGTCAGAATGCTGGATTACCCATCATGCCACTGTGTCACTTGATCCAGCAGCATATTAAGTAGCTAAAGAGAGGAACAAACACATCAGGAGGGTGATTTGGCCCTCGTTAGAATTTAATTATATATTATATACACATGTAATATACATATGTTTGTGTACATCTATATGCATGTTCTTGTCTACGTCAAATACAGTCTTTGTAAAAGAAATGGAAAATGGCTTACCATCCCCAGAAGTAAAAAGGTTAAAATATGTGATAGACTTATATAAAAATACCCTTATGAAAGCCATCAAAGTGTGCAGTGGATCACACTGATATAAATAAATAAATAAATAAATAAATAAATATTTAAATAAAGAAACTGCACACAGGGAAATAGCTAAATGTCTTCCTCAACCAACATTTGTCTTCTGCTCCAAACTACTTCCCTTTTCCCCAATATGACAACCAACTCCATCACGACCATCTGATTATAAAGAGCCTTGAAAGCCTAAGCTCACCAAGAGGGTACCTGTTCTTGCCTCCCTGGGTCTTTCTTTTCCTGTTTTCTTTCAGATACAGTGGCTCTCCGATGTTTAAGCAATGGACAAGCCCTTCCAAAGGAAGGAACAGGAAGAAGGGACCACTGTTAGAATAGATGGAGCGAGGTGTCCTTAGTCACTCCTAACACCTGTGCATTCGTAGGAAGTGGCCGTGTCCTTTTAAGGTTCAATCTCCCTGTGCACTGGATAGCTGTGGCCTTCTGAAGCCAAGGGCGGTCTTTTCCTCATGGTAAGGTCACTGGCCAAGATCTCCACTCTGTGAAATCAGGGTCAGCTCCCTTCCGGAAGGCAGCTCTACATTTCAGTGAGAGGCCACCGAAGTAAGTTTGAAATGCAAGCTAAGTAAATCCAATGGTGGGTAGCAGCATTGGTTGAGAGAGGGGACATCAAAGGTTAAAAGCAAACGGAGTCATCAAAGATCATTATGGACGTCCTCCCAGAGACTCCTAATGTTATCAGAACATAGACTGGCACTCCAGATCACTAGGCATTCCAGTCTCCTGGTAGAATATTGGCATGGCAGAAATGCTAATTGGTTCCTACTTTAGATTAGAGATTCGGTAACCATGAGTTCTTTTGCTGTCCACATGGGTGTACTGATTATTTTGACTGCTAGTACACTGTTAGTATTGGGAGTTTGTTGCTGTTGCTTACCTCTTGGTACATAGTAAATGTGTAGTGAATTTGTGCGTGCGTGCGTGCGTGTGTATGTGTGTGTGTGTGTGTGTGTGTGTGTAATAAACAGTTTTCTTTATAACTGATATTTTTCAGAAGGGAAATTGTGGATTAACAGGGCAGTTTAGGTTTTCAGTTTTATAGCTACCGCCCTGTTGCCTTGCATGTAGGTTTCAACCACCGTTCATTTTATTGGTGTGAGATTGTTACTTGTCCATGGTTGTGACATAATCATTGTACATAAATAAAATTGTTCAACAAAATTAAAAAATGAAACCATTTTCTGTTGAATATAAATGTCCCCATTTTATTGTTTCAGTTTCTAGATCTGATTGTTACTTGGACCAGTCATCTTTTTTCATGTTGTTATAGTTGAAGCCCAAGGCTTTCTGCACATGAAGCCTCTACTACTAAGATGCCTAGCCTAGATTGATGGTGATCTTCAGACGTTTTTCTCAACCTTTTGTGTTTTTATTGATTTCTTGATATTTGTCTCGATAATTGCTTACCTATTTCTCTTGATTGGTTTTTCCTGTTGAGTAGCTTAGCATTTTCTCTTTGAGTTCCCCGAACCTCTTGTTCCAGTCTGCTTTTTCTCTGCTGGGTGTGTCACACATATTTTACCCAGAATTTTTACTTGCCTTTTAACTCTGCAATTTGTGATGTCTTTTGTCATACGGACAAAAAGATCTTTCCTGCAAAACCAAGGACCTGAGTTTGGTCTCTGGAGCACATGTTTAAAAAAAAAAATTTAAAGCCAACTGTGGTAGTACATGCATGCAGTCCCACTGGGGAGGCAGAGACTGACACTCTTGGAGCCATTGATCAGATAACCTAATCTACTCAGTAAGCCAGTGAGCACTCACATATAACACACACACACACACACACACACACACACACACACACACATGCGCGCGCGCACAAGAAGCCAAGATGTTTGAGAGAGATTAACTCAGCTCCTTTCGATGGTGGCTAAGGTGAAGAGAGGATGGAACTCATGTTTGAGGAGATACAGAGAAAAAGGAAGGGAGAAGAGAAGTCATGAATGGACTTCAGACTTCTGCTTTGGATGTAAAGAAATAGGTTGTAACTGGAGAGATAGCCCAGTGGTTAAGAGAACATTCTGCTCTTTCAAAGGAGAGCTTGCTTCCCAGAACCCACACTGGGTAGCTCACAACCACCTTGAACTCTAGTTCCAGAGTGTCCAATAAACTATTCTGGCCACAGTGGGCTCCTGCATGCATGTGCGCGCGCGCGCACACACACACACACACACACACACACACACACACACACATTCGCATACATAAGTAAATAATAAATATGACTTTTTAAAAAGAAAAAGTGCTGTAGGTAGGTTGAACTTCATTGAGATTGGAAATATGGGGATAAACAAGGACAGAGAAGAGGGGAGAGATATTGTGGGGGAGGCATATTAGGCTTTAGATGCCTACATAGTATGCAGCTAGAAATATCAAGAAGGCAGGTGTTTTTGTAGGTCAAAAATGATCACACTGTGGTCAACAGCATGAAAAGTAGATGAATTGAATCCAAAGACACCACTATAGCACTGATTCCCGTAGACCAAGAATGTACTGGAAGTCATATCCCATTCCCTTCTGCAGAAAGGAGCCCCACGCATGTTACCCAGTGTTTACTAGAAAAGGTCGTGAACAGTGTACCACACACTGATAAAATCTCACAACCATCATGCTACTTCCGGATTCAGACCTTGTTGTGGGTGATGAGGATGATGATGATTATTTTTAAGGAAAATAGAAGGTTTGTAACATTTTTCCAATAAGTAAATAAAATTTCTGGAAACAAATAAAAAATGTCCATACTTCAAAGAAGGAAATGAAAGCATGGGCAGACAGAACAAAGTCACCATCCAAGGTAATCTAGGAAAAAACTTGGGGTCTGTCTGAGTTTTCACAATTTGACCAAAGGCGTGCTAATTAAATCTGACAGAAAAATATATCAAGAGTGATAGAAAGTGATTTAAAATGCTATAAAAATAGAAATCTGGAAGCAAGACCTGAGGTGGACCATTGTGGCTACAGGATGATGTTTGTAAATAAACCTTTATTGAACCGCTGTAGTTGCATCCATCCATTTATCTCTTGTCAAATCTCTTTTTCAAGGACATTTCATAGTTACATAGCTCACAAAGCCTCAAATACCCACTATTTGGCAATCTATAAAAGAAGCTTACTAACCATTATTAAAGATGAAAATGCCTCAGGAAAGACAAGAATGTGTTTAAAATATGGCCAGAATATAACTAAAGCAATAATATTAAGAATAGAGTGGAGGCGAGCATAAATTATATACTCTTTATATCATAGAGTTTTCTATCATAGAGCCTCTTTATAATGCAACCTAAGTGAAGAAAGGCTCTGACTAATAATCAAGGTTGCTATTCAATGAGCTTTGCAATTTTCTGATCTTTGGTTTTTTTGTGTGATTAATGGTATTCAATGTGGCTTCTATCCCAAGCTAAATGTAAGCCAACATTAATGTTCTTGGGACTGCAATGGAATTCCCAATGATTTGGAGGAGCTATTCCACAGAGACAATTTTGCTACACCGTACATTTGGGCAAGTAGGTAATCAACTTAGTTATACTAGATAGGCCTCACTGCTATGGGTGCCGACAAAGAATGAAAAATGTTTTTCTCAAGTTATAGGAAGCCGGATTCATAACCATCCGTCACTTGCTTGGGCAAGTTACTGATAAACTCTGCAGAGAAAATCACAAACAGTGTATCCCTGCATCTCGCCTGTTGAAAATGAGATTCTTCCCCTGATGGATGTTAGCAGAGAGGCTTGTAAAAATGCATTTCCAACTGATTAGTTCAGAAGGTGTCAATCTCATGTGGTTTTATGACCTGCAGACGACATGCCAGATGTACAGTTGCTTTTTATAAACTAACAAAGATGAATGGCTGAAGCTGAGCGCCCCTCTTTGGCAGCTGGACCACATATTGCCTAAGGGAAGACACTGAAGGAGAACTGGGGGGGGGGGGGATCAGTTAACCCTTAATTTGCCAGATTAATGGAAAGAAAATATAATACTTGAAAGTACTTTCCCTTGTGAAGGAGTGGCTTTAAGGGGGAGCCTATGGGAATATGAAATTATGAAATAGCTGTGTTTAGTTACTCTCTCAGGCAGATGAAGTCACATTCTAAATCTGCTCACTGAGAGAGTACCTCCACAAAATAGATCATAAATCATATATTAAAAAGTCCTCGTAAAAACTCTGCGTACCATCATAAGTCACTGCTTAATGGTTAGAATAGGTTTTAAGGGTCTAAGAGGTTGGTTTATTTTGTTTTCGTAGCCAAAAATGGTACTGAAGCCATAGGCCAATCATCTCCTGCTGGAGAGAACTCGGGTCTTGAAAACTATTCTTTTATTTCAAGAGAAATGAAGGGGGGAAAAATACCCTATCTCTTCCATTATTATTATAATATATCCTTATGAAGAATAGGGCCACAGAGTGGTCTCATCTTTCTTCCACTAGAAATATTAAGAAATATTTAGACATTTTTCATCTTTATGACTTTTTCAGTAGGGAAGAAATATTTTGATAAATTTATATGAAATTTCAAAGCTCGGTATCATTTGATTATCTCAACACAGGGTTTTAGATTTTTGTCAAAGAAATAAGCATGCTGCTTCAAATAATGAGCAACCGTGCCCTCAGGAAGATGCAACCTCTACATAGAAATGTCTGCCGTAACCCTTGACCTCAGGAATATACAACCTCTACATAGAAACATCCGCTATAGCCCATGACCTTAGGAACATGCACCATCTACATAGAAATGTCCGCTATAAGGAAAAATATTAATATCTCATCAAAAATTCAGACCCATTTCCATGGGAATAGAAATTATCACAAACATTTAAAATACGTAAAAAGACACCAACATCATAAATATAAGTCAATAACCCCTTGTTAAACACATTTTCCCAACCTCTAAGGAAATATAATGAAAAGAATTTCAGTTGCTCTCTATGGATGCTCAATTTCTTCCGGTTTCAAGGAATTAAGAAAAGTTCAACCCAAACAGACTTGAAGTAAAAAAGGAATGCCTTCGTTTCAGGAGTTGAAAAGCCCAGAAGGTGCAGTACAGCTTATTAAAAGACCCCAAGGAAGCCCCTCTGTGTATACCTTGTTGGTGTTTGCTCAAGCTTTTGACTGATTTCCAGAGAGCTCTTGTGGTGGGCAGAAAGATAGCTGCAGCAGCCCTAGCTTCGCGCCTCTTCCCAGTGGACCCTGGGGACAGAGTGTCTCTCCACGCAGTCCCTGGAAGTCATCCTGACGCTTTAGGTCCCCTGACATTTCAGGGCCACCGTGAAGACGAGCGTGTGTGGGCGCATGGTCTGAGAGTGGGAAGAGCTAAGATACTGAAATGGGAATTCAGACGAAGGGGCGGGAGGGACAGAAGCAACACCGGACTTGCTATGTTCTTTAGTGGACAGAGTGACGAAGGGGTCTAACGCTTCCATCTTCCGCTTCTCACCTTTTCTCTGTTGCTGTCGACCTCCTCCTGGACTGGAAACTTAGTTCGATTTAGTCTCTTTCTTTTGTGAAAAGTATTTAGGACATTCTCATTTTGTGGCTGAGAAGGGTATGCAGACTTGGGAAGGTCAGAGGTCAGCATGCAGGGGTTAGTTCTCTCCTTCCCACCTTGTGGGTGTTGGGGGGTCAAACTCAGGTCGTAAACCCTGGTGGCAGGCACCTTCACCCACTGAGTTCATCAACATAATCACTTCCTTTTCGTGTGTGGGCTACCAGCAATGAGAGGGCAAACTAAGTATGGTACAAAGCAAATAAATCATTGGGATAGTTTTCAAAAACTGAACTATTATTTTATATAAATAAAACATAGACGTCATTTAAATATTTTCATCTGGGTTTTCCATAAGGTCACTTTGCAGTTTGCTACTTAAATGTGAAGCTTTTTATTTTTTGTTTGTTTGTTTGTTTTTGTTTTTGTTTTTTCAAGACAAGGTTTCACTGTAGCCATCGAGCCTGTCCTGGACCTACCTCTTGTAGACCAGGCTGGCCTCGAACTCACTGAGATCCAACTGCCTCTGCCTCCCGAGTGCTGAGATTAAAAGCACGCCACTGCCCAGCTTACACATAAAGATTTTAAAACTGTCTTGTCAGTTACCCAGAAGCACTTGGTGTCTTCAAGTTATTTTTGATTAGTCCTTTCTATGAGATACAGTTGCCAAGCAGGTCCAGTTTTATGTTTTTACTGTTTAATAAACAATGGGTTGGCGGGCGGTGGTGGCGCACGCCTTTAATCCCAGCACTCAGGAGGCAGAGGCCGGCGGATCTCTGGGAGTTCGAGACCAGCCCGGTCTACAAGAGCTAGTTCCAGGACAGGCTCCAAAACCACAGAGAAACCCTGTCTCAAAAAACCAAAAAATAAAATAAAATAAGCAATGGGTTTAAAGGACCGTGTCATCACTTTGATTGACAGCCACTCACATATCACATGGTTGGTGAGATACCTCACCCAGAATATATCCCTGCCTCACTCATGGCGGACATTCATTCTGGGAACTGTATCACGTGACCATTTGATCACTGCGCAGACATCTGGATGTCTTACGCAAGCCTAGACAGGTCAGGCTGTCACGTGCCCTAGGTTAGGGTGAGGGTAGCCATGACCATGAGATATGTGACGTTTCTGTTGTCATCAGACATCATGACATCAATAGGAAGGGATATGTCCTAAAGTGATGACAAATGACATCATATAGAAAACCACAAACTAGCAGCATAATCTGCTGTTGTCACTGTTAAAAGTTACCGAGTTGATGTAGGTTACATTGCCACCCAGTTTGATATGACAGGCAGCGCGCTGGGTAAGCACGCAGCATCAACAGGCAGCAAGCAGCCCAGGTCTTTCAAGACCACCGACTTACATGTTAACAGAAATGCATGTCAGTAATGTATCATGTGGTGTATGACCATGAACCACCAAGTGCTCCTTTGTAATATTCTTGGAGAAGACAATGGTGACCGTATCCATGCTCCTTTATGGCACGAATACCGTAGGTCTATGCTTCGTGGCTGATTTTTGTTTTGTTTTGTTTTTGCTGTTTTAGTTTCTGCGTGCGTGTGTGTGTGTGTGTGTGTGTGTGTGTGTGTGTGTGGTGTTTCTATTTCTGTTTTTCCAGCCAGGGTTTCTCTGTGCACCCCTGACTGTCCTAGAACTTGCTCTGTAGACCAGGCTGGTCTCGAACTCACAGAGATCCGCCTGCCTCTGCCTCCAAGTGTGAGGATTAAAGGCGTGCGCCACCACTGCCCACCACTGATTCTTTTTTACAACCTCCTTTATCATGAGTAATTCACATTTGCCATGGTTTTGTTTTTGTTTTAATAATACTGTATTTTAAGGGAAACCAATGAGAAGACCAGGTTCCTTTTTTAAATTTGAAAAAAAAAAAATGTCTTACTTCCCTCTGGAACATACCTTACCCTTCTAAGGAGAACCGTTGCTATGGGAGATGGCTGGCTAACCCCACCTATTTTACGTTAGCACCTCCCCCCTCTCACTTTGCAGTACTTCCCCTAACTGTTAGAGCCTCGTGGGTCCCTATCTGTTTTCTGTTTGCGCCTAGTGCGGGAAGCCCTGGTGCATTTCCCTAAAATCTAGCGGCTCCGGTAATTGTGTTTCCAGCTTGTCCTGGTTCCTTCCTCCTAAGAAGGTGCTCTAAACAGTAATGCACACTCCCCACTCAGAATGAATGGTATATGATGACTTTCAACCATCCTCAATCTAGATCTTGACTTTCTGTAAACACAGACGCAAGATTCTATCTGTATTTCCTCTGGCTTCAGAAAGGGTGTCTCATAGAGGTCACTGTCCTATATGGGGTGGCAGATCCTTTGGCACAGAACGAACCCACCAAAGGACACGAGCCACTGTACCCCCACAGCGCAAGGAGGAGGCGCAAGGAGCAGTCCCATCTAACTGGTGTGTTGCTGTCCCTGCAGACGGACTCGTTGACTGCATGGATCCTGACTGCTGCCTACAGAGTTCCTGCCAAAATCAGCCCTACTGCCGTGGTTTGCCTGATCCTCAGGATATCATTAGCCAGAGTCTACAGACACCATCTCAGCAAGCTGCCAAGTCCTTCTACGATCGAATCAGTTTCCTGATTGGATCGGATAGCACCCACGTGCTCCCCGGAGAAAGTCCTTTCAACAAGAGGTTAATGCTTGCCTTCCTTATATAGGTTCCTAAGGATCTGAGAACGGTCCTGTGCACTTTCTGTGAAATGCTGATGAGTGTGTGTTTGAGAAAATTGCTTTAAAATATACATACATACATACATATATAGTTTTTCCTTTTTCAGAGAATTCGTCATCAAACTTCGCATTTCAAGCATTTTTGACACAGATCACATACTTTGTCAATTTCCGTACCTGAGACGTACCAGGACATTCCGTTAAGGAGTCAATAAATCTTCATTTAACTAGTTGAGTTTGCGAGCGCAGTTGGAAACATTTCAGAAGGCACGAGGAAAAGACCCCAAAAGGCAAAACAGAAGTGCACTTTTTTCCTTTTGGCTGAGCTCACTAAATAATATAAATTATGAATTAATGTAACAGAGCTGCTAACGGCATGGTGGTGAGGTTGCATAAGCTATCCAACTGGTGCCAAGCGGGGCAGTAAACGACCCGAAAATCAACCAGTAACTGAAAGCAGGTGTCTCGTGTCTCGCTGAGCAAAAGACGATGATTTACACCGAACTCCTGGGTCTGCCGTCGTTGAACAGCATTAATGCTCTGAGACCCAGCAGCAGATTAGAGCGTGTCGCACACATGGTCTTTACTTACTTTGTGGTCCCAGCAGATTCACAGATCGCCCCAGAACTAATTGGAAAATATACTTCTCTTCAGGTATGGCATATATCTGAGATATGAAAAAAAAAGAAGTATCATTTATAATTTCTGAAATTCATCTCTTAAATTATTAGTCTTGATGAGGCTCCAAAAACAAAACAAAACAGATTACGGCAAATTAAAACTCAGGGTAAGCACCAGGCATTTAGAGAAGTAAATGACACAGAGTTAAGAAGAACATGGTGTTGGTGAGCTCCAGGTCTGCCTTTTGTGAATAGCCTTTGATTGTGTGTGATGGCGATATTTTATCTTTCTCGTCTGATTCTCTGTAAATCATGATAACGTTGTCCCGGGAAGGCAGAGATTCATGCAGACTCTTGTACGTTTCCCACAGCCTTGCATCTGTCATCAGAGGCCAGGTTCTCACTGCTGACGGAACCCCGCTTATTGGCGTCAACGTCTCGTTTTTACATTACTCGGAATACGGATACACTATCACCCGTCAGGACGGAATGTGAGTCCACCGCATCTCACGGTCTCTGTGTGAAGTACTTTGAGCAGAAGACTGGGCATTCATCCATCACCCATCGTGTTTCATTGTCTTTTTTTTTTTTTTTTAAATAGGGAAGCAACAACTCTCAGGCAGAAATTGCAAGTCATGTACTCATATGCTATAAAAGATCATTCCAGTTTTTGAGGCCTGATAGAGTATTGTGGTTTTTTTGTCGGAGAATTTTTTTTTTTTTTGTCTTTGAAGATTCGTGTTGAAATATTTATTGGTCATGTCTCTTGGTGTCTGTAACTTAAGTTCAGATGGTTCCAAAGAATAGAGAGGAAGTTTAGGGAGGTGCACACAGATAAATGGGCAAGTGGAAAGGGGCTGGGTGAGGGCTGGCTATGGAATTCCTTTGGAGCATAGATTTGGAAATCAGGGGAAAAGGTTATTTTATGCATCATATTAACTTGAGGGACACATCAGCCATCGAATGGTGGCAGCTCACCAAGTCAGCCTTTGTATGGTGACGACTCACTAAGTGCACCTTGTCTGTCCTAGGTTTGACTTGGTGGCAAATGGCGGCGCTTCTCTGACTCTGGTCTTTGAACGCTCCCCGTTCCTCACCCAGTACCACACTGTGTGGATTCCGTGGAATGTCTTTTATGTGATGGATACGCTCGTCATGAAGAAAGAAGAGAACGACATTCCCAGCTGTGACCTCAGTGGCTTTGTGAGGCCGAGTCCCATCATTGTGTCCTCACCTCTGTCCACCTTCTTCAGATCTTCTCCGGAAGACAGCCCCATCATCCCCGAGACACAGGTACAGCGGTGCAGCTGGCAGGATCTTGGTGTGGAAGTATTTCTATCCACAGGGTGCCAAAGAATATTTTTTTTAACAGTTGCAGGAGTCTAGTGAGATCCTATTTCTGAAACGTGGGCTATGTGTGCTAGGGTAGAAAAATGTCTTAGAAAAGGTGACTTTTGACAGGAAGCATTAGCCTTCTAAAGGTATTATCTAAAACTTTTAATTGCCATGTTTTAAAGTCTAACAATTGATATTTCATAATGCCCCGATTTCATGGGAATAGAATATCTGACTTTTAAAGAAATAGTCATAATTAATACACATTTTATCTATTGAAATGTCTACAGATTGTTTTCTGAACTGTGTTTAGAAATAACTTTCAAATCTTAAAGGTAAGACATTAGGTAAAACAGTAATTAATTCTACGCTAAAATGCAAAGCAAAACTATGTGGTTTAAGGCCAGGCCGGTGGTTCAGGACTGTAATTCCAGCCATTCAGAGGATGAAGTTAGGAGCAGTTCAGGTTCAGGGCTTTCCTGGGTTGCAGAATGAATTCAGAACCACCTTGGACAATGTAGCGAGATCCTGTCTCAAAATAAATAGTAGATAGGGCTGGAGAGATAGTTCAGCTGCTAAAACCACTTGCTGCTCTCCCTGAGGACCAGAGTTCAGTTCTCAGCACCCATGACAGGCAGATCCCAGCCACCTATTCAGCGTCTCCAGGGAATCCATCTCCCCGATTCTGCCTCCCCTGGCACCTTCACACGTATGCTAAATGTGCACGTATGTAAAAATTTGAAAATAAATAATTTGAAATGTAACCAAAAGTGGTAAAGGCGGCTGGGGACATTGCTCCCTGGTAAACAACTTGCCTAGCTTGTGTGATTCTAGGTCCAATCCTAAGTACTATATCAGTAATAATAATAACTACATGAATAAAAATAGCATAATATTTAAAGTGCACACATATGCAGCAAGTTTGTTACATTCATTCATCAGACATGTATGAAATACTTGTTCTATAGCAACCATTGGAAATAGGAGTCAGTCGTAAACCAAGCGGAGTACCAGCTCTCAGTGAGTTTACCAACCAAAACGAGCGAAGAAACTAAGCAGTTACTATGATTCGAGTTCTGATAAGGCTTATTAAAAATTATAAAGCAGGGTAAAATTGGGCAGAGGTAGGAATCTTATGCAGTGTAGTTGGAAAAGGTCCCTCTGACAAAGCGACCTGCCAGTCCAGGAAGGGGCTGAAGCTGAGGACAGGCATCCTGGGAGTCCAGCACACACATGCGCTATCAGGGAAATGCAGAGATGGCAAGAGCTTAGCCAGAAATGTATAGGTTATAAAAAGGCTCCTGGGCAAATGCCATGTGAAAACAGCACGCAGGGCGGTGGGGGAGAGGGCGTGGAGGGAGGGGTTTAGCAGCCAAGTAAGCTTAGAGATGATGCCCTGAAAGCTTCACCGTGACCTTATTCAGTTTGCTGCTTCCTTCTCTGGGCCCGGCTTATAGCTCGAAACTTCTTTGTTCTAAAGCAACCTTAATCAGAAGCAGTGTCTGTCAGGGGCTGACAGATTTCTAGTGGCGTTAACCCACAGGGATGTGTTTCCGACAGGCAACAGGTCCGCGGATGTATGCTGTCCCTTTGCTAGTTCTTCACACAGTAGGTAGTTTAGTAAAAAATCCACTGAGTGCCTATGACGCACGGAGCACTCATCAAGGATGGAAAGATGGCTAAGACTTGAACCCTGTGGTTGTAGATGTAAGAAATACAGCAGGAAGGTCAAAAGAGAGGGCCGTCCCTTGAGGACACCAGAGACAGCGTGGCTGAGGGGGTTGGCCCTAGAGAGACCAGAGAGAAGAGGGAGGAGAGCAGACAGAGCTCATGTGGAAGAGATGAGTAGCAGCGGCATATTGATCAACAAGAGACCTGATGTATAGAAATTGGCGGTGTGGTTCAGTGGGTAGAGCTGGTGACCTGTGTGGTATTGATTCCCCAGGACCCACATGGTAGATGGCAAGAACCAGCTCCCTCAGAATGTCCTCTGACCTGCATGCCCACCTACCCAAAACAAAAATAATCATAACAGGGAAATGATTTAAACAGGGGAGGAAAGAGACAGAAGAGAAAGAAAGACTTTGAATCCTTAGGCAGTATGGAACCAAGGGTCGGGCTACCTCAAGTCACGAAATACATAACTGAGCAGAAACAGACATAGTGAACAGATTCTTGTCTACTGTATTTGCATGTCTGTCTGACCAGAGCTCAGCTTAACTATCAAAAAGAACATAGAAATAGTGGTTCAGGGAGTCAAGTGCCCGATGTGGCTTCCGGGTGTTCAGCAGGGTCAAGGACGGGGCTTACAGATGTTGCAGCTGGCATAAGCAGACCTAGGGTTTATTTTCCCATTTTGGCAGAATTTGTATTTCCTAAGAAATAAAATATGACATGGTCAGGTTAAATTACAAAGGAGAAATGAACACTTTTGTGAACTAAATTACAGATATTTGTTCCATGGAAGTAGGCTAATGATGACAGAGACCATAATCGGTTATTAAAATTAAGAATAACATGATATTTTAAAGTAGGGGAGCAACTCCTAGGAGGCCACAGGAAGTGGTCATCAACTAATTCCCTTGCAAGTAAGAAAGACTATCAAAATATGGGAAATTGTTCTGAAAATAAATTAAGAGGAAATAATATATCATATTTTCTGAGCCACTCAGGAGTCAACAAAAATCTGTTTTCCAAACTAATGCATCGACATTGCATCCTCTCACGGTAGAACGGGTTCCCTTTAGATCACCCACACCTCATCCTGTCATGCTTTTCTTGGACACAGGCGAACTTTAAAAAGTTTCTCAGTGGATGGGGTGGAAGGATAAAAATACAAAATAACCTAGGAAGGTTCAGTGTGTTCATAAGCCATTTTCTTTACTACAACTCTACAACTGAATCCTGACTGGATAGTTAATGCATGGATAACACGCTTAGTGAAGACCCCAGCCTGTGACACCCACACGTTAGGGTTGTGCAGACCCCAGTTTATGACACCAACATGTTAGGGTCATACAGACCCCAGCGTGTGACACCAACATGTTAGGGTTGTGCCTTCATAATCTATTGCCCATCATCATGTCCATCTTAATGCCAGCTGCTTCACAGACCACAGTGGAAGTTGGTTTAGTCCATTCCTTGGGGCCAACTTCCAGCTGTGTTTGGTTATACAGATTGATAGCCATGTTCATAATATCTAGAGCTTTACTTCAGAGATTAAAATTGGGAGGTGGCAAATCTGTGTCTGCCATTCCTAATTGTGCTGCCTGAGAGATTAGTGAACACTGAGCCACTACTCCAAGGTTCTTATCTCAGGAAAGGCAGTCATTGCTGATCGAATTATTAGTGTGTGTAGTGATGTATTCTAACGTTTATGAATACCATGGTAGAGGGGCTGGAGAGATGGCTCCGCAGCTAAGAGCACTGCCTGCTCTTTCAAAGGTCCTGGGTTCAATTTCCAGCACCCACATGGTGGTTTACAGCCATCTGTAATGAGATCTGGTGCTCTCTTGAGGAAGGGACCTGGCCAGTCATCCTCATCAACTTAGACCATGAAACCTAATATGGACAAGATCAACAAAACCGCCATATACAGGCTGCCCATGCATGCTTCAGCATTGCCTGGGCATGAATTTCATTTCATTCATGGTCGAGGAAGTGGTTGGTTTCAGACAAAGGCTAGTTTTTTAATTTATTATGTAAATACCCTCTTACATTATTTCTGCCACTTGCTCTAAGTTGAATGAGTCTATTTGGCATTGCTCATATGTGAATATATTTGTGACTGATTGCTTGGGATTGGATAACAAACCTGGAAAGACTGAGTCTCCCCCTGGGCAGCCATTAAGTACCTGTAGCTCTTCAATTAGGGCTGGGACCGTGTGAGATTTTGTTGTGGGAGCTGCGGGGCTGCATTCTGCCACCCAGCTCCCGCCACCGGCTAGCTTTACTGGAAATAACAACACACAAACTGTATTCTTTTAAACACTGCTTGGCCCATTAACTCTAGCCCTTACAGGCTAATTCTCATATCCCAATCAACCCATCTCAAATAATCTGTGTAGCATCAGTCTTACCAGGAAAGATTCAGCATGTCTGACCTGGCAGCTTGCTCCATGGCATCTGCCCGGGAGTGGGGAGCATGGCCTCTGAGCTCACTTCCTCTTCCTCCCAGCATTCTGTTCTGTTTACTCCTCCCACTTATGTTTTAACCCATGAGGGCCAGCCAAGCAGTTTCTTTATTTTTTAACCAATGACCTTCCTCCATCAAGATTTACCCCATCCACCTGAGCATGTCAGTTGGTGGTGTCATTTTTCACGTCTTATTTAGGCAGCTATATTGTTGAGATTTCATGGATGCAGTTTCCATCACACACACACACACACACACACACACACACACACACACACACAAGCATGTCCTGGTCCTCAGGCTCTTACAATTTTTCTTAGTCATCTTCTGTGATGTTCCCCAAGCCTTACGTTGATTATTTGGCATCCGGAATACCATGATCAGTCGTCCTCTGCATTTTGACCAGTTGTGGATTTTTGTAATGATGTCTATCTGCTGAAGAATGAAGTGGTTTTGATATGGGGTGAGACAGGCACACTTTACAAAGGTAGCCTTGCATGTTACAGTATACATGGTAAGCCTATAAAGATCCATTAGTCACAAAACTAATAAAAACATTACTAGAAAGAATTTTAGAAAATGCTTTAAGTTTTTATATACACTGCAAATGTTTTTTAAATAGCTAGGTAATATCTGAGCATCCAATATTTTCATTACCCATAAGTTTGCTACCATCCATTGAGCTATTCGCATTGAAGCTAAATATAAGGTTAAAATACATTTAATGTAGCCAAGCGGTGGTGACACATGCCTTGAATCCCAGCACTCGGGAGGCAGAGGCAGGCGGATCTCTGTGAGTTCAAGGCCAGCCTAGTCTTCAAGAGCTAGTTGCAGTACAGGCTCTAAAGCTACAGAGAAACCCTGTCTCGAAAAAAAACAAAAAAACAAACAAAAAAAGACATTTATAATCGAGGTATCCTTACATGAACAAAAATGTTTTTACAGTCAGAAATCAAAATCAACTTTTTAACAGTCAAAACAAATATTTTCTCTTATATGTGCATTTTTGTTACTCTCTGAGAATAAACATGCACACGGCTTTAAAACATTATGTCATCTGCTGTGTTATCAAACATCAGTAGTTTTGTAGTTGAGTATGTAATTACGAGAAGGCACTGCCATTACACCACATCTCAACGTTAACCTAGGTGAGTCTGCCTTCCTTGGTGTTCCTGGCTTTCTAACCGTGACCTAAGTAGGCTAATGAGGCCAGAGGCTGAGGGTCAGTCGCTAAGGGACCAGCTAATGACGCATCCGTGTTCCGAGCTAACCACTGTACAAATGTCAGCTCTGACCTCGGAGTGACTGGAGTAGGGGATGAGTGAGTGAGTATCTCCTGTGACTGCCGTACCAACAGCTGTACGAAGAGTGTGATTAACCCAGGATAAATGACAACAAGCTTCGGTTTTGGAGGAGAACATTAGGTTGGCGGCAGAACTGTTTATAATCATTGGCTAAGATAGCAGCTCAGATGTTATCTGTGAATCGTGACCCTGCTGTGTCTTATTTTCCGTGCTCTGCTGGGTTCTGCTCACTGTATCTTCTCAATTTGGGCACACATGATCCCAGTAAGAAGCTTGTGCTTTTTTTTTTTTCAAACCTAGGTCCTGCATGAAGAAACCACAATTCCGGGCACGGATTTGAAGCTTTCCTACCTGAGTTCCAGAGCCGCGGGGTACAAGTCAGTTCTTAAGATCACCATGACCCAGGCCGTCATACCATTTAACCTCATGAAGGTCCATCTGATGGTTGCTGTGGTTGGGAGACTGTTCCAGAAGTGGTTCCCTGCCTCGCCAAACTTGGCCTACACTTTTATCTGGGATAAGACCGACGCATATAATCAGAAAGTCTACGGCCTGTCGGAAGCAGTTGGTAAGCTTAGTGGCTATGCCCTGTGCGTTGAAAAAGTGGTTTTGAGGTCAGAAGTTATAAAGAAGTCATCAGAAACCCATGGCAAACAAATGGATAAGCAGCTATGGTAGCGGCAGGTTCATCTAGAGAAATACAGGCCAGGTATTTCCTGATCCGGTCTGGCATAGGAAGGGATCCCAAATGATGAGAAGAAAGACAGCATTTGGGATTGGAATCATCTGGAGAATTTCAGGTTGCTGTATTCTTTCTTTCCCTGTGGCTCTCTTCCCCATTTCTTCTTCCTTCGTTGACAGCTTGGTCTCACTAGTTTTTAGCATCACATGATGATTTGCAGTGTAGCAAACAAAATTTGGATCCAAGAATTGCCTCAGCTCCTCTGACCAGAGGGCCAGTGTCAGGATGAACTGGAAACATCAAGTCACTGTTTCAGTGAATGGCCAGATGGTACCATCCAAACTCGACGTGTCTAGTACAGCGTCAAGCTCAAGTCAGAACATCAACAACCTCAGGGAAACATGGGTTTTATGCCTTCAATTTTACTTTAAATATATTTTTATTCTCCAAAATTAATCTAATTTGGATTTGAATTGTTTCCCGTCAATCCGATAGTTATCACTTTTCTGTTTTTTTCTAAAATTTTAAATCCTTGGTTCATTGTGAACTCTGAAAAGTCTTTTCATTGTGAATTGGTTTAATTTACTATTAATTTTTGCTGTTTATGCCTGCTATGTATAAATACATAAATATTTTCCGTAATGAAAGTTCTTAGGAGCAAAACAGTTCTGGTTATTTATATAACAAATAATATTTTCAGTTGGTTTTATCTAATTGCAATTGCTGAAAACCTATTTTATAGAATTTTTAATTAGCTCCTTAATTTAGACCTAATATTATCCCGGGAACCCCTTGTAAGAGTGAAAGGTGGGGGGATTATATTCTATTAAAGCAGTATAAAATAACATTTGGAGATGGTTGCTTTTATCTTTCATCTGGCAAAATCTCCTTACATAAAAACAAACTCCTTGATAAATGAGTGGAGCTATGATCTCAGAACACAACTGTGAATTTCCCTCCAAATCTTAAGACCCTGCGTCCTTTTCCTTTGCGGCTGAGGGGTGAGCTGTGAGCATCCTTTTCCCGTGCAGCTGAGTGGGTGTGGTTTGAAGATCGAGTCCTTTTCCCCTGCGGCTGAGGGGTGAGCTGTGGTTTGTTTGACTTTCAGTGTCTGTTGGGTACGAATATGAGTCATGTTTGGACCTGACTCTGTGGGAAAAGAGGACCGCCGTTCTGCAAGGCTACGAGCTGGACGCTTCCAACATGGGTGGCTGGACACTGGATAAGCATCATGTGCTGGACGTTCAGAACGGTAAGCTCTCGCTTGCGGTCATCACTGCCCACCCTCGCGCCGACGGCATGGCGCTGCCCTGCAACAGGTTCTTATCCCGTGAGCACTGCAGGAATGGAAGTAGTGGGAAACAAATGATAAAGGGATCATTTGAGGCCCGTGAAAGTCTTAGAATTACAATTCTCTTCCTGAGTTTCCAAATGTGCCTATGTTCATTGACACAGTGATTTTCCCATGGGAGTAGAAATTGCCGATGCTGGTGAAATCGCGCTGTCTGCCTGTGTTTCTTCTGCGCAGATTCATCCGCAAGTGCCTGGTTCTACACAGAAGTGTGTGTGCCTTGGGCTCTGGAAGGGGTTGCTAAATCTGGAGGCAAAGTGGTTTGTTTTAAACAAAGATAAAAATCCTTGTGACTTTACCAATAGATTTCCAGTGCTTTCAAGTGTCCAGCTGAGCCTCCACCACCCCAGGTTCTGTTTAGTCTTTATTGAAGAAAAAGGCAAAGACAAATGAATTACCACTCAAAAATATTGTAGCTTGATTTTGTGATGATTGGGGGAAATATAAATGAATAATTTGAGAGAGGAAAAACTAAAGTACTACTTCTAGCAGACCTGACAATATGATAATAAATGTACTCCAGGGAAACACATTTTGGACGTCACACACCAAAAATCCATGACCTGCAGAGTGTGAACCATCCCTTCCCATACATAAAAACTCTGGCAGGAAGGAATTCTGCTGCCTCTACTCCGTGCCTGACATTCTGCTTGCATGCTTGCCCACATGTCAGAGCATCCAAAGGTGTTTTATCTAAAAGAACAGGGCTGTAAGGAAACCAATTCTAACCTGTCTTAAACCTTCTCATACTGAGAAGCCTCTACTTTCCTTCTATGAGTAGCGAGAGATGTCTGTGCTTTCTGAGTAATTCTGACTTTTTGGAAGAGTCGAAATGTTGAATTGAGACTATCACACCATTAACTGCTCAAGATCAACCGTCAGGTCTGGAGTGACGAGTGATGAGTCTCTGATGGTTGCTCTGACTTTAAAACTATGAGTGTTGGGAAGAAGGTATCAACTCTCTAAGTATACTGACTGGGAAGTAGTTTCCAAGTTGGTATTTGAAACTGCTGATGCCTTATCTTGAGGAGATGGTGAAAAGTAGGGCGTAGATCACTCTGGAAGACAAACAGAATCCTCCTCACGTCTTTCCTGGTTTTGCAGCAGTATCTAGCTCTCTTCTTCCCCATGTGTCCTGGCCATTGGTGTACATTACAGAAGGTTGGAAACACAGTCCATCTCAAGCACTACACACAGCACAGACGTTATACATGTAGGCGTGTAGCTCAGGGGGAGCAGCGCTTGCCGAGCCGGCACATAGCCCAGATAAACCAGGCTATGTAGCTCACACCTGCAACTCTAGTTCCTGCGAAGAGGCGAAGGCAGGAAAGTCAGAGACTGCAGATCATCCTTGGCCACCTAGGCAGTTTGGAACTATCTAGAAAATTTTAAAACTTAAAAAAAGAGAGAGGGAAGAAGAAGAAGGAACTCCCCCCCATCAAGAACACTCCATATGTCGTCTCGAAGCTTCCCTTGCCTTGAGTCATTGGTGTTATCTGAAGTGATGGTAGCCTGTGATGTGAGTCATACCGAGCCGAATCGTGATCTTTCAGGATGCAGAGGCACGTGCCAACCATGCTTGCAGCTGGTCCTGATTCAGTTATTTAAAATCATACTCCACGCATTTTCCACATATTTCCGTATTCCTGCATGAGTCCCTCACAAACAAACCTGAGGGAACACTGTGCTAAGTATGTTGTAGTTATGATGAAAATACAGTATAAAATTCATAGCCAGGTAACGACAGGATTTCTCTAAGGGACTAGAAATCAATAGGGAGAATACAGGCGTTGAGCCCAACTCGCGTGCTTCACCCCTGTTGGGATACTTGATTATAGCACTCGGAAAGATTAGGAAGTATATGGATATTGTGTAGGGTTGCATCATATAAACATATATATATATAAACACATATTCTAATCCGGGATAATATATAGGAGGTTTTTATTATAATACCAGATCAGGTTTTAAAGCTGAGCTGCCAAGAATTCTGTTTTTCAAAAAAACGATTGTTACAAAATGTTGCTTGAAAATAGGAGGTGGCCTGAGTCCCATGGTGAACGGTTTGCAGTGTAAACTTTAATCCAAGAGCAGCTTGGCCAGCAGTGGCTTTCCAAAGTGACATGGGTCTGATTGAATGAACAAAGCGACTTGCAGCTGGGACAAGCGGGATGAGCAGTGGCTGTGGAAGACGAGGAGGCACAGATGGAGGTGGTGACGGCTGTTGGTTCAGGCATCCTTGAACGTGGGGACAAATACTGTGATGCTGACCACTCTGCTGCGTTGTCACGGAGGACACTCGTGAAGGGCCGGTCATTCTGTGTGATGCAGACATCAGATGCAGTAGAGCAGTGGGATGCCTCATAGGGTTTCTTCTGATAAAAATTGCAGAGCTCTCCCAGGAAATTATACGTCCATAATTGTCAAATAATGTAATCACAGAAAGGAAAAAAAATCTTAGGTTATCATCCATGTCTTTGAATATTCAAGGCAAAAAGCGTTTCATCTCTTGTTATGATCCAGACTTATTTAAATTATTTTCTCTTAAATTTGAATAAACCTGTTTTATCATTCCTGATTTCTTGATGTAAATTTGCCGTGATTATTACATCACCCAAATAGCGAGGCATTTAAAAAAGTAATCACAAAACGCACCTAAAATGTGCCGAGCTATAAGGGGAGTGCAATTATTCTGATCACTTCTTCACTTTCAAATTATCCCAAAGTGGAGGAAAAATCACGTTTTCGAGTTTTCTGTCTGCACTTTCACAAGATTATTCTGCCAGTCTATCTGCTGAGAAGCACACTCATTAGCTCTGAGAACCACTTTGAAGCATAGAACACCCGATAAATACAATAGATACAGCTCGAAAGCCAAAGTAGCAAGCGGTTTATACAGCTAATAACACATCGAGGTGTGTCCTAAAATATACGTGGGAGGGGAAGAGCTGAAAAGCCAGTCAGTAACAGATCCCAGCCATTGATCTGCACGGGGTAGCAGTGAAGTGAAGCAAGATGAAGTCTCAAACCTTAGTTCTCACTAGGAAAGTACTAAATACTCCTTTGGAATTTTTTTTCTCACATTTTCAATGAAGGTCATTAAGGAGCTGGTTGGCATTTTTGTCTTTGTGAAATTATTGACACTTTCATTCCTTAAAGTAGAGTTCAGTTTGAATAACGAGCTGGCCTTCGGCATCAGTTCATTGGGATTTGAGTTTTAAATAATTTTAGATAGATAGATAGATAGATAGATAGATAGATAGATAGATAGATAGATAGATAGATAGGTAGATAGATAGAGGTATATATTTACATCAGATGAATGTTAAAGAAGACTACCCTGTGTGTGTTTGTGTGTCATTACGGATGTGTGTGTCTGTGTGTGTGTGTATGTGTGTGTGTGTTTACATCAGATGACTATGAAGCAAGACCCCTTGACAGTACAGCAGAGTTAAAAATAGGCCTCCATAGGCCAGGGGTATGGCTCAGTGATAGATTATATGCTTACTATCATGAGACCTATAAATAAATACTTTCTAAGCTTCTTTCCATAAAGTATTTTTAGCTTTTTTTTAAAACTCATGGCAAATTTATAAGAAACTCATATTCCAAGGGTGCAATTCTACTAATCAGGTTAATATGTAATATTTTCCACATTGATTAACAATGAGGCAAACTTTCTGTTTCCTAAGGAACGTTCCATAGAGCACGGTTCTCAAGCTTGGCTGTCCATTGAGATCACCTGGAGAGTTTTTAAAGATGAAAACACTAAGGCTGCACCCAGACCCATTAAATCAGACTCCTTGGGGCAAGGCCCAGCCATCAGAAATTTTCTACGGTCCTCCAGACTACTCCAACGTGTAGCCACGATCCAGGCTCGCTGGTGTTGAGAATTTAGAGTTTTAATGCCTTCTCTTAGTCCAGTGCTCTTCCCTCTAGTCTGTCTACTCATAACAGATAGTACTTTCTAAATAGAACCTGTGTGGGTCTTCATGTAATAACTTCAAGTTTCCAGTTCTAGATCAGAAAGACACTGCACCGTCGTGAGATTTCTCGGGGGCATGTTTGCCTTTCGTCATCCGTTTACACCGTAAGAAAAACGCACTTTTTCTTCCAGGTATACTGTACAAAGGAAACGGGGAAAATCAGTTCATCTCCCAGCAGCCTCCAGTGGTCAGTAGCATCATGGGCAATGGTCGGAGGCGCAGCATCTCATGCCCAAGTTGCAATGGCCAAGCTGATGGGAACAAACTGCTGGCACCAGTGGCGCTAGCCTGCGGGATCGACGGCAGTCTTTATGTAGGGGATTTCAACTATGTCCGAAGGATATTCCCTTCTGGGAACGTCACAAGCGTTTTAGAGCTAAGGTATGTCTTTCCTCTATTGGGGGCGCCAATCAAAGACAAACATATCCTTAAAAATTGAAGTTGGATGTGGTATGCTGAATCATTTATTTAAAGATACATCCCTACAGTTTAAAACTTATCATAGGAAGGGTATACTTCTTAACTAGAGGTAGACGGTCAGCAGTCTGTAGTGTTTTAAATGTATAAAGTTGTCTGAGGTGGAAAATATCTTACTCAGTCCAGCGATTTTCTTGTTCTGGGAACCGACAGGGAAAATGACAACTTTTTCTAATATCTTTAATTTTCCTTAGAATCAATGCAGCCCAGGAATTCATCTTTATTTCACAGTGGTTGAAACGGAGGCGCAAGGTGTTTTCTCTGGAATCAAGATATGATAGTGAATAAGCAGGAATGTTGGGTGCGGAGTTGGGTCCACCCAATCATTAGCCGTCATTCGAATAGTAAAAACAGCATACCCTTGTCTTGCTTTGTCTGAAGTGTGATTATCAACCAGTTCTGACAGCAAAGTTCATTGCCAGTGTTCTCTCAGCTTAAGCTGCAATTTTCCGTACAAGTAATTAAAACCCCAATATTGATCTTGTTCTTTTTCAGAAGCCTTTTCTAACTCTGCTTTTTTTTTTTTTTACCTTTCTTTTAACTGCTTCCACCAAGAAATAAAGATTTTAGACATAGGTAAGCATTCTGCTTAAAGGTTACTGCATATTTTTCCGATGTCCTTTTTATGTCTCAATGTGACTCTCTGAAATTGTTTTTTAATAGCATCAACTTGAGAGGAAACTCAGAATCACAGACCATCTCAGGAATTAAAACTGCTTAATTGGACAATTACATAACTCACTGCAAAATATATTGTGTGACAGGATTTTAGGGATATTTTCAAGTTGGTTTATAGGAAAAATCTTGTCACAAGGAATTCTAATGTATAGTTACTGATTTACATAACCCAAGCCTTGTGGAACAGAGCAAAGGTTCAACACGGTCAAGGTCAATGAGGTATCATAGTTTGACCATTCTCCAGGACAGATTATGTATTATTGGGCACAAAGCTAATTCAGTTTGGGAAACTCTTTAAGAAAAATAATCTGAAAACATTGTTCGATGATTTTTTAATATTATCTGTCTGATCAATATGAGCATACTGCTCTAGACCCTGCGAACTAGGAAAGGATCCCCCCTCTCTAGCACCCTACAGGCTTATCTCTGCCTGGGATTTCTAATTATCCCACACTGGAACAGCTGTCAGATCCAAGAAGTAGTATTTTTGTTGCCATGATTATGCGGGGAAAGACTTTCTTCAAAGTTCAAGATGAATATAGAATCCTGTCAGCCTGAAGGTTGCTCATATCCTGTTGATAAGTACACTTGCCTGAAGAAGTTACATACAATAAAATCCTTCTGAGAACAGGCTTCTCTGACAGCCCTTCTTTAATGACAGAAGAAAAAAATAAGAAAGAGCTAGTGAAAAGCAAGAAGGCTTAGACATGCCAGATCTAGTCTGGCCATCTAATGCGATGATTTATTTTAAAAGGTAGCGTGTTATTTTATGTCCGAGTTCTTAGATGACCAAGTCAATATAGCTCCCTGTAACTGTTGTAGAGATTGACAGCTAGCAAATGGCGGAGCCCTGCTAACAGACAGATAACTGTTGCAGATCAGAGTACCCAGACATGGTCCCAGGACCCTTCCTGAGGTTCTGTATTGGCCTGATATTTTCAACTAATGGCCCAGTCATGTGCTAAGGTTGACACTCAATCTCCCCCAGAGCACACTGAGCATACTGCTAGGAGCCCCAAGAATATCAACGCTTCTCTGCTTGTTTTCTTGGTAGTCATGGAGAAGAGAAGAAAGACAGACAGGTCTGCACACCAGCCCCCATGTGAAAATGCTGGAGGCGATACAGGAAAGCCGAGAAAGCCTACCTTTTAACAAGCTGGCCTATTACATGCCAGGCATTGTGCCAGACACTTCTTGTATGTTATTAGAGAGCCACACAGTAATCCCTCAGGTTCCACATGAGGTAATGGAAGCTGGAAGGTATTACATCCCAAGATACACAGCTAAGAAACGTGTGGCAGTGGTTTGAACCCCTCTTGTGTGCCTGTTCTTTCCTCTCTCTCTCACTCCTCGTTCTTATGTGTTCTCCCATGGCCAGGATTCTATAAGGAGACTTCCTAGAAATGCTATAAAATAAAATAAAATAAAAATGCTTTAAAAAGTTTAGACTTACTTCACAGTCATTTTTGCAAGTTATTTACGATTATCCTTCCTGAGTAAAATATGTCTGGGTTTGGAGCTTGCTGTTATGCATTCTGCCATAGAATATGAAGTCAATATATACTAACTCCTGGCACTTGGCAGTGACACTTAATGGAACCGCCCTCCCTAGTCGTCTGTCAGCTTTCTCTGTGTGTCCTTCTGACTACATTTGAGCTTCCCTTTCCTTTCTGTGGCACCCGGGAATGCCGTACTATTTGGGCTGTGTATATGTATTGATACTCGTGGGTGCTAACTCTAACAGTGTTTAAATGATTAGTCCCCCTGTGCCAGACACTTTGATGAATGGTAATCGAAGACTGAGCTCTTGGAAACTCACATAGAATGGCAAACCAGCCATTGGTGTAGCTGACTGGCATCTTCAGTGTTAATTTTTTGGCACATAGTGTACATACCTGTCTCGTTCTTGAAGACGGTTCTTGGAGGAAAAGATAACTGGGAGATAACAGAATAGTAAGGAAGTTTCTAGAAAAGTATTGATATTTGAGCTAGATCTAAGAATAAAATCTGTTTATTTAAGGATATAAAATGATGACGTTCGTATGATGAAAAACCAATAGAGAGTAAATAAATATATGGGGGGGGTCTAAGGTGAAGCAAGCAAGATATTCCAAGAGTAATCCTACCCACCCAAATAAAGTGGGGATTTGTGTGGGTAACAATGAGAGACACAGGTTGAAGCCCTTTATGGTCAGCTTGCTTAGGGCTGCCTTGAGCTCTCTGAAAAAAATTACTCAAAGAGTGAGAAGATATCTTCGGGTTATGAAAAAGTGGCATGTTCAATGTGGCCTTTTAGGGATATAATATGCTTTATAAGATCACTTAGAAAGTTAATACACTCGACCCTGAGAGCAAGCATACCTGGAAGAGGAGGCTCAACAGTGAGAGGAACTCAGCCAAGAGGAAGGCAGACAATGGACAGAGCCTGTGGGTGTTGGAAGTTGGAGGCACACACCTCTGATCCCAGCACCTGGGAGGTGGAAGCACCTGGATTGATGCAAGTTTATATCACCCTGGCATACGGAGTGAGCAGAAAAACGAAAGGCAAAAATGTAGAAAATGGGCAAGGTATTTGAGCCCCGTTCATCAAACAGATAACGACATCATCAGTGCCATTAATGATTTTGTGTGTTGAACAACCGTCTAAATCGGCCTACCAGAAATCAGCATACTTAAAAATTCATTGGCACGTCCTCATTTAGCTTTGGACAGACTGAAATGCTTTCCCAGCCTAGAGGCACAGACCTGTAATTCTAGCTGCTCAGGAGACCTAGTCAGGAACAGCTGAGTTCAAGGTCAGCCTGGGTCAGACTGAGGCTCTCAGAATAAACCGTGATTAAAAGGCGGGCATGTAGCTCAGCAGTAGTGTACTAGGCCAGCCTGAGTAAGGCCCTCCTTTCAGCCGTCATTACAAGCAGAAAGATATTTTGTTTGGTATTGCATTATAGCCTACTTTTCTGCGTCACAGAGCAGTTGTGAGCAAATCAGGAACAAGCAGCAGAAAGAAGGGAAGTCACAAAATGTGTCTAATTCTACATACAGGAGTGGCATTTGTCAGTTGTAGATGATTTAACATATATAGACTAGCTGCTTCTGGTCCTCTTGCTGTATTGCCTACACCACAGACTGTCATTAATTATACCAATGGAAGCCATAATCAAAATATTAGTCAGGAATATTAAGAGACAGTCTTATTCTTTACAGATTCAAATAGCACACTATTATGGCAAGTTATTAAGTACTGCCAAAATATTCTGTAAAATAAAATCCCTTAGTTATACTTAGTTATACTCGGTCATCATTTAATTCTTTTAACTGGCAACACTAACATGATTATAAAATGGGTTTCTGTTTGATATTCTAAATCTCCCCCTCTGATGTTTATTACTTTGCTAATAAACCCCTTAATAGATAGTAAATTTTAGCTCACCCTTGTTCAAATTCTTTAAATTCCAAACTCAAAAATTTAAGTTAACTCATTAATACCAGCCAAGGGGCATTTAACCATATAGGACTAAAAAAAAAAAATCAACCTTGTGAATTTTATATTACTAATTAAAGGATCAAAGCAAATCTCTATCACAAATCTTGTGGTTTGAATTAATTAAATTTTTGACATAAAACTATCAAGACTTGAGTCAGCATTTCTTATTGATTTATTAGAAAGACTATCTCCCAGGTCTCTGTTTGCAATCATCGAAGCAGTCTCTTGGTTACCATAAAATAGGCAGTTTTGCTTTTATACATAAAAGGAATTCGTTCTGCTTCTTCTAACTCTTTGTGTGCAAAGAGCTGCGGCACAGTTTCCAAGTGAAAAGATAAAAAGTGTTAATAGCGTGCATTTTCTGAGCTGCTCTCTGCAAGTGTCTCTCTCATCTAAGAAGGCTGAATTATGAGAAAGTAAATGAGTGTAACCAGCCCGCACTTGCCCCTGGGTCTGTGTCCAATTGACAAGACTACAGGAAAGATGTCTTGATAACGGGCATCTAGGTCATCCTCCCTCAGTTCAGAATCGAGGTGCAGTAGACAGAAGGTGTTGACTTGAACTTGCCTCCTTGCTTTTTGCAGCTGTTAGGCACGGCTGTCATTCTGAACCCTTCTGAAACAGCAAAATCTCAGACAGCCAATCGCACAGAAACGCTCAGTGTTTCTGTGTTGAACACAGATTTCCCCCAAAACATGGCCTTTATAAACCGCTGTGCCCTGTGACCAGCTGCAGCCCTGTTCCCGTCACTGTGACCTCCGATTATAGATTACAGACTACACACTAGACGCTCTTCTCATCGGAGGCCCTCTGCCCTTCTGAAGCTACAGACCAGCCCCTCAATGACCTCTGGGACAATAGAAAGCAGGTTCTCGTGCCCTGTCAGAGAACTCCTCAAGCTTAAAATCAGATGATCTTGAGTCAAATTCCTGTTGTGTATGTGATTCAGAACTCCTCTGTCACCTGTCGTCTGTCAAGTAAAACTTTCCACGCTCACTTTTGTCATCGTGTTTTAGTTTGGTTTGGTTTGGGTTTTTTTTTGAGGGGGGAGGGGGATTCTTTATTTAGTTTTATTTTTAGGATTTCCAGCATGAATGCTGTATTCTCATCATTTCTACTCTTTTCACTTTCCAGTCCTGTGCCCCCTCAAATTTAACTTCTTCATTATTGTTACATGTGTCTGTCTGCCTCTCTCTCTCTCTCTCTCTCTCTCTCTCTCTCTCTCTCTCTCTCTCTCTCTCGTGTGTGTGTGTGTGTGTGTGTGTGTGTGTGTGGTCTCCGCAGCTATTGGTTGCCTGTAGTTCTTCATCTAGGACCCTGTAAAATTTCCCCCATCCGTGTTGGCATGTCACCTGGTGGTATCATTTTTGTCCCGTTTCAGCTCTGTAGAGATGCGTGCCACCTGTGTGAAGCTAGGGCCTAAGGAGTGGCTGTCAATCAAGACTGCACCACCTCTCTTGGGCATGCGCACTTCCGCAAGGGGCTCTGAGCAATAGGGTTGTATGCACAGTGAGACCTTTCCCTCCTTCTATGTTGTCAAACTGGGCTGCTTGTTTGAAAGTGACTGTGTCTTCAGTCACTCATGCAAACTGTAATCCTAGCTCGGCAGAAGTAGAGGCAGGTGGTCAAAGACTTTCAAACCAGGCTCCTTGTGAGTTCAAGCTCAGCCTTGGTCATATGATGAGACCTTTGTTTCAAAAGGAAAAGGAAAAGGAAAAGGAAACACCTGTGTGTCAAGGAAGGAGGATGATGCTTTACCCAACAGATCTAACACACACACACACAACCATCAAATTACTGCCCAACTAGCTATCACCATTGCCAATCAAAGCCCAGCTTAGTGGATTGGTCTGTGTATTAGTTTTGCACCAAGAAATCTCATGCCCCATGTCTAGAGAGTGAGCTGCCCACACGCTAATAGCAAATCTAATGTCTCAGAATGAAGGATATGATGAAGTATGTTAGTTCATGTAACTTTCTTGTAATTACTCTCGAAACAACTCAGCGAACATCCTAAGATGAGCCTGGACTTTGTTCTAATAGCTTAGTAGATTACAAATTGCTGATATGGCAACAGAAACAAGCAAATTTGAATCTATTCACATTCTGAGACTTTTTCCCCCCTAACATTTTCTGAAAGTGAGTCAGACCTCCTAGCATATGATATATGTATATTAGGAAAGGCATATTGAAATTTCACGGTGGACAGAAAAATAGCGAATAGTAAGGCCAGTTGGTTCCTACTGAGTACGTCTTAGAGACCAGGCTCTGTTCTAAAGATTGTACTCAATGGACAGCAAGACAGCTTAGTGGGTAAGGTACCTGCCTCCAAACCTGACGGCTTGAGGTCAAGGCCTGGAACACAATGAGGGAAAACCACGACTCTTCCGTGTTGCCCTTTGACCTCCACATGTGTTCTGTGGCTTGCACTTATGCACGCACAGTAAATAAACGTCATTTTTCCTAGGAGTATTTGTTCATTTTATGTGTGGGGGTGTTTTGAGTACGGGTCCATCTGCATGCTACATGCCTGCAGTTCTTGTAGAGGGCAGAAGAAGGCTATCAGCTCCCCAGGACTGGAATTGAACATGGGTTCTTTGGTAGAACAACATCTCTCCAGCCCCAATAAATGTAATTTTTTTTTAAACAGCCAGAGAAATGGCTCGGCAGAGGACCCAATCTCGGTTCTCAACACCCACATGTCAGCTCTCCACCACCAGTAACTGCAGCGCCAGGGAATTTAACGCCCACTTGTGGTCTCTGCAGACACCTTTGCTCATGTACACACACTCACACAGAGATATACACACACAGTTAAAAACAATCCATCTTTTGAAATGTTTAGAGATATCCCTGTATTAAGTCTTGTTATCCTCCCAGCGTCCTGAGAAGAATCTGTTGTTGTTGCCGCCTTGCAGTTAAAGATTCTGAGTCACAGTTAGCTTGTACTTATTAAGTGATGAACCTGGGATTCAAACCCAGTCAGAGTGGTCCATACCTCGTTCTTATAGGTGTACAAATAACATGAGAAATTAATCATAGTCGGCCAAAAAAAAAAAAAACCTACACAGTTATCACATAGTCAGGGAAGTAAGAAAGACTAGAGCATCCCTCCATTGGCACATCTTTTGAATAAACCCAACGTGATGGGCCTCAAACTTTGTGACTGATTGTGCACAGCTAAAAGGCCTGCTCTCGGGCTGTTGGTAGAGTTGCGGTCACAGCTGTGCCAGTGCTCCCGAAGGAAAATGATGTCTTCACATCCATCATGGTCAATAGGCCATTTGCTACACATCAGACTTCTGAGATGTGTGTATTTTCTCACTTCCTTCCGAGTCCTTCGGAGAACTGTCTATCCTTAACATCTTCCTGTGTTTAAGACCTCTTGGTCTAACCTGACTCTTCGTGCTAAAAGATACTGAAGGCTGGAAAGGAGACCTAAAGACCTGGGAGGTTAGGGCCTTGGTGTGGCTGTGGCCTCATAGCCCTAGCGCCCCCTTGCGCTCCAGAGGTCCCTGCTGTCTACATGATGGGCTCTGCTCCCCAATGTGAGAAACATGATTCGAAACTCTTAACACTGTAGCAAAGCCCCTCGCATTAAAGGACACGTGTTCACCGCTTGCACAACATATGAGATTAGCGATGGGACTGTAGGATTGCTCACTAGGAAACCAAGACGACCTGGTTTCAAACCTCCAGCACCCATGTGTAAGCTGGACCCATTGGCACATGCCTGTTCCCTTAGCACTGGGGGACAGAGGCGGGTAGATTCCCAGATCCCTAGGGTGCGCTATTTTAGCTGACTTTACAAACTCCTGATTCAGGGAGAGTCCCTATCTCAAAAATTAAGCCCTAGAACAATAGAGGAAGACCCAACATCAACCTCTGGCTTGCACACACATATACCACACACTCACACACAAAAAACTAAATAAAAATTTAAAGAACATTAAATAGGAAGAATGGTTTCATTATAGCATAATTATTATTATAAATTATTATTCCATTATCAAAATTAAAAGGTTTATATTGATCTTATACTGCATGTTTTTCTATTTTTGAAATTATGATATCATTGCATCATTTCCCTCCTCCTTTTCCACCCTCCAAATGTTTTATGAATTCTCCCCTTGCTCTCTTTCAAATTCATAGCATCTTTCTCTTTAATTGTTGTTGGTTGTAGTGGTGGTGGTGGTGGTGTGTGTGTGTGTTTGTGCACACGCACTCTCTCTTCTCTGGGGAAAACTTATTTCTCCCTGATGTCAGGATCCTTGTTTCTTGGGGTTCTTCGTGTAGAACTGGGGCTTCATGAACTGTCCACCTTCTATGTCAGCATGTCTGTTGGTGTGTTCTTGTTCTGGTCATGTTTAAGCTGCCGTGGTGGATAGACTTCACGTATATAGCTTCTCCGATGTTCCTAGGAGACACAATCTCACAGATGTTCACATATAAAATAAATAAGTGTGTGGCTTTTTCTGTATTTGACGGCAAAGAGATGGAAGGAATAGAGAAAAGGGATGAGATAGGGTGAGAGGGGAAGAGAACATGAACCCAAGCTTGTTCTCAAAAGCTATGTTATTTAATGGATCTCATCTTCGCTCTCCCCGCTGAAACACCAAGTCACTCAGACTATTTCTGTCCTTTCCAGAGGACCATGTTTGCATGTGATCCAAAAGTCACATTGCTAAGAAAGTAGTGTTCGGAGATTGCCTTCTGCATTTGGATGGATTATCTCATCTTATCCCTGTAGTTCTGAGCAGACAGTATACCCACACCATCTGCTTTTCTGGACTGTTCGAAAGCAACTACGATGGGCATAAGGCTGCATTCTTGGTAGCGGGGAGGAAATTGTTTGTGAGGTTTGCAGAAAAGCAAAGCAATGTTAAGTCCATGGAGAATGTGCTGGAGGGGTCTTTCCCTAGAATAAACTTCATCTATCTGTCAGGGCACTTGCTTCCTTATTTGAGGCTAGAGCAAGGTTAGTGGCATTTAATAATGCCTCTTGGTGGGGGCTAGAGAGATAGCTCCACAGTTAAGAGCACTCAGTGCTCTTCCAGAGGACCAGCGTTTGATTCTTAACTCCAGTTCCAGGGGATCTGATGCCCTCTCCTGGCCTCCATTGGCACCA
>NC_022032.1:21420996-21453652 GCF_000317375.1 Microtus ochrogaster | reverse complement strand
TTGCAGGCAAAATATCCATACGCATAAAATGTAAAATCAAATAAAGAATAATGGCTAACTAGTAGTTGAGTCTTCACCACCAAACAAGAAAAAAAAATATATCACAGACTTAAAATCATCTCATCTTGGAGACTCTTGCCACCTCAGATCACAGTCTCTTAAGTCATTATCACTTAGCCTGTTCTTTGTCCAGCCTCTGACAAAGGGGTCGCAGTTGATAAACACTTTCTCATGGCATGTTTTATTTCGCTTTCAATCCCCTCTGTGCACAAGGGTGAGCTCTCTTCTAATATTTACATGTGAATCTTTTTACAGTAGCAACCCGGCTCACAGATACTACCTGGCTACGGATCCAGTCACAGGAGATTTGTACGTTTCCGATACCAACACACGCAGAATCTACCGCCCAAAGTCACTCACGGGCGCCAAAGACTTGACTAAAAACGCGGAAGTGGTCGCAGGGACCGGGGAACAGTGCCTTCCTTTTGACGAAGCCCGGTGTGGGGACGGAGGGAAGGCTGTGGAAGCAACGCTCATGAGTCCCAAAGGTACTAGTAATTATCAATCTAGGCTTTTCTTTCGACTATATTTTTTTTTACGGTTAAAAAAAAAATATCCATCTGGTTCCCCAGTCTATTGTTTTATCTCCAACTATGTTCTGGAAAAATGCATCACATCTAGTGCCTTCAAAGCCATTTATCATGAAATTGTTCGAAACAAAGTTGTTTTTTTTTTTACAGTAAATACAAGGTTCTTGACTTTTTAAGAATAGAAACCATCATACTATGGTTATTTTTTTTTTCAACTTTTCCAAGACTGAAGCAACCACTTTATATTATTCAGGTCACGTCCTATTCAACTTCAGATCCCTTCATTGTCCTGGAATTTCCTTGTCGTGAATGAGTCCCAGGCCTCTCTAAAAGCATCACTAAGCAACCCTATTAGCTCTCACCCACTTCAGGGCCGTTCAACTTTTGTCTCCGTGCCATGGGAAAATCTGCTCGCTATGGGGAGTTTGGGGGGGGGGGTGACAGGCTAAAATTCGGGTTTTGGGGGGGGGGGGGACAGGCTAAAATTCTCTGTGATGAAAGCTCTTCATGAGTCAAGATTGACTCCTTGCTCAAGCATCCTGCCGGCCATTACAATGGCTTGTGTTTGGAAACTTTTTTATTTTCATTACAGCTAGTGAGGATTATGTGAGCAGGGGCTGGAGAAAAAAAAAATATTTGCTGTTCTGAATTATTCATAATGGCAAAATTCATTGTAACAAGGTCAGCTAAACACTAACCTCAGCTCAACTCTACCTTTGTTGAAAGTGTGTCGGCGCTAACAGAACCCAAGCCTGTCTCTATAAATGAAGAGACTATGTTGGGACTGTAAATGTTATTTTGTATTTGGAGCATACAAGTACTGTGCCTATGAAGTTCATACCCTTGATAGAGATTCTTAGAGATTTGGATTCTTTGTTGTGTTTCTTTACATAAATGTATTTGAATTGTAAATGGCTATGTGATTTTTTTTCACTTAAGATTTTACAATCAGCAATCTCTATTTTGTTTGTTTGGTTTGTTTTTAGTTTTTAAATTTTGATTTTTTTTTAAGACAAGGTTTCTCTATGTAGCCTTAGTTATCTTGAAACTCGTTCTGTAGACAAGGGTGGCCTGAAATTCGGAGATCCACCCAACTCTGCCTCCCAAGTGCTGGGATTAAAGGTATGTGCCACCACTGCCCAGCCTTACAAAAGCAACAATCTTACCTGTTATCTGCCACCCCTTTTATTAACCAGGCCGTTATAATTCATCATTAGGCCTAAGGATTCAATCAAAATTAATCCTTTTTTTTTTTTAATGGTAACACTTTTCTTGGATAAAGGACTGGCGATCGATAAGAATGGGCTGATCTACTTTGTTGATGGAACCATGATCAGAAAGGTTGATCAAAACGGAATCATATCAACACTCCTGGGGTCCAATGACCTGACGTCAGCCAGACCTTTAACCTGTGACACAAGCATGCATATCAGCCAGGTACTGTGGATGCTAAGCCAAGCTGCCTGTCTTGCCTGAGTGGCTTTAATGTACCCTGTCGGTAGCCGGTGGTGGCACCAGGTTCAATCGCATCTGTCAGACGTGGGCGTGGTCACGACACAGCTGTTCTGTTTAAATGTACATCGGGAGCTACTAAACGTTATATGTATGTTATATGCTTGTGTAATTCTGCATTTGATGAATTCGGGGAAATGCAGATCAATTAGCTCTAAGAAATGCTAAGCATGGTTAATAAGATTCCACTGGAGTCGCGGCATGCAGACGCTCCAAAAAGAACAAAACAGCTTAAATCCCTAATCTTTTGATTGCATAGGCTCCTTGAGTACAAGAAAGAAAACACACTACGATTAGTCCCAATGGGGCTTATATTTAGAATTAGGGACTTAACTATTGGCCTGATTGAAAACACAATAGAATAAGAATGTATTCATAACCCAGGAAGCCCTGCCATTTGGCTGCTATTACTAATGCGAGGAGCATATGTGTTCATAACTCAGCAATATCTGTTGACTCACGGCACAGAAGTTCGTTTTCTGTTTGGCTATAACCAGCAAATCTTTACATATGCTGCATTCTTAAATAAGATGTTATTTCCCGCATTTGTTGCCACTTCAAAATTGTAGGCTTGTTTCACCACGGGGGGTGGGGGGTGATGGGGGGGACAATTTTACAACCGTTTATCAAATTAAGGCTAATTTCCCTGAATGGTCTAATTTACTCTTCTATCAAATTAACTACAGTGTAGTGACGGACTAACACGGTCATTTCTTTCTTTATCAAGGTACGTCTGGAATGGCCCACTGACCTTGCCATCAACCCTATGGATAACTCCATTTATGTCCTGGATAATAATGTAGTTCTACAGATCACCGAAAACCGTCAAGTCCGCATCGCTGCCGGACGGCCCATGCACTGCCAGGTCCCTGGCGTGGAGTATCCTGTGGGGAAGCATGCCGTTCAGACCACCCTGGAATCAGCTACGGCCATTGCTGTGTCCTACAGCGGGGTCCTCTACATCACCGAAACCGATGAGAAGAAAATTAACCGCATCAGGCAGGTCACAACAGATGGGGAAATCTCCTTGGTGGCGGGAATACCTTCCGAGTGTGACTGCAAAAATGACGCCAACTGTGACTGCTATCAGAGTGGGGATGGTTATGCCAAAGATGCCAAACTCAGTGCCCCGTCCTCCCTAGCCGCCTCCCCAGATGGTACGCTGTACATTGCCGACCTGGGAAACATTCGAATCCGGGCAGTGTCAAAGAACAAGCCTTTATTGAACTCCATGAACTTTTATGAAGTTGCCTCTCCAACTGATCAAGAACTGTATATCTTCGACATCAATGGCACCCACCAGTACACCGTGAGCTTAGTCACGGGCGACTACCTGTATAATTTCAGCTACAGCAATGACAACGACATCACGGCTGTCACAGACAGCAATGGCAATACCCTCCGAATACGCAGGGACCCAAATCGGATGCCTGTCCGGGTGGTGTCTCCGGATAACCAAGTGATATGGTTGACCATAGGCACCAATGGATGTCTGAAAAGCATGACCGCTCAAGGACTGGAACTTGTTTTGTTCACTTACCATGGCAACAGTGGACTTTTAGCCACCAAAAGTGACGAAACTGGATGGACAACATTTTTTGAGTAAGTATATGAATATTTTATTCTAATTATAAAATAGCGATATAATATAGTGTGTAATAATAATATGTGCTTAAGTTCTGAAGGAAACTATATTACTGAGGTCCTAAGGTTTCCATAATTTTCTTATCTGTCTTTAAAGAAAAAGACAAAATCATGAAAATTAGATGCAGAGCCTTGGAGGAGACCCACGCATGTGAAACTGCTCGGCGATTAAATTTCATTTAGCTCCATGGTAAATTTACCTCTCCTTAGGAACTGACGTTTTTTGCCCTAGTACACTTAGCAGATTAGTGACAAACCTTTCAAAGAACAATGGGCAGCTTTAGTTTGGGGGCCTCAACCCTCTGGGTTTGGATTTGCCTGGCTGATAAAGCCGGCTGTGGTAGGAGCTCTCATTGAAGAAAAACTTTGAACACCATTTACAGTGAACGTGGCTGGTTACCCCGGGACTGAAAACATGAGCCTTATCTCCCAGAGGGCTTAGCTATGCACAGTCAGTTATGGGAGAAGATAAGCCACACTTTAAGGGACTTGGGGACCAAATGCAAATCAGGACACCGGCCACCGTTGGAAAGCGTTTGAGAAGGTTAGGAGGCTTCTGAAGCCAGGGCGTTTGGCCGAGGTGATATGCTCTCCCGTCCCATTTTGTGAGGTCGGTGAGGATGAAATAAAAATTAGCTGCTGTATATTTTGCGGTGTGTGTACTTTACAGTGAGAACCTGTGTGAAATCATTTCCGATGGCTTGCTCACATGACTCCCATCGCCCAGGCTAGGAGAGGAAATGACCTGCACCGGGATGACACTGGCAAATGCAGACTGTCCCTTGTGTGATTCCCACAGTGGAATGCCGAAGCAGGAGTGTTTTCTCCAAGAGCATACCTCTAAGAGTACAATGAACTTCGTCGGGGGGGAAAAAAGTCCTTTAGCACACACATATTTTCTGTGCAACTTCTCTGGAATGGAACCTGCACAGAGAGCTCAGTTCCCCTGTAGTTCGGACGGCTTTTTCTCTTTTGACAGGTTCCCTTTTAATAAAACAAATGTTCCGCCGCAGCATGGTTCTGTCAGAGGAACAAACCTTTACAATTGAATTACATTAGAATTCTGTTCTCAGCATCGCTTTCCTTCATTGCAGGATCGCAATAGGAAAGGAATAAATTGGAAGTCGATGGAAGGCACTTGCTTTGCAGGGCCTTCAAAGGGATAGCAGGCTCTGTTGCCAGAGAGGGAAAGGCACAGAGAGAAAACGCAGCCATCAGATAGGCCCAGGCAGGAGAGCAAGGGCACTCCTCATTAGATCTTCAGCCATGGTGGGACTCGGGGAGGGCGTCGCTTTAGTTGAAAGCAGGGCGAGAAGAGAGAGGCTAAGTTCCCAGTACTGTCTTAAGGGGCGAACTCTGCTCTGTGGGCCCTTTTTGAACATGTTCGGTCCAGAGACTTGACACCTTACAGTTCTCCTAGTGGAGACTACCAGCGGACGAACCGGAAGCCAACAGGATCGAACCGGAAGCCAACAGGATGGTTTACTGAGAGCCCCCCCAATTCACTCAAGCTCGGGAAATCAGAGAAACAGCCCCACTCTATCAGTGGGGTAGATGTGGAACAGTTTAAACAAATTTGGATTTATTTTTAATGAAGGATAGTGACAAAAAGAAAACATACTCCTCTATAACATATATAAACATATTATATTATTACATATAATATATATTGTAGTATATTATCTATTTCTATAATACAGTATATTACATATTGTGATATTACATAATCATATTATATAAATATATCTGCAGCCTTTGAGAAATTCAAGCGCTGTCAGGAATCAGGGGTTTGGTAGGCAAATCGGTCTTGTGACTATAATAAGAAAGTATTGCCTGGTAAATTTCGTTTGTGTGTTCCTCTCTCGTCACAGAGCACATTTGTGTGGTCATTAGCAGGCACAGCTAGAGAAACGACAGCAAAAGTGACTATTTCAGAAAACTGGTATGACAATATCTAACTACAGCCAGGCACAGACTCTCTCGGGTATATTTTAAGAGTAGTATTAGACCAAACAGTGTTCTAATAAAATTAACTGACGTGTTCATTTAAAAAACAGTAACACACACACACACACACACACATATATATATATATATATATAATCCCAACACTCAGGAGGGTGAAGCAGGCTGTGGACCAAGAGTTGGGGCCAGCCTGGATGATGCAGTGGGTTCAAAGCAGTTAAGCAGTAAAACCTCATCTCAAACTTCAATTTTTGAAAGCAATGTATTGTTTGTTTTCCTCTACATATTTTCAGCAAAAAAAAAAAATGTAATTTTAAAGGTTGCCAAGAAGAATGTATGCTTTTTGAAAAGTAGAGCAGCCAGCTTAAGGAATTCAGAACTGCCGTGTCCGAATAAGGTGGTCTTTATTGTGGTTATTCTGTAGGAGCTTGCGAAAGGGACCACTTTTTCCAAGGTCAGAGCCTCTAAGGCCCCTTTCCTGAGGCTTGAGCCGGGGGCTTGTCCTCTTGGGCAGGCCTCAGGACCCATTCTCAGAGAACATTGCCTTTGTCTCTGATCCTTGGAGGTGAGAAACAGACAAACCTAACCCCAGCTTCTGCCCACAGGAGCCTTGACCACAATCTCTGCTTACTGTATCCTGACCTTCACATACAATTGCTGTGAGCACCCTAGTAGATAGGATGGGACCTCTGAGTCCCTGATGAGATGATGTAATTTGTTTTTAGAGTGCTGGAGCCTCTCTCAGCTCATCTCTGGGCTATCATGGACCAGGTCACTGGAGCAACCATATCATCTGTGCTTGTTCCCCTTGACCCAACCAGGGAAAGAAGCACGAGCTATTTATGAATCCCCAGTTAAGAGTGGTTAAAGCCAAGCTCTTCCCATCTCTGACTCCGATACTGACCTTGGCTGTCTGCTAGCTCTTAGTCACCTAGCCAGTGTTAACCACCCTCCAACCTCACAGGTGCCTGACATGCCGATCATCAAACTAAACTCTCTTTCTTCTCACGTTTACGTAATCGACTCATGGCTTTTCCACGGCAGGCTCAGTTCTATCCCTGCCAAGACAGAACTGCAATCTTTGACTGTTAACGTTACCTTTGGTTGCTTGTCTATAGCAGAGGCTGGGGTGATCTCTTGTGAGCAGCCGCCCTCACTTAGCATTTAGTCTGTCACAGTTAGCTGCCTCGGGAGCAAGGATATATGAAAGAACAATCGTGTCTGTCCTACATGTGTTCCTCAAGGGACTCGGGGAGCCAGCCAGCCTGCAATTACTAGCCCAGAGCCTTGTCCCTCCTCATCTTTCTCTCTCGCTCGCTTGTCTCGTACCCAACTAGAGGGCTTCCTGCACATCAAGCTAGTTGTCTCCGTCTTGGCCATGTTAACCCTTCATCTTCCTCTCGACGCTGCCATGTTAACCCTTCATCTTCCTCTCGACGCCAGCCTCCGTTCTAGCTGGAATGCATGTGGGCAGCCTGTGGGCAGCCTGTGGGCAGCCTGGCAGCTTTTGTCACACGCCCTTTCTCCCGCTGCCTACAGAGAGCTGGCTTCTCTGCCTTCCTGTGGTTTGGTAGCTGTTGGTGAACTGTTGTCCTGGTAATGTCCTGCTTCATGTTTTTGTAGTCCTGTGTGTCTAATTCAGACATAGAAAGATGCTTGGTAAGTCCTCAAAGAGGGGATTTGATGAGTTTGGCAATGGTCAGCGTTTTGCCAAAACCACAATGGGATTGTAAAGAGGGGATTTGATGAGTTTGGCAATGGTCAAGGTTTTACCAAAACCACAAGGGGATTGTAACAGGACCAAAAAAAAAAATCATCCCCAACTGAGAAACACCTGTTTTCTGTGACTTTCACCACACCAGTCTCTTAAGCTGGTCGGTGGCCTATAATCATCTTTTGGCATAAATACCTTATGTAAGAAATGGCAGTTTTCAGTCCAAATCCCCACGTGTTTGCGGCCAGATTCTCAGTTAGCCTGGTGTCTAAAAAAAAAAAAAAGGTTTGAAATGAAAGCTTTTATCAAATAGAAACAGATGGAAGACCTGGAATCAATCAGTTTGCCTACTGTAAAAATATGGTTACCATAGTTCCCGCCAAAGATATTTTAAAAGGGGAGCGATTTCAAAGGACTGACCTTGCATGTTTTCTGTTTGTCCATTTTTGTTGCTGCTACAAACTTTAGTGTGCCATTAGCATTTTGCAGTAGTGGTGTGAGAACAAAGAAAAGGGGGGAAACTATTTTTTTTTTAATGTAGCTGTTGTCTCCACGGCTCCCACAGCTCCTGGAATGTCACTGTGCACACACAGCGCCCCTCAATTGGAGGCAGACGCCAATGACATAGTTGGGCTAATATTCATTTATTGAATAGAGTCTGATGAAACCTAGAGCTGACTCACCCCAAAGCTCCTTTGGGGGAAAAAAATGCTGTGTAAATGGTCTCTTGTTCTCTGAGATGGTTCAAGCCCCTGCACCAGTCATCAGTACCAAAAATGTCACAGTTTCCCATTTTTCTTCTTCATCTTTTGATGTTTGCCTAATAGGACTTGTTTACTTGGTTTTTAAAAAAAAAAATTAGAACTTCCCAGCTGATCTTGTTGTTCAAATAACTGAATGAGAAAATAAAGACTTTGTATTGGTAGTGTTTTATTCTGAAATATTGCTTTTAAGGAGCAAGGGCAGCAAGAACTGTGCATATAGCCAGTTGTGTCAGGAGGCAAAGGTAGGAGAATTAGGAGTTTGAAGTATACCAATCTGGGATACCCCAAAAGTTCAAGAGCAGCTGGAACTACATAGTAAAGCCCTGTCTCACAAAAGTAAGGGGTTAGGGATAAACTCGTTGAAAGATTTCTTACGGCACAATGATAGGCTCCGGAATCCTTGTTTTTGTGGCAGAGAATAAATGAAAGCAAAAAGAAAGCTCTCCTCCAGCTGAAGGGATGAGGGTCAGGTGAGGAAGGTGGCCCCGCCCCTGCCGTTGTGAAGAAATAGGAGGCCAGAAGTTGTGAATCCTCTGTTTGAGAAAAGGCTTAGGAACTTCGGCACTGGATGGGACATCCAACCCAGAAGAGGTCTTACGTGCTTTATCAAATTTCCCCGTGCGTCAGGCTGCAGGCACAGAGGACTGTCCTCTGGAAGAGGTTGAGAGTAGCTCCTGGCAGTAACAGATCCCCCCAGGCCCTGGACCGGCAAATGGCTACCCAGCCTCTTAAGCTTGCCTGTAGCTACAGGCCACAGACAGAGCAGGAGAAGAAGCAAGTGCTGAGAAGAAAGAAGGCTGCTGGCTAAGGGGATGTCCCCATTGAGAAACCTCCTGTCCTTTGAGAAGGGGTCAGTACAGTCACTACCTTGGTGGAGAACAGGAAGGTTCAGCAGGTGGTTCTAGCCCATGATGTAGACCCCCAAGATGGCAGTCCTCTATTGCATCAGGAGGAAAGCCAGGCTGGGGCAGCTGGTCCACAGGGAGACTTGCACCCCTTTGGCCTTTGCACAGGTTAACTCGGAAGAGTAAGGTACTCTGGCTAAGCTGGTGGAAGCTGTCAGGCCCAATTACCGCGAGATCCACCACCACTGGGGAGGAAAAATGCTGAAAAAAGTCTGTGGCATTGCCAAGCTGGAAAAGGCGAAGGCCAGAGAACTTGCCAGTAAACTGGGTCATGTGTACACCACTAAGTTTTCTGTACATAAATATAATTACAAAATTATCCTCCAAAAAAAGAAAAAAAATTAAAAAGAAAGCAAACATTTCTCCTTCCCAGTGCAAACATAGTGTGTTATACCAGGTACCAGAGAGGATGGAGGGGCTGATTCCCTATTTGAGGTTCTTATCAGTCACTAAGATAGGTGAGTGACTCTAATTTAGAGTATATGGATGGTTTCTTTAGCATAAAAACCTTCGTTTCCAAAACCAGACTCGTAGCGGTTTCTTTCTGTGGTGCTTGTGGTTGTTCTGTCCCTATTGTGATTCTTTTAAAAGTCTTTCTGGACATGCCACTAGAATACAGCGTCTGATGGGTTCCGCTCAGCTTTGATGTCTTGGGTGTTGAATAATTATCTCTAAGTGATTGGCTATGACTTCTGACTCACTGTACAGTAGAAAGAAGGCCCACTGTGTGACTGAAGGCCCACTATGTGACTGTGAAGGCCCACTGTGTGACTGTGGAGGCCCACTGTGTGACTGTGGAGGCCCACTGTGTGACTGTGGAGGCCCACTGTGTGACTGTGAAGGCCCACTATGTGACTGTGGAGGCCCACTGTGTGACTGAAGGCCCATTATGTGACTGTGGAGGCCCACTATGTGACTGTGGAGGCCCACTGTGTAACTGAAGGCACACTGTGTGACTGTGGAGGCCCACTGTGCGACTGTAGAGGCCCACTGTGTGACTGTGGAGGCCCACTGTGTGACTGTGAAGGCCCACTGTGTGACTGTTCTCTAAAAAGCCTAGTTGCGTGTCTTTATTTTTTTGGTTTTGTTTTGGGTATTTTGTTTTTGTGGTAGTGGTTTTCAGACAGAGGGTTTCTCTACAATCCTGGCTATTCTGAAAATTGCTCCATAAACCATACCGGCCTGGAATTCACAGAGATCTGTCTGCCTCTGTCTCCTGAGTGCTGGGATTAAAGCCGCACCCTGCCACCACCTGGCAACACGTCCTACTCTTTAAACAATTGCCCTATGCTATAATTTCTTAGCTAAAGTAATTCCAGAGAGACCACAAGGATCTCACCTGCTAAAAATGTATTATTTAACAAGCTCATACCCAGAGTAAAACCATAGCTCTTACACTTGAGTGCACACAGAAGCAAATCCAGGGTATGGAATTGGGCGATGGAATAAATTATTTACTAGGAAATGACATTTCACAGCTCTCTGCTCGCTTGCCCACATAAAATACAAGGGTTTCGGCATTTCTAGAGGCGCTTCTTCTGGCTGAAGAAGAAAACGTTAGGGGGGGAATATGAATTCTAACTGATCTGCACATGCATAGCAGCAGGTTAGGGGCAATTTTCCCGTCTTGGGAGTTTGAATATTTGGAGCTCTGTGTTTGTGGAGCCATGTGATCTTTGGTGAGCTGTATTCAGATTTACAGAGCAAATAAATGAGTTTCAACATTTCCCCGTTTCTGAAGGTATATATGGGTCTCCAGCTCCTCGTTTGGGTTCTTTATTGTCCCTCATTCAAGCTTTGTGATTTCAGAATGAGCTTCTGAATCATTTCTTCATAATGAACCCAACTCCGTGCCCATGGCACAGACATATAACGCACCCACCCCCACCTATTCTGATATCCTGGGAGAATACGGGAAAAGGGACCTCAAAGAAGAAAGGGGTATAAATGCTAGCTAGCTATGGCACCCATAGGACACTTTGTAATCCAAAACAGTCTACAGAAGGCACAAATAAAGCAGCGAAACTCAAGGGTAATTATGTCAAATTAAGAAAGATGCGTCCTTGCTTGTTGACACGGCAGCGGCTGGAATCACCCAACAATGGTGTCGTGCTGTGTTCTTAGGCAGGCACCCCTCTGATCACGGCTGAGGTAGGGGCTGATTAGAGATGGCTTCCACCTGACAGAACCGAGGATCACTCCTTTGAAACCATCTGACAAACCGCAGGTCATTGTGATTTCTGTCCACAAACAGCATTAAGAATTAAGTCCCCATTTTACAAATAATGCTACTTACAATGAATAGCCCTCAGTCTCCCTTTAACAGTCCCCGCGCCTCTCTTTCTTTGTGAGAGACAGCATGCATTTAGGGACTCGGGACTGACTTCGGAGCAATTTTATCAGCAGAAAACTGAAAATCATGGGGAAATTCTAGCACTTCTTTCCACTGTCTGCTATTTTGGTTAGTTCTCTGATAGTCTTGCCTGCAGCAGGAAGTCAGTGAGAACTGTGTAGACCATTGAATATCGTCACTAAGGTACGTTCCAAACATTCACCAGTACACTATCAAGGCAATACTTTTGTCAATATTTGATTTATTCCAACTCCTTTCTGTAGTCCAGATTAAACAAACGGGAACAGTGCTAGTCTTCAGAGGCCAGCGTGTCTGCTCCAGTGTGGAGACGTTGGCCATTGCAGCAAAGCTACATTAACTCCTTCAGTGTGATCCATTCGGCAAATTAATGCTTTTCAGGTACTAAATTACTTCCTAATGGCTCAAAGATGAGTAATTCGGCTTCTAAATGTGGCCTTTCCTCTCTAAGCCTAGTGTCTGCATCGGGTAGGTGCTCTGATAGCCTCACCAGGCACTTCATCAACTTGCCTTGCGAAGCACTCATCAGATAATCTACCCAAAGAGCAAGACACATGTGCACCACTTTACATGGTCGCTTGAGAAGAGATTCACGTGGACGATGGGTCAGGGTAGCTTTCCCTTTTCGTTGCCACAGAGCTACAGATTGACGATTGAGAATTTTCTGGAATTGTGCATCAACTCCAGCTCATTTCTGAGGTGGTAAAATGGAATCCCGCATAGCAGCCCTTGTTCCTTCCTACTCGCTCTGCAGCTCTCCCCGGGGAAGTGTGGCAGGCAGCGAAAGCCCAGGAGTCATTTCCAGACATCTAGAGCCTATAGATGTTGAGGACATGACCCTTCTCTTCTGAACTCTGACCTAAGATCAAGAAAGGGCAACGCTAAGAAAGAGATTAGATGGCGGGGCAGCATCCACGTGCCTTTTTTCCTTACGACATCCCATTATTGCTGCATCGTGTAAACCACTCATGCATTGACTGCAAGTCCATCCCAAAGCTTGATCAGCCTGTGAGTCTGAAGGGGGGACACATGGAGGGGGAGGGAAGGAGGGAAGAGGAGGGACAAGAGCTGATATTAGGAAATACTGCTTTGGGCCAGTAGGGTGGCTCAGCAACTAAAGGTGTTTGCTACCCAAGTCTGATGTCCTGATACCTGGAGCCCATGTAAAGGTAGAAGGAGAAAAATGATTCGACCAAAAACACTGTCTTCTGACCTCCAGAAATATGCCATGCCATGAGTGCTTATGCATAGCCATAAAAATAATCGGAGTTTTATTTCTTACTTCTAAAAAATAATATCACTTTCTAGTTTTACCTAAAAAGGATTCAAGTGTTCACCCCTATTTAAGTATATGGTAAGGAAAGAAGTCTGAAAAAAAATTAAGATTTTTTCCCCCATAAGTAGGCCTTTGATTCAAATGTATATAGAAATCAAAAACTAAAAAGTGTTGGTTTTTAAATAAATAGATAGATTTAAATTTAAGCAAGTAATGAATGTTAGTCTGGCATCGGATGAAATAAAGACCTCATTCTATGTCAAACTCAAAAAGAAAAAAAAAAGAGCTAGGTCCCTACAGAGGCAGACATACAGTACTTCCCATTCAGAGGATACAGACTATGGAACTAAAACCCAAATCCCAAGAATGTTGTGATGAGGAGCAGTAGCATGACCCTCCACTACCTCCATCTACATGAATCTGAGTGGACCAGACTGTTCCTATAGAAACCAAAAGGCATTTAGGATGGCTAACTGAAAACCGAAAGGAAGGTCACAGTGGCTATACGCAGTGATCAGTTTTAACTTAGAGCGAGGGAGATGGGTCACAACCAGCAGTTTCTCTTTACTTACATATCTGTTATGTGCGTATTCCATAAGAGATCACTTCATTTATATCCTACTGATTTAATGAAGAGTTCTTTTTAATATAATGTTAAGGCATACCTCACAAAGCCATCCCCTCAACCATAGTCAGTCCCGTATGGGTGTGTCCCACCTGGCACTGCCCTTCTGGGCCACCCTTTAAAGAAGTAGTTAAGCCATCTGAAGGAAAAAGGCGACCTTCTTAAATGGCGCATTACAACAGCAAACTGGCTAGCAAACTATTAAATACTTCCAACACCTGAGGATCCACTCAGGTGAGGATTTGGCCCATGCCCTTTGGTCAGGGAACATGCCCCACTTATCCGCTGCTTTCCGGGCATCATCCACACATAGGGATGATGGCAGGTGCGGACGTAAGTGCTGGAAAATGGTAAGTCCAGCATCCGCTGGGCCCCGGACAAATGAGGAAATACTCGGAAGTGTGGTAAGTGTTAAGACAGTGTTGCTCAGCAGGCAGCCCAGGCCAGGCAACCAGGATGCTCATCCGAGTCAGACAGGGGACAAGAGTAGGCAAGATAGACATCTCAGTTAAGCGAGGAAGAGGTGGAGCTGGCAGACGGGAGCTAAGCTTCGGCTGGGCAGGCTGAGCATGGCAGGATTTGAACAAACATGCCCCTGAGAATGACTGAAGCCTGGTGCCCGGGGGTACTGGGAGATGAGACCATGGAAAGATTTCGGGAGAGTGCGGTTCTGCCCAAGTAGGGCTTAAATGACGTGTTAGGATTTGGACCAGCTGGGGAATCTTCCACACTGGATAGAAAAGGTGCAATTAGGGGAATTTAACTGGGAAGCCACATGGTCAGTTGGGTGACCACGTGAGCGTGGACTTAAGGGGGAAAAGTAGAAAGTACAAGGAGAAAAAGAAAGAAATGAATAAGACGTGGAGAGCTGAATGCAGACTTGGCACTAATCACAACTTGAATTAATCATCAGATGAATAAATGGGCCGTCTCTGGGAGCTCCTCCCTGTCTTCCGATCATAGTTGACAAAATAGATAAGAGAACAGCAGAAATGTACAGGGAGTTCAGATTTGGAAGTTATGAATGTAAGTTCCCGTGGTACTGTGTTACATGTGGTCAAAACAGATAGCTGTGTAAGAACATGTGTGTTATTGAACACCTTCATCCTAATTCTTGAAAGACTGAGACAGGAAGACCATGAGTTCAAGACCGGCCCCGGGGAACTTAGTTAGACATGGTCTTAAAAATAATAATAAAAGAAAGAGAAAGAAATATATGATTAGATCTTAAGGAAAAACCAGTTCTTGAGATGCATGTGTGATATTGGAGCTACTGAGAGAACTAAATTAGGAGCGAATGAAGTCACAGCGAAAGGAGTGTAGAAGCTCTGGGTACCAGTGGCAGGGGAGGCTGTTCGGAATCATGACTTGACAGTCTGCACTTTCCTGTGGAAGTAAAAGTAGTGCCCGGTAAAAACACTCAAGGATCCGCTTTCTTGAGACCCGATTCTTCGTTATGTTCAAATTGCTTCTCCTACGTGATATCACTTGCTGTGTTTATCTCTTATACGTGTGCATATGTATGTGCACGCACGTTCATGTATGTGCATACAGGCTCAGAGGTCAAAGGAGAACTTTCAGAGTCATTCCTCAGGAGGCACCATCCACCCTATCTTTTGAGACAGGGTTTCCCATTGCCCTAAAGATCACCCAAGTAGACTAGGCCAGCAAGCCCCAGGCCTATCTCTACTTCCCCCGTGCTGGGCTTACAACCAGCTCAGGGGCTCCAGTCATAGCAACACCTAGCTTTGCTGTGCTGGGGATTGAACTGGAGTCTTCATGCTTGCCTGGCAAGCACTCTACACATTGAATCATCTCCCCAGCCCTGATCCCCTTTGTTTACTCTTTTGTACTCCTCTTCCCTCTGGAAACTGAACAGCATCCATGTACCCTCTCATAGATGATGAACAGACATCATATTGGTCTCAGTGTTCCCTTATTCTTTGCATTCTAAGCCTACCCACTTACTAAGCAATGCTCTAGAAAACAGTAGACAACAGTAGTAAACAGTAGTCTCCTGCTACTGTGTATCTTTGCATTCGTTGGTACTCACCTGGGTTTTCCAAGTCATTGGTGTGTGTCCTTGGTTTCCTATGCCATTTTTTTTCTATTCTCTGCTTGCCCCCCTCTTCTCCTCCTCTCTTTTTCCTTGTTTTTTTTTTCCATGTTACGAAGCTTTGGTTGAATGGGAAAGATGCTCGACTAGAGTAAAAACCTTGACTCCAGGACCAATTTTGTCACTCCCAACGACGATGCTTGGCAAGCCACAGAACTACCTTTATTTATGAAATGAAAGGTCTCTTGGCAACGAAAAATTCCTCCTTACTGTAACAAATCTGCGACTCTACCGTTCTTCCAATTTCTCTTGGCCTCTGTTAACACTTATCCCATAAGAAACATTGACTAAGAGTTACCAGATTTCCCGTACAAAAACAACGATACACATCGCATCTCTGTTGAAATGAGAATCTTATGTAATATTATGCTGGTGGTAATCACAGCCACTCAGTGATAAAGGAGGCTTCTTTGTAAATAGAATAAATGCCTACCCTCAAAAAGTTTTCTCCTGCTCGCAGCCTTTCCCTTTTATTCTCACAATAAAATCTCACATCCATTTCCTAGGACAAAGAGAGAGTGGCAGGCTGCTGCCCTTGCCAGTCTCATGGAAGGAGCACAGGTTAGAGCCTGTCCCTTAAGAGCGAGACCTCCTAAGGAAACTCACCCAAGCAAAGAAATGTAAGCAGGTATAACCCACCCTCTCCTGTCTGTTCACATCCCTGTCTCAAGATCCTCTCGGCACTTGAAAGAAAATCTGTGTTAAAAACAAAACAGTGACTTCTTTATTCTTTCTTGATTTCCTCTTCCCCTGTCACCTTGATGTCAGTACCTATGAAAAGGCCCTGTCACCTTGATGTCACTTGATTACTCTAATTATCATGATATTAGCTGCTTTTCCTAATGTCTTCCCAATTTTGGAGGATTTCCTATTGGGAACATTGCTATTGAACTCAAAAGAAATGATTTGTCTCTGATATAATTGTTAAGAAATATTTATATGTAAAATCTCGGGGTTAATATTACAAATCACATTATTATTAACATCAGAATGGCAAATCAACCCACCATTCAAGTATAAATGAGTCCTGTTCTGGTTTTTTTTTTCTATTGGTTTACTTGTCCTGCATCAAGAATGAGGATCAAGGAAATGACTCCTGCATTCTTGTTCAGCTCTGATGGGTTGGTAACTGCGTCCCTTACCACAGTGATGGCTAGGTTGTTTTAAATTATCACGATAGAGAAAATTGTCACAGTAGGTGACAACAATGAGTAGATTCTCTTGGTTTTGTTTTTATTGGTTCAAGTGAACAGAAGTTTAAGCTATCAGATGTATAAGAGGCACACTGAAACACGGGGCCCATGACTCTTTCAGGGAACGTTCACTGTGATTCAAGTCTAAGAGCAAATCCATACACCTACCGAGAAACGGAGTCGGATAATAGTAGAAACTCTGGGAAGATGAGGAAGCCCATCTATGACTGTGCTTAAACATTCCACTCAAGGACCCATCCGAACAGCAGTACTGAAGTCAAGCTGAAGTCAAGTTCCACTGCTTTAGAGAACTGCAAATGGTTTGCACTTGAATAAATTTACAGTAGCAATAGTCTGTTGACACAGAGCTGTTGAGCATGCAGCTTAGTCGGTGTTTCTCTCAATGGAAAACCTACTGAAGATACTTAAGCACAGGAGTATTGTAATCATAATGTTCCAGAGAGTTACCAGAAAGTGTGGGGAGAGGCAGGTAGACCAGTTGTCCAAGGGCAGCCGTGGGAATGGGAGCATAAGTATGTGAAAGACAATATGAAAGGAAAATGAAGAGTAGCACACTTCATGTCTGTGGATGGAAAGGGGAGAGAGGATCGAGGTTGTGACTCTGAGGCATTTACTAATAATCTTGCTGCCTCAGAAACATAAAAGGAGTTTTGAAAACGCTCTCCAAAAGCTAAAGTAGCTAGTCTAGGCAAAAAAAAAAAATGCAATCAAAATTAAAGTCAAATAAATAGATCGCCATAAAAAAGGGTACCCCATCGCTGCAAGAGCCAAAGGTCAGGGTGAGCCTGAGGGAGAGTGTCTTTTCCAAGCCGAGTCCTCTGTGAAGAGGGGTCAGCTGGGAGCAGCTAAGACCATGCTATGCGGTGGATGGGGAGCTGCGAGGTTACCCAATGAGTGGAGCAGCAAACATGAAGTTGGTGCTCTGCTCACATTCCCTAGAGCCTATTGCATTGTAAATTCCAAAGGCTCATAAAAGAAAAACTACGTCTTTAATACACGAACTGGGGTGGTCTGGTGCACTGAGGCCAAGCCACTCACGAGCGGCACATAAGCAGAAGCAATGTCCGGCGGTATATGGATTAGATGGGAAGGTCGCTGCTCTCCCAGGGTCAGAGCCTTCCCGTTGGTTATTGCTGGTACATTGCCTGAAATTTTTCTTCTTTTGATAACGGATTCTTTTGTTTCAATGCCTTACCCAGAATCCTCTGGTCACTTTAAAGTCTCTCCCTCGACTCATTTTCTTTTCTGTTGACAAGGGTCCTAGTCTATGAAAAGGTCTTCATTGATCTACACTGAAATGAAAAACCAAGCAAGGATGATGAGAATTCTTTTCATGTTGCTTTTGGGGGGGTTCTTGACACAGCACCCAAAGGCCTGGCTTTATTGTGCTAAGTGCTTTAAATGGTAGGAGACTAGAAACGTCCTGATCTCTCCCCACCTTCCTTTCTTCTTCCTTGCTTCACTCCAGAAGCATGCCATAGAACCTGGAAGTCCTCTTCCCCAAGATGGGTCACAGGAACTGTGATTCCTCTTCTTGTCATGCTGAAGGGGCCCTCTCTGTCCTTTCTGCTCTTAAAGTAGGCCACCAGACCCTCGTTCCAGACCCTCCCTAGGGAGACCTAGTAGAATCTGAACAGAAGCCTTGCTTTTCTGGTCCCCTCATTCATCACCATCTGTTTGTACATGTCTTGTCTAATCACCAGCTTGCCCTTTGTCATCCAGCAGAAACATAAAATTACACACAGGAGTAGCCCCCTTCCCCCGTGTCCCTTGTGATAACAAGGGACGGTACTATATGTTTTCAACCCCGGAGTGTATTTCTTTTGACCAATTCTCTCTCAGCCTGAAATGAGGCTCTTTCTGCCTTCAGTGCAATTAAATACCCTTCCTTTATGAAGCGGTAGGGGTAAAAGATGGTAGCTAGCCCTTCACTTAAAGGCCCTGTGTTGGTCCCGATGTTTTCCCTATGTTTTGGGTAAGTCTAGGGAGCTCTCATAGCCTGGCCTGCCACCTCTTGGTAAGCTCCATCAGTACTTGTCATCGCCAGCCTAACTAAATGCTGCTTTCCTAAAGCCTTCCTCAGAGGGGAATCACACAGCCTCACAGAGACTTCCATCAACATTCCCCAGTGCCCCATCCCCGTGACATGAAGCCTGCTCAGTCTCAAGGTCTGACTCTCCTACAGAACAGAGTTCTGCTGCCAAGACCCAGCCACTAAAGGCTCAGTGGCTAACTTCCCTGTCTCCCAGTCCTAACAGCTTCAATGCTCTTCATTCAAGACCTCCATTACCTCCAGCTTCCGCATCCCCTCCCCGTCCCAGTCCTGTGAAAATCTCTGTTATCCAGGCCTGAGAGCAGAGATCTCCTCAAGGAGGTCCCCACTGGCTTCTCCAGCTGGAGACATCTCTGCCTACATCCTGGTCCCTCTAGGGACCCGAGGGACACTCACTGTGAGGAGGCAAACTTTCACCTAAATGACTACTTTGTATTCTCTTTGGGTTTTCAGTACCCTTGTGTGCAGAAACTGATGGATAACTAGACATCCTGAAGCTACCCTGAGGACGCCCACTCATTCCCGGCCTTCCTTCTTTACAAACGCTAGTCCCGTTAATGCCTTAACTTAGATTTAGCCTCTTGTTGGCTGGCACAGGGTCGGAACTTCCGGGGCCAGACTGTTAAGCTGAGCCCTTGAGGAGCCAGCCTCTCCTCATGTCGTTCTGACTGTACCGTCTCCAAAGGTTACTTGTATTTTTATTTCCCAAAGAACCGAAAGCTAACAGGTTGCCGTTTGAATGCTCAGCATCCTGGCCTGGATCCCCGTGTGCTCAACCTCCTGGGATAGGAAAAATGCCTGCCCAGAAGGAGAGAGAATGAGCGGTCAGCCAATGAAAGCATCAAGTCAAAGGTTGGCGAGATGCTTTTTCTACAGGAGAAAGGTGAAGTTTCTGCTTGAGATTGAATGGGGCTGGGAAATATACACCCGCAAAAGGACAGGTCGGCGGCGGCAGGAATGAATCGGCACGCTGCTGGAGAGTGGGATCGTGCCGGTAAAGCACAAGTCTCCGCTTTGAATTGGACCCTGTGATTTACAGAAAGGACAATGGGCCCCGGGGTCAGGTGCCTAGCAGCTCCATTGACAGCTCCGCCATGAGAGCCTGAGCAAGTGACTTAACCACACCATCTTCATCTTGCCACTCACTAGATGGGGGAGGGCCACTGCGGTCCAGAATGATCCCTATGGAAGCGCATTCAAAAGGCTGTTAATTTCCAAAGGAGCTGTGAGCAGCACAGTGTGACGCGAGAGTTATACCGAATAGAAGCCTCGACTTGAGACTGATTTTTCGTCCATAATTCTCCGTCTCCCCTTTGCCGTGTGAACGAGCCAAGGCCTGCTTGTTTCGAGGTCAATAATGTCTTCAGGAAAGCCGTGACAGCCGTAAACTATTTTGGATTTCTTTCATTTGTGGCTTAATCTGCTCGGGTCCCTGGGAAAGGATGTCTGCTCTGTTTCTTTGGCGCTGCCTTTTCCGAGTCCAGGCAATGATGACACTTAATGGCGCATTCATCTCTCTCGTCCCCTTTCTCTCCTCACTTCCTCCTGAGTGCCCATTCCCACCGCAGCAGCCGCAGGGCAGGCTGTCAGACCACGTCAGTCAAACCCGAGATCTCACTGACCCTGGGCCCTCTCGAGTTAATGGGTCAGCACGGGCAGACCTCTGTCTTCGCCGTCTTCACTGCCTGGGACCTTCTAACTGCAAACATTTGTGTGCTTTTCTGCCCTGCGTCCCACACTGCTCTGCGATTCTCGTAGTGGTTGTGTGTTTGCCCATCCCTGGCAGTTTTCACCCTCAGCTAAAAATATCCGTTCTCCGCCATCACTGCTTCTGAGCTTGCTATACAAGGACACTTCCAAATTTTCATTCATAATTCTGAATTTGGTTTTCCCTGTTCAGATAATATGCTCATCTTTTTGATTTTTCTCTGCTGATGTCACAAGTGGAAAATTCAGAATAATTGAATTCTTAGTCAAGGGTTGTTCCTGTGGTATGTTTTTATCATCATGGCATGGTTTTAAAATGGACCCTAACGTTTAAATAAGTTTCCTATATTTGTTTCTTTAAAGATTTATTTATTATATATACAGTGTTCTGCCTGCATACCAGAAGAGGGTACCAGATCTCACTATAGAGAGTTGTGAACCACCATGTGGTTGCTGGGAATTGAACTCAGGACCTCTAGAAGAGCAGCCAGTGCTCTTAACGGCTAAGCCATCTCTCCAGCCCAGTTTCCCATATTTGTATGCTAAAAAAATAAGCATGTAATAATATCAAATAATATCAAAGAACTGTTAGATGTCCGGAAATACTGTATCTCATTTTGCTAAGTATAATAAGCCACTTGCGATAGCAGACAGTCCTAGAATAGCAGTATAGACCAGCGAGGATGGGGGCTGAAGAGGTGGCTCAGAAGTTAGAGCACTTGCCCTTCCTCTAAAGAACCCAGCTTCAGTTGCCAGCACCCACGTCAGGAGGCTCCCAGGCACCTGGAACTCCTTCCGGGGCATCCTCCACCTTCACCTGTGTCCCGTGGGCATTGCATGCATGTGTACATACCCTGACGTGTACACATGATAAAAATAAATATTTTTCTTTAAAAAAAAAAAAAGCAAACAAAAACACACAGTTCCGTGAGTTCGGGTCCAGCCTGATCTACATAGTGAGTTCCAGGACAGTCAGAGCTGTCAGAGCTGTTACACAGAAACCCTGTCTTGTAAAAACAAAACAAACAAAAAAAAAAAAAAAAACCACAGTCACTTTTAAGGAAGGATATTGCGGTCACTAAAGTCCTAGACCATGTCAATCACTGAGAAGTGTCTAGCATCCTTAGGGCTAGGGATAGAAAGACACAGAGCTTTGGGATAGCTTTCACTTGGTTTGGGTAACAGCCCCGACACTCTCCAGAAAGAGTCTTTGAAAGGCTGTTTTTCTTCTAGTTAATGTGTTGAAAATGCCTCAAGATTCTAAAATAATCCTTTAGATGTGTTTGACAGGGGTACATATATGTGTGTGCATGTTGCACGCTCATGGAGGGCTTAGTTAAAATAACCTTAAAAGCACGGAGCACGGAATTACGTCTACTTGGCAGAAAATGTGAAGGAATACTAAGGAATTTAATATCAGCAACCATGTTCCCTTTGAAACAGCAAATTAGATGTGCAGGTGGGTTTTGGTCACACTTCAAAGACTGAAATGCTGAGATGGAGAACTGGTCTATTTACCCTTGCTCTCAACCAGTGAGATTTTTCCGTGTTAAACAGGCCTCTGATTACTTCAAAGCGTGTTTGAAGTCCTCACTCGGCGTAACTCAAGCACAAAGACAAATACCCCTCCAAATTGGTGCTGCTAATACTGGCGGGCATTAAATGTACAGGTAAAAAGTGCCCGCCATTCCCTTGTTAACACCACACGATGCCTCTCTCATTCAGCTATGACAGCGAAGGCCGGCTAACGAATGTCACGTTTCCAACCGGAGTGGTTACAAACTTACATGGGGATATGGACAAGGCTATCACGGTGGACCTCGAGTCATCCAGCCGAGACGAGGACGTCAGCATCACTTCCAATTTGTCCTCCATCGATTCTTTCTACACCATGGTTCAAGGTAAAGGCGAAGGCAGGGTTTGAAACGATTAACAGGCAAGGTATCAGTAGGACCCAAGTAGAATGAGGTCCTCCGTGTTCTAAGATAAACCAGATGAGGGGAAGGGAAGGCAGGAATGTTTAGAGACACTGGTGAAGCAAGGCCCTGCAGGCAGTATTATATGTGCGCATGCACGTGCCATAAAGTGTATAGAACAATGCTAGCCTTGTAAAATGCCTTTTTCCATTGTTACTTAATATAACAACTTAATTCCAGCTTTAGATGCATGTCCCCCTACCGGCTTTGTGTCAGTCAACGGTTTTTGAGAGCGTGCCTTCTCCTCTGGCACCTCACTGCAGTAACTCGAGGTGAGGTGTTGTGATCAACTAGAGTGTGGTATCTGAAGCCATACACCATGGGGATTTTACCCCACATCCCAAGAACCCATTTATATATATCTGAACTTTTTCTCAGCTCAGAATACTTACTAAAACCTGTATTAAACCTCTCTTAGTCTGCTTGGGCTTGCTTTGAATTGACTTGTTTTTGTTTGTTTCATTTTTTTTTCTTTTTAAAAACTTATCCATTACAGTCATCTAACTGTAATATTTCTTGCTTGTATTTCTTCTACGAATGATCCTATACTATTCCAAAGTCTTACACTGACACAGAGGCACTAGTCTATAATATAAGAGGGATTTTTCTTAAAAGTTGGTTTGGGGGAGAATATCCCTTTATATTTTGAGTATGCAAACTATGGATACTGATCTTTCCAAAGTATCCTTGACAAAAGATAACAAGATACAGATAGGGAAGGGCACTCCTCTAAGACACTGGAGATGGACACCCAGCCTATTTAAAGACTACATGCTTAGTCCAATGCACATCCAAAAATAAGGTGAACCTTCATTCCCTCTACTAAAGTTTTGGTTCTTTTCAGTTCTCCTGAATCTCGCCTTTGATATTTCAACCAAAACCCTGATAGCATGAAATGCCAGCAGCTTCCCTGTTACCCTCTGGAAGAACATCTGTAGTCCTTACTTTTTTTACCACCATGACAGAAGCAATGGAAGGAAGGATTTATTTAGCGTACCCGTCCAGAGGTTTCAGACCATGGCCTCTTGCCCATGCAATTGGCCAACACATCCTGATGATGAAAACACAGAGTCAAAGAGTTTCTTCACCTCATGGTGTACAGGAAGGAGGTGGGGGAAGGAGAGAGAGAGACATGGAAAGATGGAGGGGGAGAAGAAGGGAGGTAGGTTGATTGGTATCAGGTATCCAGTCCAGTGATGTACTTCCTTCAGATAGGTATTACCCAAAATTGTCAGAGATTCCAAAACTAACCTCACAAACTGAAGACTGAGTTCCCAACACCTAAGTCATTTCTGAGGGGACACTAGCTCTCCAGACCATAGCAACATCATTAAGTACCCTTTTCGTTTTTAAAAGTGAGTCTCGGTGTTTTAGAAATATTTCTCCGTTCTGAATGCACTCCTGTCAGATGGTTCACGTTTTCTGTTTCTCTCTCTCTCTTTTGTTATTTAGACCAATTAAGAAACAGTTACCAGATTGGTTACGATGGCTCCCTTAGAATCATCTACGCCAGCGGTCTAGATTCACACTACCAGACAGAGCCCCACGTTCTGGCTGGCACCGCGAATCCTACGGTGGCCAAAAGAAACATGACCCTCCCCGGGGAGAACGGGCAGAATCTGGTAGAGTGGAGATTCCGAAAAGAACAAGCCCAGGGCAAAGTCAATGTGTTCGGCCGGAAACTCAGGGTAAGTAACGCTTGGCGAGCGAGAGGCGCATGCGCAGCTCAGTGCTGCGTCCAGCGCTGCACTGTGTAGACGTCCTACCTACACAGGCAGGGCTCGCCACCTGCCACCCTCATCTGTCTACACGGAGTGTAGGCCATGACTCATGCCAGTCGTCAAAACCTTCAAACCATTAAAAGGAAATTCTTCGCTGGGAAATTTAGAGCTTGCATGTAACACACTTCCAGGTGCTCAGTCTCTGGATATCAGCTGAGCCTCGTCTTGCTAAGGGCGCTCTGAGACTCATTAGGACCATAGCCTTCCTCTCCCACTCTGTGTGCAGTGACGGCTTCTTCCTGCATCCGTGGGGATAAGTTAGAGCTGGTTTAAATATTCACAGCTTTCAAAGTCACCAATATGAATGTTGAAGGACACAGGCCAGCCATTGAAAGGTGACGTCTTTCTTTGCAGTCCTCCTAAGTTTGAACCGCAGTTTGGATGTGTAGTAAGATTTCCAACCTCAGAACCTCTCTCTCTGCTGTCTCTTGGCGCTTGACAGAAGCCCCACCTTTTATTGTTTGGGTTTATATTTTATGAAAATGTGGTGTTTCTCGTGATGCTGGTGTAATTGAGCTTTGCAAAATGGGCTCTGCATTTACTCGTTGGTGTTTTGTTTTTGTTTTGTTTTGTTTTTATCACTCTTACATTACAGACCAAATGCATCTGGAAGGCAAGCTTGATTTATGGTAGCTATTGGGTAAAGACAATGTAGATTAAACTCTAAAGCACAGCTTGCAAGAAAGCACCTTCAGCCGCAACAAACTGAAGCTGATTCGTTCTTTGTATTAGCAAACAGAGTTTTAGTTCATCAGGTAGATGTAGACAATTCTCCCCAACATTACTTCCCTTGCCATTAAAAAATAAATAAATAACTTCAAATCGAGAAGCGAGAACAAAACATGAAGCTTGCTGGTAATCCCCCCTCCTTTTTCTTCTACACTCCAAATGGCTAAATTATTATCCTAAGGGGCCAGCATCATTTGCCTTGGCAATTCTTCAGGGTGAGAAACAGCAACTAAATATTGCGTCTGGCTATTTCCAAGAAATAGAAATGAAATTTTAAAAAGAATCAATGGATCAAACCCAGACGATATCCAGCTAGTGGGTTATATTCTGATTGCAGTCCATCACAAGGCTGGTGTTTGGGGTTATAATTCGTGGTCTCTCTAGCCAGGACTAAATACAGCTACCTTATCCCTAGGCCTGGCTCCAGTCAGCCCCAGATTGGTTTTGGCAGGCTGGCCTGAAGTGAAGCTGCCGGGGAACAAGGACAATGAGAGAAAGACGCAGTGGTTGGTCACTAGAGAGGACGAGAGGGGTGGTGTCACGCTAAAGCGACAGACAAGAAAACACTCCACATTTCCTTTAGCCGATTCTCCTGGGACCGTGCTCTGTCTCCAAGTGCACTCAAGTTTCAGCCTGCCCCTCCGCTAAAGCTAGGAAAGAGTGGCTGCCACTTCCTGTCTCTGCCCAGGCCTTTCTTCACTCAGCCACTGCAAATGAGCTGGCAGGCTTTGCCTTTCTTACTCATTGGTTCCTGGAGTACATATGATATGTACACGTGAGTCACAGGCAGGGACACACACATGTCATAGGTACACACACACACACAATACATAAGACATAGGTACAAATACAGGTGAGTCACAGGCACACACAAGTCATAGGTACACACATACACCCTAGTCACAGGTACACACACACACACACACACACACACACACTACTCATAGTTACACACATACGTGAGTCACAGGGACACACACATCATAGGTACACACACATACACAAGAGTCACAATCACATGAAGCCTCTCACAGAGGCCTCCATCAAAAGACACACAAACTTCCCTTCAATTTGGGCTTTCCCAGCCCTGAACACCAAAGAAAATATAACACCAAGAATCCAAAAAAAAAAAAAAACCAGCACATGTTCTAGCCTAAGGCTCTCCTGTTTTTAAGTTGTTTATTACACTGGACAATATAGGTTGTTTTAGTGCAAGTATATAATGGGCTTTGATATATAATATCCCTGTCCCCCACCCTCTTTCCATTCCTCGCTCCCTCCTACCCTGTTAATCCCCTTGGTCCCTCTAGACAGCTACACTTCTAGTCTGGTGGAATCGATACATACATGAATCTAGATAAAATCCAGGGATCCTAAGTAAAAGAAAATATACGACATATTTCTTTTTGAAACTGACTAGACTCACATAATATAATTATCTCTGCATGAATCCTTTGTCCCGTAGACAACGTAATTTCCTTCTTCATGGCTGGAAACCAGAATCTCCTTGTGTGTGTTGTACATTGTTTTCGTCCATCTCTTTAGTGTTACACATGAAGGTCGTTTCTTATCTGTTGTGCACAGTGCCGCAGTAAGTGGGCTAGGGAAACAGGCAGACAGTTCTGCAAACCTAACATGCCCACACCAATAAAAAAATTAAAGAATGTTCAGTGTCACTAGCTGTCTTAGTTTCTGGTTACCACGACCAAGATAACTTACAAAAGAAAGCATTTAATTTGGAGTTCAGGGTTCCAGAGGGTTCGAGCCCATGCCCATCATGGCGGGGAACATGGTGGAAGGCAAACATAGTGCCAGAGCATTAGCTGAGAGCTCACATCCTGTCCACAAGTACAAAGGAGAAAGAGGGAGCTAACTGGGACCGGAGCAGGCTTCTGCGACCGATAGCTCATCCACAGTGACAAAACCTGGGACCCACCAGGATGGGAAAAAGAAGTGGGGGTAGGAAGCTCATAGCCACATGTGACCTCAATCAGTCTGGAGGGCCGTTAGCATCCTCCCGAGACCCTGGGTCTCCTCTGTCCTTTTCGCTATTTCCTAACAAAAGGTTCTTTTCATTCTCAAGTTTTTGACTTAAATTTTATCTGTGTGCCAGACACATGGTGGATGCTCAAATATTTATTCAGTGAATGAAGGAATGCAGGAAGACGGGCTCACAATATGGATCGGCTGTGTGGTGTTGCATGTAGATCATCCAAGGAAAGCGGCCGTGTGAATGGCGTCTGGCCTCTCTCATGTCCCCTTGCTACAAACCAGCCTAACACTGCACTTAATAGATCTTACAGATGGACGACTGATAGATGGATAGCCAGTTATTATAGGAAGTGTGTGGCAAAAATAGACTTAAAAGTTAAAGAGAAGCCGGGCGGTGGTGGCGCACGCCTTTAATCCCAGCACTCGGGAGGCAGAGGCAGGCGGATCTCTGGGAGTTCGAGGCCAGCCTGGTCTACAAGAGCTAGTTCCGGGACAGGCACCAAAGCTACAGAGAAACCCTGTCTCAAAAAACCAAAAAAAAAAAAAAGAGTTAAAGAGAAGGCAGGAAGTAGAAAAGAGAAAATTCTGTTGGGATCCAGCAAATGCATTTTCTAGGAGACAGTGCTGGGGACAGGAATAATGGTGACAATGGGAAATAGACGCATGGAACCTGGCAGCGATGCCGGAAAGCATGGCAGAATAAAGATCATTCGGTGGCCCGCTGGCTATAAATGAGGGCTGAGTTGGCTCAGTCAGTGAAACACTTGCCTTGCGAGCGTGAGGACCTGAGATCAGTCCCTAAAAGCCAGGCAGGGTGGCACACTTGTAATTCCAGCACCAGGGAAGCAGAGACAGATGCATCCCTCAGATTTTCGAGCCATCCAACATAGCCTAATTGGCAAGCTCCAGGCCAAGGAGAGATTCTTTTAAAAGAGAGAGAGAGAGAGGTGGGCAGTTTCTTCTGAGAAGCAACACCCAGGGCCCCCACCCACGTGTACACATACGTGCACAGACACGCACAGCAACACACTCACAAGTAGATGCATACATAGTAGGCGCTTGTGTTTGTCAGATAAAGAGAAGTGGAGCTTGGGCCCGGGGTTGGCTCAGCAGGTAAAGGTTGTAGGCAAGAGTGAGGACCTGAGGTCAGATCCGCAAAGTGTGTGTGAAGTCAGGGGAATTTGTGTGTATCTGTGTTGTCAGCGAGACGTAAAGCCAAGACAGGAAAATCCCCATGTGTGTACCTGGGCTGGCTAACCTTGAGTCCAAAGACCCTCTCTTCTCAGGCCAAGCGGAAGATGAAGACCAATCCCCGAGGTTATCCCCCAGCCTCCACAGACATGCTTGGCATAAACATGCCTGTATTCATACACACAGAGATTTTTAAAAGGGAGTTAGACTTAAGTGACACAGACCAGTCATCCCAACACTTAGGAAGTTAAGGATAGAGAATCATGAGTTTGAGGCTAACCTGAGCTACGTACGTACGTAGTAAGACTGTCCAAAAAACAAAGTTGATAAATAGTCCTGAGTTTTATCCATGCTGGGCTTCAGGAACAAAATTCATTTTTTTACACCTGCCCAGAATTTATGTTAAAAAAGATAATTTTAGTGAGTCAGTTGTAAAGAGAAACACTCGGGATTTTGGAGTCCGAAGCGTGTTTGAAGGCATCCATAAATACGATAGCATATTTAAATCTCTCACCTCGGCCCATCACATTTGTGTGGTATTTTCACACAGTGTTCTGTCCTGAATGGGATCACACATTTAGTTCGCTCTCATGATGAGCGGCTACGGAGACACGGAGCCATCTGTGGCAGTTGATGCTCCAACAGGGCCACGGAGAAGGCTTCATGTTGTCAAGCGTGCTGGGTAACAAGCTCTGTAACACTTCGGAAGAGTGCACAGAGCCCGATTACGCTGGCAAACTGTTTAAGGTCACTGTGAGTTTAATTCTCAAGCGCTCCAGAAGGAAGATTTGTAACCATTCCCCTCTCACTGTCAAAGGACGCTGTGACTAGCTGCAGTCATGTTCGACATCGCTATGAAAATGGAGATTTTTCCATGCTTGCTTAAGGGAGGTAAAGGAAGTCACAGTGGCCCCTTCACTGTACCCAGTACTGGGATTCACTTCCAGGCTGAGAGAGGTGGAATGGTGATTGGACCAATGGTGAAGATAAAGGTTGGATCTTGAGATTAGGTATTCATGTTAGCCTCGTTCTTGTCTTTGTGTGTGTGCAGGTGCATGTGTGTGCACGTTCGTGTGGAGGCCAGAAGTGAACCTTAGGCATTGTTCCTTGGGATCCATCCACCTTACTTTGTTGAGAGAGGTCGTGTTGCAATGACCAACAGCTAATTGTATATTAGACTGGCTGGCCAGCAGGCCCAGTGACCCTCCTGTCTCTGTCCCGCCAATGCAGGATTTACAGAAACATACCACATTCCCAGATTTTGTTGTTGTTGTTGTTGTTGTTGTTGTTGTTTTTAATATGGGTGCTAGGAATCCAAACTCACGGCTCCATGATTATGCAGAAAGCTCTATACTAATTGAATCATCTCACCAATACCTTAAACTGATGCTTTTATAACTTAAAATATAAAATCCTTACTAAAACAATGTGCTTCATAAGAACAATATCAGAAAAAGACTTAGGGGCCTTTAGAGATGACTCAGTGGTTAACAGCACTGGCTGCACTTCCAGAGGTCCTGACTTCAATTCCCAGCAGCCACAGGGTGGCTCACAACCATCTCTACTGGGGTCTGATGCTCTGCTCTGGCTTAAAGGCATACATGCAAATGAAGCACTCAGGCATAAAATAAATAAATCTTAAAAGAAAAGATGCCCTGTTTAGAGTGGACACAGCTCTCAGCCACTGCAATTCATTTACAATGCCCAAAGAAGGCGTGCTTGAAAGGGACAGAGAGAAAAGGAGGTCTGGTCGTGTCTTGTGAACTTTTGTATTTTAAATAGCACTTACTAATATCTGGAAACACTAAGAATGTTTAACATCTTGCCAGGCAAAGTGGCACATACCTGCAACCCCAGCAACCTGTGAAGCCGAAGCAGAAAAATTGCTCAAACCTCGGAGTTTGACACAGCTATATAACACACAGATACACACACACACACACACACACACACACACACACACACACAAATGTACACACCCTGATTTGTATGGAAATGTGCATAAAAATATCCCCTTCCTTGAAACTCATTATTTCAGCTTGAGGATACAAGAAAGATATTACATACAGTAATTGTCTAGATAAAAAGAAAAATTAAAGCATCTATCCCCCGTCGGGTCTCCTAGTGCTTCCGGATGTTCTCAGACGGTGGCATGTTTGGCATAGAGACCTACAGTGTTGACACTGATGACATGTTTGATTTTTATCTGGGGGAGGGAGAATTGGTGTCGTGTAACCATCCTCACAAACCAAAGAAGCCAGTCAGACACAGACCGGGAAAGCCCGTCAGAAGGCAGTAGCGGATTGCAGGTGAGCAAAGATGGCTTCCAGACCAGTCCTTGTTATTCACTGATCACACCAGATACGCGGCCCAGAACGCGGGTGCTGGAGCCAGAGGAACACTGGACATAAAGCAGGGTTAGTGACGGCCGTAAAGAATTGATGTACAAATTGAAATGGATGCAAACTCAAACACGAACAGATGGGGCAATAATGCGGGCAGTATTGTGGAAACTACACAGGCTTTCATGGTTATTCATAGGATGGCACAACCTAAGGGTTTTTTAGAAAGAGGGCAAACCTGAACTTGGGGGTATGGGGGTGGGGCATACTACTAAAACAAAATCTGAGAAACCCAAAAGCCCTAAATCATTTAAATTGTACAAAAAACCTTTTCTATTTTTCTCCTATTTAATACTATGTTTTTATTGACTGAGAATGTCATACACGTGTAGAATATATTTTGATCAAATTCATCCTGAACTCCCCCTCCCCTGGCTGCCCGCCCAAGCTTCTCCTCCTGAATCCACCCTCCATCCTCTCCCAACTTTGTCTTTTTAATAATAATAATAATAACCCATGGAGTATATTTTGTGGTGCCTATAACTCACACATATGGGGCCATACACTAAAGTGTGGTTGACCTACCAAAGCTTCTTGCATTCAAAACAACGCCTACAGAAGCTGAAACCCTTGACCCTGCCATTTATCGAGCTGATGTAGTATCAAATCTTTCTACAGACCTGAGAAAAGATGTTTGTATAGTAGCTGTAACTTCCTTCCAAAGCATCCCGCAAACCGCCGCAGAATTCACCTAGGCAGGGAACACCTGGTGCAGGCGCATCTCTTCGTCAGGAAAGGGAAGGAGCCAGGAAGCCTCAAGCTGGCTGGCTCACGACCCAGTAAAATAACTAAACGGCAAAGCCTTGGGGATCCAGTCCAACGTCTGTGTTTACACGAAACAGATGCAGGGCAGTTCAAAGCCCAATGGCAGGCTGCTCCTAGGCCTTGTAACTCTTGGAGGTCAGGCTTTAGAACTTTGTGTTCTCTCTCTCTCTCTCTCTCTCTCTCTCTCTCTCTCTCTCTCTCTCTCTCACACGCACACACACACACACACACACACACACATCATATAGACTTTGAAACAGACAAATTTCTGCTGTGATATAATGTAGTAGTTTTCTTCCTCCATATGAGCCCTGTCTGAAAAGGCTGGGTCACTCCATCTCTCGTCTTCATGCTGAGCTCAACCCTTTCTCGGTATTTGCAGATCACCTCTTTGAAGTATCTCCCCCCGCCACCAAACTCATTTAAGACTTAATGCCACACCTCTCCATGAACTTCACACCTCTCCCCTTGAATGGCCAATTGGAAAGGTTTAGACCTAAGGAATATTTCTGCATAGAATGCAATTAATATCAGTGATAGAATGCAAAAACGAATTTTATCACGGGTTTTACACAAACATACATGCATATCATATACATACCTACCTGTGCATACATGTGTGTTTGGGTATCAGGGTGACAGGGGGTGAGCTTCTGGTGACAAATCCTGACAGTCATCCTAACTGCAGTCAGAACCTCTTAACAGGCTGAAGTCCATCCCTGGGTGTTTCCAGAGATAATTCACTAAAGAGGGAAAACCTACCCTCTGTCCCCATTGGCTGGATAAAGAGAGGGGAGGACAAAAAGCCAGCCTAATGCTATCCCTCTTCCTTTCTCTGTTTCCTGACTCCCTCCACTACGTTCCCCCTAATTCTTGATTGACCGAGCGAACTTAAACTGTGAACCAAAATCAGTCCTACCTTCATCGAGGTATTCTCCCGGTATTTAAGTCACAGTAATAAAAAGCTAAGATACCATGTAAACACAGGTGTTAGAGGTGTGAGCATCATGTGTGTGAGTGTGCGTTAGTTATGTTGTATTTATATAGAAATGTTGCGTGCATCTTATTTTGCTTCCGGTTGCTATAACCGGAAGGTCTGACGCTGTGTAGGTTATGGTGGAAAGAGGTTTGTTTAAGCCAGTCATCCTAGAAGTCCAGAAGCAGAACACCAGCACCTCCTTGGGTTCTGTTAAAAGCCTCAAGGCAGGGGGCTGGAGAGATGGCTCAGAGGTTAAGAGCATTGCCTGCTCTTCCAAAGGTCCTGAGTTCAATTCCCATCAACCACATGGTGGCTCACAACCATCTGTAATGGGGTCTGGTGCCCTCTGCTGGCCTGCAGGCATACACACAGACAGAATATTGTA
>NC_022032.1:21409428-21420731 GCF_000317375.1 Microtus ochrogaster | reverse complement strand
GAGGGGACAAAGAGCATGCCTCTAAGAACCTGATCTGAGAGAACAAATCGATTCCCATGAGAACTCTTTCGTTCTCTTTGGAGAAACCCGAGTCCCTCTTAAAGGCTCCACATCACCTTCCCGTATACTGGCAACCAGACTTCATCCTAGGTTTTGGCAAAACAGACCACATCCAAGCCACCAAAGCAATCACCTTGAGCTTTTGTTCATTTGTTAATTCATTTGTTAATTCTGAAAGTTCTAGTTAAAGTGTTGGCCACACACTGTCAAGGTTGCTCCGTTTAATTTTTAACAATCTAAACATCTATTGAGAGCTTTGGTATGTACAGACTACCGAGCCCACAAGAAAGACCAAGACCCCGGTAAAGGCCTGGGCTCTGCCCTTCAGAGTTCAGTCTGCAAACACTATCGCCTACTTAGCTGCACACTTGCAGTATAGTGGCGAGAGCTGGCTCGAGGGTGCCTTCCCTGCATTCTAGACAGTCACAGCCAGATCTCATCAGAGATCCCAGACATGGCATGCAGCCACACAGAGACCGATGGCTGGGTTTATAAATTAAGTCCATGTCCAGCCCGCGGATATGTGGTAGGAAAGAACTCGAAAGTCTGGACCGATTCCCCAGATGTTAGAAAAAGAAAACAACACTCTTAAAAAATTGTGACTTTTTAAGACTGGGCCCAGAGCAATGATCGTATTTGTAACCTCCTGCTAGTTCAACTCATTAATAATTTACAGTAATGTGGGCTCCAACTTCTACTTAACTGCACTTCAAAGGGTTAGAGTCGCATTTACCACTGTTTTATTTAATGTAGCCATGATTAATTCACTAAGCAATTATTTTTTCTTTGTCCTTTTAGAGGAGGAGCTTAGAGTGATTTCCATAGGGTGTTGTTTATCATTGGAAAAATCTTTAAAGCAAGCACATTTTGCACGCTCTGTCTCTCCCTATCTGTCTCTCTCCGAGTTTCTCTGCTGTCTCTGTCTCTTTCTCTCGCTCTCTCTCATCTTTTGCTTCTCATTTACAAAAATTTAATTGAAACGGTTTTGAACAAATGCCAGGCAGTCTTTCTGCTTAATAAAACCTTGTGAAAGAACAGTTCATCTATTACCTTGTCCTTGTATCTCAGAATTTGCTAGATTAATCTACTAGCAAAGTGAATCAGTCACCATAAACAGTGTTTACACAATACCGAGAACTCCGATGGGTGAAAAGCGGCCAGCCCTGGGATGATGTTCTCTGTCTCACTTGGTAACAGGTCAATGGACGAAACCTCCTCTCCGTTGACTTCGATCGGACCACCAAGACAGAAAAGATCTACGACGACCACCGGAAATTTCTTCTGAGGATCGCTTATGATACCTCTGGGCACCCAACGCTCTGGCTGCCTAGTAGCAAGCTGATGGCCGTCAATGTCACCTACTCTTCCACGGGTCAGATCGCCAGCATCCAGCGCGGAACTACGAGTGAAAAAGTGGATTATGATGGACAGGGGAGGATTGTATCCCGGGTCTTTGCTGATGGTAAAACGTGGAGTTACACATACTTAGAAAAGGTATGCCCGTGTTCTAGCGTTCCCATGGGGACGGGATGACTCGCATTCTCCAACAATCACACCGAGCAGGACGAGAAGGAAAAACACAAACACAGCAACACATGACTGAGTCCCGTTTGTTATTCTAAGCATCCCCGTGGCAGTCACGGAGATGCAGGATGATGAATTTCTGTATTAGCAAAGTAGTTTCGCCTTAGTTAAGTTCTACTATCTGAGACCCTTTTAAGTGATTTACGCTGTAAACAAACACGCTAACACCGCGCACCTGCCAAGCTCCTGCACTGACAACATTCACAAATTAGACCCAGGGCTTGCACGTCATTTGTAAATAATTTCTGCTCTGGCTCTTTCATTTAAGAGAGAGCTCACATTAGTACAGTGAGAGCTGTCAGTTTGTGTGTTGTCCCTGGCAGAGCTTCAACGGAACCATAAAAAGCATGCAGAGCCTATTTATGCATTATTAACCAAAAGAGGCTATTTTCCTAGAAAGCCGTACTGTCAGATACCGGGTGATGTCTCTCTCTCATTTGCATGGGAGAGATAAGCATCATGACTTGGGCCGATTCCCATTCCTCAGAGCTGTGCACAATGCCACAGATGGGGATTCAGAACTTGGAGGTTTACACACGCGTAGGGCACTAAGCCTTAGGCGGTGCAGCCTGAGGTTTGGGCTGGGATCAAGAGAAGCGGAATGGGGAAGAAGAAAGGGGGGAGGGGGTCCTGTAACTCGCTTCTTAAAGAACAGAATCCACCAAAGAGCATTTCCACGAGTGTTTCATCTGCCTTTGGGACAAGCGTTAGCCACAGAAAATGATTAGCTTTTGAGTGCTTATATACCTCAAATCTCCCAGCGCTGTATTCCCGATTACACAGCTCCTGAGTTACAGCCTCAGCTCTTGGCGTTCACTGCCTCCAACCCTGTGGACGCTGAAAGTTAAACAAGGAAAGGTCTGTCCTCCAGAGCAGTCGTGAGCCACGCATTTGCCTCAGCAATGGCGTTATCCACTAGAGGCGCTCCACCGAACCCCTTGGTCTAAACCTAACCCTTTGTTCATGAGCCTATCTACTTCACAGCCTCCCCAAACCAGATTCAGAAATCAAGGTAGGTTGCTACCACCTTATAGCACCTTGCCACCTCTCAATGCTTCCATCAAGGATCCTCCTGGCCGGACTCGGGGCCATGGACTGTCAGGTGACAAACTCCCTTCTGCCACTCTAGCCACTCAGCAAGTTGTTTAGAGACTACAGATAAGCTCCCTGTAACATGCCTGCCTAGGAACATATCCTGCACCTGACATGTATTTCAATGTCTAGTCCAACCAGCCCCAAGAGGAGTTCTGCAGGTGGGAGGGGCAAAGACAGGAACATTTAGACTAAGTGCATGGCAGGACTAACAGAAGGAATACCCCACCCCCGCAAAATAATGCATGTCATAATTTGACTTAAAAATGTTTAAAGGAAAGCAAAGGGAGCCTTGTTGGTTAGAACTACTTTCACACAGCGACAAAGGCCGCTCTGAAAGTCATCTTCATGTCTGTGTGAGGATCAGAAAACCCAGCGGGACCTTCCTTCTTATCATCTCCTAAGTTCCTAAAATTCCCCCGAGACTGTATCTGATTCCTACCTAGGATAGGCACACCAAATCCAAACCTATTTATAGAAAGACCAGTAACAGTTAACCAATCGCCATCAAATAGGACTTTAAAGGCCTGCAGAACTACCTCCCATGGAGATTTGGTAGTTCAAGCCTTCCTGGGAAGAACACCGGCCGTGTGTTAGCCAGCTTTCTGCTACTGCAACAAAACGCCAGAGACATAACCTGCTTGGGAGAACAGTTTTAGCGCTCAGATGACTCGGTCCCTCATCACTTGGCTGTACTGTGACAGGGTCTGTGGTGAAGTGACACAGCAGGGGGCCTGTGTCAAAGTTGCTCATCTTATGGGGCCGGGAAGTAAAGGGAGAAGTGGGGTTCCAGTGTCCCCTTCAAAGGCATGTTCCCAATGATCTAACTTCCTTCCGTGAGGCCTTGCCATTTAAAAGTGTCACTACCTCCCAATAGGATCACAGACTGGTAGCCAAACCATCAACATAGGATCTTTGGAGGGGACATTTCATATCCCAGTCATAACAAGTAAAAAGTGTTGCTGCTCATGGCCACAGAAGAGACTCTTCCGGAACCTGAGTTGTGAGACCTGTTTTTTAATTCAGTCGGAAAGGAAAAGAATGGGTTTTGACAAGAGATTAGATTGCATGTCCATGTGAGACTCAAAAGAATAAGTCCCAGGGGCTCTGACCTCACCGTCCTCCCAGTTTGGCTATCATTCGACCTTTTCTAATGGGGGTCATAGGAAGCTGCATCTCAGAAAGACCTGCCCCAGGTTGGTCCTTCCTTACTCAGGCAAGCTCAGGGTTGACCTTCTCTCTGGTGGCTCAATAAGTTGATGCCAACCATCTTTCTGTAGGGGCCTGGGTGTGGGTAGTAGAGATCATTTTTATTTGTATGGCTAGTTTCTTCATAATTTAATACCAACACTTACAAGGCCCAGAAACCGTGATTGTAGCTCCTGAAGTGAAATTCATTATTTCATATCTGCAGAAGGAATTATCAAAATGTTAGGCTTGTCTATACAGATCCAAGATTGAGACACCACATCCAAATCCATATTTCCGTGAAGGGTGTTTACAACTCTGGTTCACTGTGCAGCTGATTTAGCCCTGTTTATTGACATTGATGCTTTATGTACACATTATCCATTTAGGGCTAATTCTGTGTCTCTTCTTCATAAATAATATTTTGGCTTTGTTCCTCCCCCCAGATACACAGGAAATTAAAACCTGATTTGAGTGGCTCTTCAGCCAAATGAGGGGGAAGGACACCTTACTAAATAATTGCCAATTATAGATAGGATTGCATTTCCCCTCTGCTATTTTCCCCTTGAAATATTGTCTTTAAACCAGCTTAGTCCGTGCCTGCATTATGACTTCTCCAAACCCATCGACAATCTGCTGGTTGGCTGGGAATGCCTGGAAAAAGAATGCCGCAATCATGGCAAGTAGCACATTATGAATCTTAAGCCACTAATTGCAGAACCCTTCACAATTAAGCATCCAAGCAAATTAGGCAGGAATCATTAACACTATGTAAGGTCAAGGATAACTCAATTAAAATGAAAACCATTTTTTTTTTCAGGCGGAATGTCCCTGTGTGTTTGTGGTCACTAAATCTGCTTTTGTGCCCCCCCACACACACCCCACCAGCCCCCACCCCAATTCACCAGCCCTGGATAACAGCCTGTGTTCTCTTCACAGTCCATGGTTCTTCTGCTCCATAGCCAGCGGCAGTACATCTTTGAATACGATATGTGGGATCGCCTCTCTGCCATCACCATGCCCAGTGTGGCTCGCCACACCATGCAGACCATCCGGTCCATCGGCTACTACCGCAATATATACAACCCCCCAGAAAGCAATGCCTCTGTCATCACGGACTACAATGAAGAAGGGCTGCTCTTGCAAACAGCTTTCCTGGGAACAAGCCGGAGGGTCTTATTCAAGTATAGAAGGCAGACCAGGCTATCGGAAATTTTGTACGATAGCACCAGAGTCAGTTTTACCTATGATGAAACGGCAGGAGTCCTGAAAACAGTAAACCTTCAGAGTGATGGTTTTATTTGCACCATTAGATACAGGCAAATTGGCCCCCTGATTGACAGACAGATTTTCCGCTTTAGTGAAGACGGAATGGTAAATGCAAGATTTGACTATAGCTATGACAACAGCTTTCGAGTGACCAGCATGCAGGGTGTCATCAACGAAACTCCACTGCCCATTGATCTGTACCAGTTTGATGACATTTCTGGCAAAGTTGAGCAGTTTGGAAAATTCGGAGTTATATACTATGACATCAACCAGATCATTTCCACGGCCGTAATGACTTATACGAAGCACTTTGATGCTCATGGCCGCATCAAGGAGATTCAATACGAGATATTCAGGTCACTCATGTACTGGATTACAATTCAATATGATAATATGGGCCGGGTAACCAAGAGAGAGATCAAAATAGGACCCTTCGCCAACACTACCAAATACGCTTACGAGTACGATGTTGATGGACAGCTCCAAACGGTTTACTTGAACGAGAAGATTATGTGGCGTTATAACTATGACCTGAATGGGAACCTCCACCTGCTGAACCCCAGCAGCAGCGCACGCCTCACGCCCCTGCGCTACGACCTGCGGGACCGAATCACCCGCCTGGGGGATGTGCAGTACCGGCTGGATGAAGACGGTTTCTTGCGTCAGAGAGGCACAGAGATATTTGAGTACAGCTCCAAGGGGCTTCTGACTCGAGTTTACAGCAAAGGCAGTGGCTGGACAGTGATCTATCGGTATGACGGCCTGGGACGGCGTGTTTCTAGCAAAACCAGTCTGGGACAACACCTTCAGTTTTTCTATGCCGACCTGACGTACCCAACGAGAATCACTCACGTCTACAACCACTCCAGCTCAGAAATCACCTCCCTCTACTATGATCTCCAAGGACATCTTTTCGCCATGGAGATCAGCAGTGGTGACGAGTTTTACATCGCCTCGGATAACACGGGGACCCCACTGGCTGTGTTCAGCAGCAACGGGCTGATGCTGAAGCAGATCCAGTACACTGCCTATGGTGAAATTTACTTTGACTCCAATATTGACTTCCAGCTGGTAATTGGATTCCATGGAGGCTTGTATGACCCGCTCACCAAATTAATCCACTTTGGAGAAAGAGATTATGACATTTTGGCAGGACGATGGACAACGCCAGACATTGAAATCTGGAAAAGAATCGGAAAGGACCCGGCTCCTTTTAACCTCTATATGTTTCGGAATAACAACCCTGCAAGCAAAATCCATGATGTGAAAGACTACATCACAGGTAAGGTTTTTTTTTTTTTCCTTGCCAAGTGCTAAATTACTATTACCATTAGATTAATACACAAAGTAACTAGAATTGACCTTTTGGATATATTCATTTCTCTAAGGATCCATAGAGAAACCACAAAGGGAAAATGAAATACAGTTACTTCCCACTCTGCCTGACTATGCTCAAGGCCATGGTTTCTGAAATGACACAGAATTCAATCATCTAAGGAAGGGAAGAGATACAGAGAGCAGAAAACATGCTAAATTCAGAGTCCCGAAATTGAAATACTAATCGCTACAGTGGTATGGCTTTATACTCTAGTCTCTCCCCCCACCACTAGACCCCCCCCCAGCCAAGTCCCAGTTGCTGTAATGGTTTGCTTTCCGTCATCACGATGAAATTCCCAAGATCGTCACCTACGACAAGGGAAGGTTGATTAGGACTCACGGCTTGGGAGTCCCAGCAGCCCCAGCACTTCAGACCTGCAGCAAGCCAGCCGGCTGTAGGTCAAGTACTTGGAGGAGCAAGCCAATCACATTATCAGCCAGGAAAGGGCCGGAGGGGGTCAGAATGCCATAATCCCCTTCAAGGGCATACCACAAGGACATGAAGACCTCCCACATCCTTCCCCTCTCCAAGGCCCCACCACTTCCCAGCAGAAGTACTCCAGGAACCAAGTATTTAGTAAGGGCACACGTGACAACAATGAAATGGGACGGCAATGGCTGCAGACGTCAGAGTGCACAGAATTCTGCACCAAATCGTGACTACCTCAGAAACATCTCCTGCTGGGTTTCCCATACATATGTACATTTTTAATGGGAGTACACCACATGAAACACGCCTTGCCTCACCCCTGAGAGATGCCTCCCACCCTCCTCAGCACCATCGCCTAAGGACAGTAATGGAGCAGCTTCTGGCGTCAGTCACTTGGTCCTCTTCCATGACGACATTGCTAACATCCACACTAACGTCATCGCTAATGTGGAGTGATGACCAGGCTATAGGATGGGGGCCTTTCCAAGGTGGGATCCGTGTGACTCTTGTAATGGAAACTTAAAGAATCGAATTGTACTTCCGCCACCACAGGGGCATGTGTTAGAACACAGGCAGGAGCTTACAAGTCCCGCTGCGGTCCCCGTACTGGACTGCCATGGTCTTCCATCCTCTTCTCTAAGAATTTTAGATTCCCCTGTTTCCAGCCTCCCATCCCTGGTTTATTCTGCCATATTTCAATGCATGCTTCTCGAAGGTTTATTCCTGTTTTCTCTAGTTGTTTGCTTGAACTTTTTTCTGCTGTGTTTTGGCTTCTGTTGGCCGCCCCATCAGCCCACCTATGTTCCAGCTGAGTATTTGAGGCACACCAAGGAGTTCTTCCGTTTCTTAGGACCGGTGTGGAAAATGCTACCCCTGTTCACTTCACATCCGCTTTCTACCTTTCCAAGTGACACGGAGTTTTTCCCGTGGCCCTTCCAAGAGCCCAGCTGTAAGCCCATTCCTTCAGCTTCACCAGCAACTGTCTCAGCAACACCCTGGAGTGTTCTCAATCAGCGCACATCCAGATCCCATTATCTTGATAGGCAATGCTTTTCAATACTAAAGACCCCAGGTTTCCTGTGAGCACACACTGTTCAGAAAACAAGAAACTGCCCTAAATCTGTCAGTATGCGGATGACAGAATTTTCCCCCAAACTTAAGGCCTCCCTGTAACCGTGTATACACTCTCCCGGGAAGGTAGCACCTTGCGTCCCCTGTGAGCCCTGTGGAGACCTCTCCCCACCCCACTGAGAACACACACTCTGCCACCCCATTTAACAGAGAGAACAGCGCTGATATTGCAGCCACGTGACACCTGGACAAAGGACCTGCCAGCCTGGCAATGAGGTGAGAGTTTGTGCCCTAGAGAAGGAAACGGGAAGCAGGCAGCTCTCCATCATCCTGACAAGCAGTTTACCACTGGTTATGTGAGGTGCTGACAGGGGCTGACTGAAAGACTGGAGAGCCCACAGCTCCCGAATTCATCTTCTCCTAGCAACACGGACTGCAGGGAATGCCATGGCAGCACTTTCTGAAAAACATCAAAGGAGCGACGGAACGGCATAAAATATATTAGGTGAAATGCAATTTCAAATTTTCCAGCAATGTGCTTAATATATAAAATAATCTACACCCAACTGTACTCATAAAGCGGCAAGCCCGCTGAGTGGCTCCGTAAATCATAACCTCCAGAAGAGAAGAAAAGCCTTATTCTTTGCTTAATGGCTTTCGGCGTCACGTGGCAATATTTGAAAATACCACTGTTAGAGGTTCCCATGTTCTCTCCCCCAAAAAGTTAGTCTCCACCTGTGCACAGCGAGGCTTTGAAGTCAGAGCTAAGGGACACCAGGTTGGCCGGCTCTCGGCGTTCGTCTTTGATTAAGAATCAACTTATTTTACTCTCCTCAATCTAGGGAGTTTTCATTAGTAGACAGTGGCTCGTGGAAGTCCCAGGGTCTTTGCACAACGGCACTTTGAGGGCCAGTCACACAACTTCCACTGAAGACGGGCCTTTCCTAAGCACGAACTTCATTTGTTTTCTGCATCTGTGTCTCGAATTCTCACGCTGCCCTGCTTTCTTCCTCTTGCCGCTTTTATCACTATTACCGGCACAGGACGCAATTTTGCGCTTCTGACAGTTTGTCTACCCCGTCTAAGTGAGTATCTATTACTCTCCATTTTCTGCAGCGTTCACCACAGCTCTGCTGTTGAGGTTACTGTCTGCGTGTCTAAAAATAGACAGCGGATTTACAATGGTAGGAGGAAGGCAAACGTGGTCTCCTTTCCAGATGAATATTTGTGAAATTGGGTTCTGGTTTTCTTTTCTTTTTTTTAAGATAAGGATGTAAAATGGGGGAAGCGCCCCATAAACTCTTACCACCTCTGACTCTGCATGGTCTCCTTCCAGATGTTAACAGCTGGCTGGTGACTTTCGGCTTCCATCTGCACAACGCCATTCCTGGATTCCCCGTTCCCAAGTTTGATTTAACAGAGCCCTCCTACGAACTTGTGAAGAGTCAACAATGGGACGACGTGCCGGTAAGAGACCAAAGAACGGAGGGAAGGCCATGAATGGAGTGTTTGTGTCTTGTTTACCCACAATTCATAGAGCTGCCCCCGCGAGGACTGCGCCCAAAGCAGCTTTTCTGTTCCGTCTTTCCGTTTTCTTTCTTTTCACGCTTTTGAGGAAGGAAAACCGACAGTCACATTTCTGTTCAGCGTGCTAGGGCCCCGTGGAACAGGCCAAATCTGTTTCTGGCGATGCTAATAAAAACATTGAACTACGCCATCAAAAGGTAGTAAAACGCAGAAGCTTGTGTTTCTCGTGGAAGGCTTCTGCAGAAAACCCCAGGAAAAAGCATTGCTGGCACCTGGGAGCTGAAGGCCAGACTCAATAAACAGGAGAGTGGGGATTCAGATTTCCAATTAGCAACCCAACAACAGTACCAGAACAGCATTTGCAGAAAAGTAAAACGAAACATGTCCTCTAGCAGGGCTCTGTCTGTGACCTGGTGTTCGTAGACGTTTCCTGAAGCCAGCAGATCAGGAGGCCTGGTCCTGGGGTGAGAAGTAAAGCTAAGAAACAGAAGGGACAATTGACAAATCAGAGCTGCTGGGTCAGGAAGTGCCTCTTTAAATTCCCGCCATTCAGGGCTCAGAAAAGAATGCGCATCAAAATAACTAGAGATCGAGAAATTGGGTTACCGCTTAGTGATAAAAGAACAGAGTTCCTAGGAAGGTTAGTCCGCACCTTGAGCAATTCCCTACCACTTCCGTGAAGACAAAGAGGCAGTCATGACTAAAGCACACAAATACACACATGGCACACACAGTATTCACAGATGCATTTTTCTGATAAAGTTTCATTCTTAGCATAAAAAAAACTGTGTTTCAGGTGGCATTTAACATAATAACCAAAATTCACCGAGTATCTAGGGTCTAGGGGCCATTTTAACATTGCTTCCTTTTTTCATTTTATATATATATTTTTTTAAAAAAAAAAAAACTGTGTGTACAGAGATTTGCATGTGTGAGTGCAGGCGCCCTTGACCTTCAAATGTAGATGAGGGCATAGGATCCCCTGGAACTGGAACCCCAGGCAGTTGTGAGCCGTCAGGTGTCAGCGCTGGGAACCAAACCTGGGTCCTCTTGAAGAGCAGTGTGCTCTTAACCCGAGAGCCTTCTCTCCAGTCCCCAGCTTAGCATTCCTCCTGGCAAACATATCTGCCCTGACTAAGTGCCATGAAGATGCTCTGAGGTCTCCTAATGCATCTGCACATGCATGTCCTATCTGCACGACATAACATGTCTGAACGCACTTTAGTCTGCCGGTACAAATGGACCTGCCGTCTTTTCTCCTAGGCAGCCTTTCAGGGTGGCTCAAGTTCTCTGTCAAGAAAAGTGCCTCCTAAGGACAGCTTAGGGAATCACGGGTAAAGACACGGGGCAGCCTCCCTAGTGCAGGGGCTGCAAATGAAGCCGCTGTTTCCGTTTGGCCGGACAAATATCTGCTTGTATAAGTGGCTGGGTTAGGATACCCCAATTGCAAGAAGTTTGCCCGTGGAGATAGTCCATTGTCTTTCCATCTGCCTGAAATACTTGTTTTCTAAAATTTAAGTTCTCACGCCCGGATGGCCCCTAGTCTGCTCATCCCAGGGCACTTCCACTCCGCAGTCACACTGGTGACCCTCAGCTACAAACTGTTCAGCAAGACAGGAGGCACTGAGGACTTACAGCATGGGCATTTAAAGTGTAGGAGAGCCTGGTGACCTTTAGCCTTTTCTTTCATCTGTGGCTTTCTCCG
>NC_022032.1:21382848-21409328 GCF_000317375.1 Microtus ochrogaster | reverse complement strand
CTCTGACGAATCTTTCGGGAGCACTAAATTCAGCCACACACACACACAAAAAAAATATTTTTAGAAAATATTTCTCAGTTCATTGAGCTATAGTAAGCACTGTTTTCCTCTATGTAAGAAAGCTACAGCTTTCCCATGTATGGTGGTTTGAGGGGGGAAAAGCATCTAGGAATTGCAGGATAAAAGATAATAACACGAATAGTTTGCCAGCCTCGGAAACTAAAAGAGCAGTCCAAAGTATGGGAAGAGATGGCCTTTGTATCTTTTATTGCGTTTTTATTTTGTGTGCGTGCACACCTCATGTAGAGGACAGAGGACAGTTCCGTCAGGCTTGGCCGTGGGGACCTTTACCCAATGAGCCATTCGCCAGCCAATAAACTCAGTTTTGAACATTTTAAAAACTAGTAGAATCACTACCATGAGAGAAGGAGATGCCATTCCATCCAGGCTTGGCTAGGCCTTATAATTCCTGTAGAGCCAAGATATTTCCGGTAAGGGTTCTGCACCTCACTCAAACCTGTTTTGTTTGATTGCTGGCTTGGTTTTGTGTGTGTGCTTGTTTGAGATTTGGTTTTGGGGGGTAGGATCTCACATAGCTCAAGGTAACCCTGATCTTACTATGTAGCTAAGTATGGCCTTGATCTCCCGATCCTCCTTCCTCCTCCCCAGTGCAGCGCTTTCAGTGTGTTTTGGAGGGAGGGGGGCTGCTTTATTTTTGGTCAACAAGAGTGGCTTCCATCAACAGGACCTGCGCACACCGATGTTCTTTTAACCTCCTTCCTCTTTTGTTTTGCCCTCCAGCCCATTTTTGGAGTTCAGCAGCAAGTGGCAAGGCAAGCCAAGGCTTTCCTGTCCCTGGGGAAGATGGCCGAGGTGCAGGTGAGCAGACGCAAGGCAGGCGGCGAACAGTCGTGGCTGTGGTTCGCCACGGTCAAGTCGCTCATCGGCAAGGGCGTCATGCTGGCAGTGAGCCAAGGGCGCGTGCAGACCAACGTGCTCAACATCGCCAACGAGGACTGCATCAAGGTGGCGGCGGTGCTCAACAACGCCTTCTACCTGGAGAACCTGCACTTCACCATCGAGGGCAAGGACACGCACTACTTCATCAAGACCACCACGCCCGAGAGCGACCTGGGCACCCTGCGGCTGACGAGTGGCCGCAAGGCGCTGGAGAACGGCATCAACGTGACCGTGTCGCAGTCCACCACGGTGGTGAACGGCAGGACTCGCAGGTTCGCCGACGTGGAGATGCAGTTCGGCGCGCTGGCACTGCACGTACGCTACGGCATGACGCTGGACGAGGAGAAGGCGCGCATCCTGGAGCAGGCTCGCCAGCGCGCTCTCGCCCGGGCCTGGGCACGCGAGCAGCAGCGCGTGCGCGACGGCGAGGAGGGCGCGCGCCTCTGGACGGAGGGCGAGAAGCGGCAGCTGCTAAGCGCAGGCAAGGTGCAGGGCTACGACGGGTACTACGTACTGTCGGTGGAGCAGTACCCCGAGCTGGCCGACAGCGCCAACAACATTCAGTTCCTGCGACAAAGCGAGATCGGCAAGAGGTAACCCCCGGGCCACCCCTGCGCAGAGTCTCCTGTAGCACAATCCGAACCGGACTCTCCAAAAGAGCCTTCCAGAACGACACTGCTCTGCAGACCCACATCGCAGACACACAGGCGGACACAAACCAGAAACAAAGACAACTTTTCTGAATGACCTTAAAGGTGATCGGCTTTAAAGAATATGTTTACATACGCATATCGCTGCACTCATTTGGACTGGAAATATGAGAAGGAAAAAAAAAGCATTAACGAGACAACGTTTTGCTGTGACCCTCTGTACCTTCGAGGCACTGTATTTAACAAAGGTTTTAAAAAAGGAAAAAAAATGCGTCCAATGTTTCCAGATATTACCGAATTGTCGACCTTTGCTTACAGGAAGTAATCTCTACTTAGGATGTGTTATACATAGATCTGTCATTTTAAAGTGTGGGGCAAAGTTACTGTTTATAGAACCCAACTACTTTCCTGTGCTACTTTGTAAAAGGACATTGGCACAAGGGACGTCTGCTTCGGCGGGGATTTAATAATGGATTTTACTAACATGGCTTGCCCTGGGAGGGAAAAACTGACAAAATAGAATCCTTGTCACTGATAAGCAAAGGAAACCCTGATTTTTTTGTAAATTATGTGAGACAAGTTGTTTATGGATTTTTATATGAATTACAATTTACTGTACATCAAATATTAGTCTCAGAGGAGTTAATTTATGTAAAGTGTTTAAAAAGTTTATACTTAAAAATAAAATGATAAAAACATGTGAACTGTGTGATTTTTTTAAAAAGGATTGCACCTTTTGTTATCTGTTATAACTGTACAGTATAACTTATTATATTGTAGAGATATAACAACTTATGCCTATAATGTCCAGAAGTGTTAATATTTTTGTATTAGGTTGGAGAAAAAAAATGTGCAACTTTCTATCATGTGGACGGATAGGACCATGCACTCCTGAATGGGTGGCTAATCAGAGAACTCCTTTCTCTCCCTTCTCCTTCCCAGCAAGCCAGTGTCCTCAGCCGTTATCAATCAAGAGGCACAGTAGATCCGAGGCTGGTAGAATGTGACAGGGGAAAGGGGGGAATGAACCGAAAACAACACAAGGGGGAGAAGGGGTTCTCTGGCCCTCTCGGGACCCTAAAAGTCAAGCTGACTTACTCGACCAGAGCTTCGAATACTGTAGCGTTGTCCCTCCATGCTCCGCTTCATGATGGAGGAAAGAGACCACAATCTGATGCTCGGGAACCTTTGTGGGGAGGGAGGGAAGGATGTGATGTCGTGGTAACCATGAACATGTATCTTAACATCTAGGAGAGACTGCAGAAACCGAGCAATAGTGAGCCAGGGAGCCGACCTGTCAAGGTCACTCTCTGAGTCTTAGAGTTGGTCAGCAACTGGGACCAGAGCAGGAAGGCAAAGTCCTGTAAGCCCACATGGCCCAACCCTCGTAGGGGCTTGTTTGAGTACAGCCTGTGCTGGCCAAGGGGATCCTGGGTAGTGGGTGGAGTAGGAAGGAAACTGATAGCAGTGCCCCTGACTGCAAGCTTGGGGTTCCACCATAGACACCATCTGCACCTCTCGTGCCAACCCAGCCGCTCTGACGAATCTTTCGGGAGCACTAAATTCAGCCACACACACACACAAAAAAAATATTTTTAGAAAATATTTCTCAGTTCATTGAGCTATAGTAAGCACTGTTTTCCTCTATGTATAATGGTGATAAATATAGCAAGTGAACATGTCGTAAATATAAAGGTTCAAGTGATGTATTGAAAATAATTTTCTATCTGCTCTGTGTGTATCACATACTCTAAACTGCACAGTAGGCGTGTTTATCAAGCAGATTGGCTGGGGGAAGTTTCGAAATAGCTACTGAATTTATGGTTTCAGTGCTGTTCCTGTCGCTGTGTATGTGGTAGGGCATACCGAAGTAATTAATCTTCTAATGAATGCTGATATTTTATTAGAATGAAAGCACAGATTAGCATTAATATTTTTTATCCTGGAAATCCTTTGGCAAGTACTAGGAAGCCCAAATTTAGAAGACTATGAGATTTCAAACCACGTAAACATGGCTCTGTTTGACATTTTATTTTTTAACTGTTAACTTAGGTGTTCACAGTTCTGCTGAATGGGACTTCGGCAGGGCTGCGTTTAGCATGCTGTAAGTACTTTTGGGTGAAATAGGCTCCGAGTCTAAATTCTCAGAAATGTCTCTGATGTATTGACCATGAAAAGCGTGTCCCACACGACGGAAGTGAAATTACACTCTTAACATCTTCTCCACGTGGACTGGTCTTTACAGGGGCACCAATAAATGACAGATTTGGAGAGTCTCCTGGTGCTTCTTTTAGAAGAAGTCAAATCAACCCAATTAGTGTCTTGTTAGTACGTATAATGAGCCTATTTCTTTCTAAAAAGGCTTGTGGTCTGAACGTGCTTTTACAAGAAATAGTGACCTTGGGGATATGTAAACAAGAGATCTTTTTCTAAGAGTTGGTGGGGGGGAGGTTGGGGGACTGTATAATGACAAGAATTAGCTTACAAAAACAAAAGAAATTGATATTCAAAGTATTTTAGGCAAAGCCAGTCAAAATGCTTTCATGATATTTTGAGATGTAAATTTTTGTCTGATTTGTATTGTTCTTTTCATTTGCCTTCTTAACTTTATATGTGACCTGAATTTTCCATAACTTGATGACTATAGATTGCATCTCGGCATTCCAATAAAAGCCAACCCAATGTGCGTGTGTTTATATATTTTTCTTTTCAAATCTGGGACTTTCCAGAATTGTTTTTGGGTTTGACGCGGATGCAGAAGGAGGCAGATCTTGGGGTGCTGATTCAGCGGTGACCCCACTGACGCGTGCTTTTATTACTGGTTTTGGTTCTTTTGTTTTTGTATTTATATCAAAATGACAGCTCGGAAGAGCGCCCTTCGCAGAGGACTCTCCCCTGGCCTACTGTAGAAAAATGTTAGCTACACCTCCGCAAAGACACACACGCTGGAAAGAAGAATGGGGGGGGGTGTGGGACAAAATCACCCATTACTACTTGAAAAGCAGGTCTCATTCCTGTGATGCTGGCGTTGAGTGTGCTTAATTAAAACACTTGATTAGAATAATCAGTTTGGGCCTGATAGGTTCTCAGCCTCCTGGAGATGTCTAAATCTACATATAGACCGACTGATTAGGGTTCGCCTTGTTCAGCAATTCCAGGTTGACACGCCAAGGCTTTGATTTCAGTGTGAGCAGGCAGACTTCCCCTTGCTCGCTTTGCAGCGACAACCTCCACTTGATACCGTGTGGATGTCGTAGGAATCAGGTCACTCCACTTGGCTAAAGGATCTAGTTTCTTCTCAAATTGGAGTTTAATACGCTCGAGGCACGGGAGCCCAGAAAAAAAACAAACAAACAAACGTACGCCGTGGCTTCCAACCCTTCCTCTGCATTGCTTTCCCTCTCCAAGCACGCAGAAAGAACAATGGTGGACGTGGGTTTCAGATAAAGAACTAAGTACCGAGCGCGCCACTCTCTCAGTGAAGCGTGCATTTGTATTTACACTACTGCCTGTTACCTACTGGTCACAGGAACCCTCAAGCCCTTGAAAGAAACGATGATGAGAGGATCCTGCCTTCGAACCCCTGACCACGCCCACTCCTCTCTCTCCTTTCTTTGGTCTCAGCTGCTCCAAAGGCAACCATTCCGCTCACCTGGTAAACAGCCGACAGGCTCTCTGAGTGAGGTGCTCTTTGGAATGGGGGGGTCCAGAAGAGGGAGCCCGAAGGCACTGATCCATGGCCTGCTCTGTCTGTGACCAACACCACCTGAGCAGCGCTGGCAGAGCTTGCTGTACTTATAGGTCACAGCCCACCCACGAAATGCCACCACCCAACCCAGGCGAGATGGACTGACATTTAGGCTCCTGTAGAATGGATGAGGCTAGATCTCCTCTGCAAAGCCTGGAAGGGCAGTGTAGCAAGATCTTACCCCTGCCACAGATACTCAGACTCTATCACCCTGTCCTTAAAAAAAAAAAAAAAAACCTGAGCCCGGCCAAGCGCTCCGGTCCACAGCATGCAGTAAATTCTAGAAGGCAAGGGAGAGGGAACTGAGAGAAATTTGAGTAAGTTTCCACACTACTGTCCAAGTAGTGTGGAAAGAAGGCAAGTCAAAATGAGCAGAATTCTCTATCAGGAAGCAGCCTTTCCTACCTTGCACAGTCTCCCGCTAACACTCCCCAGAAGGTTTTGAGGTGCCACCACCCCTGTCTGCATAGGTCATGAGACGTGTGTTGTGTGCTCTCTTCCACCTGACAATAGTTCTGGCTCCTTGGCTCTCATGTAGAGAAGTTAGTCTTGCAAGCAATGCTAATGAACGCCCATCATTTCCAGAGGAAGGGCTGGAGATTTTTCCATAGGTCGCCAATTTGGCCATCCTACCAAGGCCCTGCAATAAACTGCAGGCTGTTTCTGTCCTTCCTGCTCACCTGAACCACAGTAATAAGCAGGAGTACTAAAGAGGTTGATACGCTGCTGGAATTTTCTACCCTCTGCTTCGAGCCACGTAGTGAATATTCTCGATTGCCAGTTCTCTCAGGTGTTAGTTCACCCCCTCTACGACGGTCTCTTGACGTCAGTTAGTTACTAATAACTTTTAGGTAGACTGAGGAAACCTTTTCACTTATGAACCGACTGAAAATCCTGCCACAGAGGGATACAGGATTCCTAGGGCCCTGTGTACAGAGAGTTTACTGCCAGCCGATGCTGCGCTTAAAGGAACATCATTATTCGGTTTGGAGTTAATGGGCTCCACAAAGCAAATTTAATAAATCCTTCTGGGATCTAAGCAGAGGAACATTAAAATTAGAAATATAAATTGTGACTTCTAGGGCGAGAGAGGGTCTTTGGCTGCAGCCTTCCTGCTTAGGGTGAATTGTGAGCGGCCACAGCCATTCGGCGCCTGCATTAGGAAGGGAGGCCACATTCTTTGGCACAGGTGCGAAGAGTTCCTGAATTCCACCCACCCTAGCCATTTCCATCTGACGTAGCTCACTGCGTAGGATTTGCATGTGGTCCGCTGGGCAGAAAGGAATTCTCTAAAGTGTTTGCAAGTTCACTTTATCAAGGGGAGGGACACATCGGTGCCCAAGGAGGTGAAATGACAGCTTCTTCGCCATGAGTGAAGGCTGAAAACAGAACGGCTCAGAGGAAGTCCGAGGGAGCCACCAACTAGGCTCCCCCACCTCCGGTTCTTGTCACACAGTGATTAAGCAACTGTGTAAGTAATGACCTACCCCATCCCAAACTGTCCTCCTAGCTAAATGGATGGGAAGTGAATTCTACCCATTGCAGAAGATACTCCTTAAAAACGACGCTCAGCTCCCTGTCTCTGCATCCTCCTCCGTTCTTTCCTTACTCCTCTTATTCTGGAATGACCCCAGCAAGAGCTGCCTGGCATGTGACCAAAAAGATTGGGCCTGCTTTTCTTCCCCTTAGGAGGAAAACCATGCTGGTCCATTGATAAACCATGTGATTTTAACTGCTGCGGTTATCACAGGGAAGGCGAGTCTTTCATCCCCAACTTATTGACAAAAGGTTATGAGCAAGCAGGTTTCAAAGTCTCACTTCAACGGTGACATTATCTCCAAGGTCAGGCCTGAGATTTCCGCGTCCTTCTCAACCACTGAGAAGCGACCCTGTGTAGGACAGACAGGTGGAGGGAGGACGGGAAGGGAGACAACCCAGCTCTCTTGAGGTTGAGAAGGGAGAGGCCATCTTTCCACAAATCGGTCCTCCATTCCCTCTTGCCTTTTCCCCTCAGTTTTTCGGGACTCTGGCTTCTTTGGAAGGGAGAGCCTGTCCCAACCCCTGGTGGCACCCTGGAGGAGTGAGCCTCATCAGAGCCCTGTGCTTTCATGAAGGGCTCTTGCGCCCCCTAGCGATGGGCGCCTTAGGTGCCGACTGTCGATGTTAAAAGTTGAAGCAATGTCCAGAACCAGAAACAAACAAAACATAAAAACAACGGAAGGCCTAAGATCTCCCTCTCCCCCTCTCCCTCTCTCCGGATGGGTCCATTCAAATGAACCCTCTCTGGTCCCATTCTACCCTGCATAAAGAGATTCCTTCTGCTTCGTGCACCGCCTCAGTCAGGCCTGGTCCTTGCACTCCCGTAAGTAAGAGTTCCCCTAACGCCAAGCAGAAACTCTGTCAAGCCATGTTCCTCACGCCTGGCAGATCAAAAGAAGGCCTTCCCTCCCAGGAGTTGTCCGCAGGCTATCTGGGCTCCGCAGCCCACTCCAAACAGTGATTTCTGAAATACATTGTTTACCTTCTACTTTCCATGTTAACAGCCCTGTCGCTGGGAAGACCTTCCCAGAAGGGCAGATCATTTAAATTCAGAGTGGCATTTTTATTTCTGCCCGAGCTAGGCTCTCACGGAAAGTGCTAGAATGACAGGCAGCCTAGAAAAAAGCATGCTTCTTCCCGATTCCACCACTCCCTTCCTCCCTCTGCTTGGCTTCACTGGCAGGGTGAGAAGAAAAAAAGGGGGGGGGAGGGGCTTTCAACCTTTTATTCCGGGGTTGTCATACAGAGAAGCCAGGAGATGCGGAGAGTAAGTGACAGTATGTCCCTACCTCTAGAGACTGTCCCTGGCTAGACAGAACCTACTGACATTTCTGGAGGCGTCTTGGGGACCCAAAGATGTAGGCCCGTTTTCCCACTTTCTCTCTGAGATAAGAGAGGACACTAGAGATGGCATGTGGAAGTCAAAATAGCATGGACGATAAGGCGGGAAAGCCTACAGCTTCATGGGAAGATTAAAATGGATACTAGCTGGATTTCCAGGCTAACAGGACATCTTGTCCTGACAGTACCACCAGACCACGCAAGCTGGGGGTTAGGGGACAAGTATGTCCGGCTTGTGTCTTCACAGTTCATCAGTAAGGGTCCCTCGGGTGCCCCCTGGAAGCGGGAAAGCCAGGCAGAGACAGACCCAGGCGAAGAACACATAGTCACACCTAACACACACACCAAGAACACTGGGGAGCCAGTTTTTGCAGCTGGATTAGGAGTATCAGTTCGGGTCTTGGGCCCGTTTTATCCTGAGCTGAAGCAATGGCTGGCTGCCTTTCTCCATGTTGCTTCCCTCATCGGGCCTCTGCCAGGGTACACGGGGGTCCTTCACACACAGCCCCTTCCTGTTCTGACCGCTGTGACTCTCTTCGGTGGCTGCTGGGGAACCAGCCTTAAGACCCGAGTTGTTGCCTCTTGAGTGCGAACTGGCAGCATTCCAGCCCCTGAGGTCCGTATCATAAATCTGCACTCGGCTGGAGTGCTCCACTGTCGTTCCCAGGCCCTCTCACCCACCGTCACATCTAAAGGCAGTGTGCTGTGCCAGTCGTCAGGGCAAGGGAGGCAGGCTCCAGCTTGGGGCTCTTTGAAGGCAACAGGTCCCCAATTACTTCCCACTCATTAAACTGTGGATGCGGCCTTGCCTGGCTCTTGTAAATCAAAGAAAACACGACTAGCCCTGCCATACTCCGGCTCTGTCTGCAGCCTTCGCCAATTAGCACTCTAGTTAATCAAACTTTAGAAGGTCCCCGGAGAGCTAGGGAAACTGGGAGCCGTCCGGAGCAGAAAAGACCCGTTTAGTCTCAGCTCCGCCAGGTTGAAGGCAGCATCACGCAGCTTTCTCCATCTATAAAGTGGGCCATTCTGCACTTTCCCATAAGGGGTGTGTGTGTGTGTGTGTGTGTGTGTGTGTGTGTGTGTGTGTGTGTACATGAGGGTGGACAGAAAAGCTAGAACAAAATTGCTCAGGGTGGTTCTAGCCCGAAGCCTTTTCTCAATTGTGGAGCGTGCCGGGCTGCCCCACAGCTGAGCTTGCTGAGCTGTTAGGATCTTTCTCTAGCAAAGGAAGGGAGTTCTCTCCCTGGCTCCTTCCACCCTGGCACTGAATCTTCATCCTTCCAAGATGGTGTGAACAGTCGGTGGGTTCTGAATTGCAGGAGCGACATATGGGATAACATTCTGCTTCAGAGCACCACCCGCGGCCAGCTTCCCAGGCTCTACCCCATTCAGGAAAAGGAAATCCGCGACTGGCTGAGGGAAGCTAGCGAAGTCCAGTAGCCCAACATCCTTGGGTCCAAAGGCACAATGGAGGCACAGCAGGGCTTCCTTCTCTTGGCAGCCTCGAAGGCCAGGAGTGTACTGAGCCAGAAGGTATCATGGCCAGGAAGTGTCCCTGCTCTTCCTGGCCCTGCTCAGTGTTCTAGAATGTCTGGGGCCTTACTACACTGGAGGCCCTACGAATGAGCACCCCAGATGATGACCCAACACCTAGGCCATGCAATCTAGAGTCAAGGGGAGCAACGGGATTGTGACATGTGTTTCAAATGCTCTTCTCAGAGTGGCGAGATAACTACAGAGCTCCCATGAGGCTAGGGAATAACAGTGGTAGGACAGTGACCTCCCAGGCCTCTTCTGACTCCACAGGGGCCACTTGGAGGAGGGCTGCTCTCAGTAGAGCCCAGAAGGAAGCCTTTGCTCAGGGAAAGTGAGGCCAGGCTTCTTAAGGGACCGTCGCAGGAACCTGTAGAGGGACTGATCAGAGAGAGGCCCGACATAGCAGTCCTGTGTCACAGTTTTGTTCCTGTGTGGCCTTCAAACATAGCACTGCCACCCCCAACCCTCATTAGTAACTGAAATCACACTAAGAAACTGACCCTCTAGATAAGGACAGAACATTGGAAGTGATGGCCGCCAGTCCCACACAACCCTCAGTTAGGATATGGCTCCAACCCCAGACAACAACGTTAACCCCTAATAGAATGCTTGGGGCCTGAGCTGAGATCTGAATTCTAAACAGAAAGATAGAAAAAAGAGCCCCCCCCCAGCCTTACACACATACACACACACACACACACACACACACACACACACACACACTTCTCTTCTACTAGGGTGGTACAGACATATCTCCTCTCCCACAGCCTCTGCTCCTCAGTTCTCTCCTTGTTTAAAGTGGGTCAAGACTTCTGCCTTGACCCCTCCTTCCCGTTACTCCCTCCCCGAAACTGCTTGAGATACAGGCAGAGGTAACGTCCCCTACTGCTGTCATTGGAGAAGCTGGCCCTGGGGGACCCTTCCTTGTCTTAGAGGGGGAAGGCACAGCCAGTAAGGTCAGGAAAGCAGGTATATTGAATTAACCAGTCCCCTGGGAGATCCCTGGCTTTGCTAACCACAAAGGCCTCTTGGCCTTGCTGTTGCCTTGAGAGAGGCAGGGCAGGGGCCGCATTTCATATATGTTCCCTGGATCTCCTGCTTCCTTCATACCATTCCCATGACCCTGCACTTCAGAAACATGGGCCAGAAAGTCAGAGAGAAGCCCACAGAGGGCCGGAGTCCGAGTGCCTTTGAGGCATGCCATTCAGGGTTTCAGCTGTGGGTCTTGTCTACCAATCACAACTCAAATAAAACCCATGCAAAGGCCTAGTAGCTAGGACGGAACAGGGAGTGGGCAGTACCCTCTACGGATGGGAGACACTGTGGAAAATGCTGGGGAAAAGGCCTCTGGAATCTCCAACCCTTCCGGGACAGTAGACACAGACTATGGAACCTCAGTCGAGACAGGGAATGAGAGGCTGACTTGGTGGGGAGGGGTCAGTCCACAGCAGGGGTCAGGGATCAAGAGAAGGGCAAAGCTTTACAGACTAGACGGTAAGCAGAAGTGTTCCGGAGTCAGACTCCACCCTGGCCTTGCCGCTAGCTACGCGGGCAACTTAACGTCCTGCAGTTCCTTCTCTTTCGCAGAGTGAGGATTCCAGCCCCATGGGGTTGCCATGGATGAAGTCAGTTCATTCACATCAAGTCTTCAACCAGCTCTGTGAATGGTTGCATGCTTCCTGTATAGCCCGAAGTATCAGGATCTCAGGCTGATCCATGCTGTGCAAACCCAAACTTCTGTGGGGCAGGGGGCGAGTCCTCTTCCTGCAATTCCTGGCCCAGGGCGGTCAGAACCCCATGTTTGGATTTCAGTCCAAGCAGGATGAGGAGGTGACTGTTGGCAGATTCTGGGTCCTCTTCTCAGAGGTGCTGGGTGACAGATGGTCCTATCTGGGGTTCAGTCCAGGAAAAGAAGTGTCCCAAGCCTTCTGGTGAGTCTTCGTCTGCCACCACGCAGGTTAGTAACTCACCCAAGATCCACAGCTCCTGTGAAAGGTACAAGAACTGAAACTGTAAGACACATGGCCTCCTAGCCCACAACACTCCAGCTGTTTACTCTGTCATCCCCAGGTCCCATGTGCTAAACGCACCCTACAATCCAACTATATGGAAGGGCTCCCACTTTTGAAGAAATGCTCCCACCCTCACATCCTTGAAGATTCGCACATGCTGTTCCCACTGCCTGGGTACCACACTGACATTTCTGACTCCACTTCGCCCCTATTGCTTTCACCATAGCCAGTCCAGTCCCGCTCACGACCAGATCACAAGGAAACCCAGCTTCTCAGACAGATCCCTGGATCCTTGAGCAAGGTGGCCCCGAAGCATACTCTATGGCTAAGGAGGTACCACCTATGCCCATGTCCCAGACACCATACAAAATAAAAAAAAAAATAGCTTCTTTGTCCCGCACAATATCCAAATGCCCCTTGGGACTTGGCCCTTGCTTCAAAAATAAACTTTAAATTTAAAAGCTGCAGCCATTTGTACTGTAGAGCTTAACTAAATTATTGAAGAGCTAATCAACAGCTCTAAGTAGAGACATAGCAGGTGGTCGGCTCCCATCATGCCCATGGCTTTGGGCTCGCTCTCAGTGTGACAGAGTCCTTTCTCCCCCACCTACCAGCTCCTCATCCTGTAGTTCTCCTCTGGCTGGCCTCACTCCAGCGCAGAAACAAACTACACTGAGTTCACGGAAACTGGACAGCTGGGGCTTTCCCTTCGTCTTATTAAACTCACCAAATAAAAATGTTGTATTTCTCTAAAAATGGACAGTTTTGAAGATAGTGACAACCTGAAGACCCTAAGGGTTGGTTCCCGCCACCAGCACCTCCCACTTGGGACCTTATCTCTGGCACCGCAAACCTTGGCTCCTTTCATTTCCTCTCCATCGGCCACTCCCCCCAGTTACAGGTATCTCCAGACCCGGCCTTGGTCTCCCTCCATACGTGGCCTTGGTGACATGGTAAGGACATGGTCTCTTCCATCTGGCTTCTACACATTTCATCCTGCCAGCCAGGATGGGTGTCGCCGGCATCCCGTGAGACCAAGAAGAAAGAGTAGTGCAGGTTTGTGACCTCTACCGGGGCCAGGCCAAGCTCACTTCTCCTTTGCTGGGGGCTGTGGCCTTGACACAGGGCAAACTGTGCCCGGTCCCTCTGAGGAATGTGGACATGAACTGTCCCAAGAACATCACTGTGTACTGGCCAGTTCTCCAAACCCCTTACGCCTTATACCCCCGGCCCTCTTCATCCTCCTTACACCACAGATAAGCTAATTGCTCTATCCCAGCATGGCAGACTCTGAGGCACAGAGAACTATGCGTACGCCACTCACAGACATCAAAGGTGATTAGCATCTATATACAGCCCTGACTCCAGAATCTAACTGCTTCCTGCATTTGACATGAAGACGAAATAAAACCAGAGACCCAAATACCTAAAACATGCCCCACCTGCTCTCACGCTGTAACAATAAAATCCTTAAGAAACCCAACCAGTTTCCAAGATTCATCACAAACCATTCTGTTGGCCTTACTATGCTCTCCTGGGATTCACCAAAGGCACGCTGTGTGCTATGGACCACAGGAAGGACTCAGACACTGCATCTCTAGTGAGCAGCGTTAACCCTGCAAGTTAGGTTATATCCCTTTCCTGTTTTACACAGAGGACAACTGAGGTCAAGGGTACATGTGAGAAGCTGGGCCAGAACTTGAATCCAGCGATGCATGACTTTGAAGCCAGAGGCTTTCCCTCCCGAGGTCTTCTGCCCCCACGACATCACTGCCCCTTGGTTACCCTGGTTACATCACTCTTGAGTTAGTATCTCCAGTCTCCATAGCACTGGGCAGGTGGCGAGTGAATGAGCTATAGTAGTGGATGAGCAGCAAATGACTGGATGAACTAATCAATACCCTCTGTCCATGAACATCCCAAAGATGTGCTTCCCAGAAACCCTGCCCCAATTGGCCCAGGTCCCAGACCCCAAGGCATCCATACTCCCTCCCCAAACCTCTAACTCTGATGCCTTCGAACTCATATCTGACCCACCCAATCCAATGAAACACCATTCGGTACTCGCCAGCCACTGAAGGATCCTTCTGGGTACCTTCCTTGCTGGTGCCTGCTCTTGTTCATGACAGGAACAGTAATGCCAGCCATCAGTCCTTTAAAAAAAAAAAGCCTTCCACACCTAGCCAGGGAGGCTACCAATTGCACCAGAGGCAAGGGGATGCCCTGCCCAGGGCCATGGGGTTTCTGAAAAAAGACCCTGATAACCAAGTCTTCTTGCTGGGAGTTCTTACCCAATTGCAGACATTCTCACCATGATGCTGGGTTGAGGCATCTTGAGTAGTCCTGTTGATCTTTCTGGGCTTTGTTTTGAGGATGAGGGACCGTCACTTTTTCAGTTACCAGGCTACATCCTCAGAGCTTATCCTCATGTCCAGGTGAGACACCAGGACTACAGAGTTCCCCTAGTACTCACGTGTCAATCCTCTGCACATCAGCACCCTGCCTCTGGCCACACTGACCTGGCCACCTGCTCATCTTCCTTACCAGCCCGAAAACCCCCTGGCATTCACCTTAAATTTCCTGCCCCTATGCCTGAGAATTCAACACAACTCTGCCAACTGGCTTCGGGTTTGCCAACTGTTCCTGAGTCCCCTGATTCACCGCACACCACTGCCACCTCCTCAGCCTCCCTCCTTGCTTTCCCCAGGGGGGAAATTGAAGACAGTTTAAAATAGAACGAATCAAAGTGCAGGGGCTGATGCCAAGTGCCGCTCAGCAGGGATTGCAGTAGGCTCGAATCCCTCCTGCTGGAAGCCGCCCCCCTCCCCACAGGCACCACAGAAGTGCCCACCCCCACCCCCGTGCACGCCTCTCCCCGTATGTTCAAATCCTGCCAGATTCTCATCCAGCTGGTGGAAGGGATGTTCAGACTGCAGGCTGCTGGCAGTGCTCGGAGAGCCAGCAGGGAGGGGTGCCAGCCCATCTAGAGCTGCTCTAAGTGGAATAGCCACCAGGCCGCCACCTCCACCAGCCCTTCTGTGAGGCCTGGGACCTGAGGACTAGGGCCAGGGGAGAGGTTGGAGAAAGGGGCTGTAGCTGCCAGATAAAAGGCAGGACACACACGAGCCACAGGAATATCAAATCAACAACGAATAAACTGCTCGTATGAGTATGTCCCAGGGAATATTCAGAACATATTTGTGCTAAAATAAATGGTGTATTTGTTGTCCATCTTAAACTCAGATTCACCTGGCTGCCCTGTGCCGTGTAGTTTTCTGGGTGTGTGTGAGAGATCTGGCAACTCTGAGTGACTTTGGGACACAGAAGTGACTCTTCTCATCACAACTAATCTTTCAATGAAGCCAAAAGGAAAACAGGAAGGAAGGAAGGGTGTGGCAAGTCCCCCTGTTACCCGAAATCAGTACGACAGACTGGGGGGCTTCTAACAACAGAAATTACTGTGTGCACTCAAATGCTGGTATCTCTGGAGATGCTCACTGCTAAGTGAGGCTGGTACCCTCCCGGTCAAACCCCGAAGTTAATACAATTCACGCCAAATCTTCTTGAAGAAACCTGAGCTCTCACCTCTTTAACCTTTCACACAAATGCACCATGACCTCGAGCTAAGCGTACCCCAAAATGTGTCTATTCTCTTTCCTTTTATGACTTTAAACTAAGTTTGAACCACAGAGCAGGTTCAATAATGGGCCAGCCCGTAGATAAACGGTTTTCAACCTGGAGGCCAACAACCCTTTCTTCACACAGGTCGGGTAGCCTCGGAGCGTCAGAAAACACAGATATTTGCATTACGATTAATAACAGTAACAAGATTACAGTTAAGAAGTAGCAACTAAAACAATTTTGCGGGTGGGGAGATCACCACCACATGAGGGACTGAATTAAAAGGTTGCAGCATTAGGAAGGTTGAAAGCCACGGCCCTAGGTTACGGAGAATCTCTTGGAGCAAAATTCCCATGCTGCCCTTGTTTGGGGAGAGCGTTGCTTTGGAAAGAACTCCTGTGTTTGCCTTGTCTGTTTTGTGGGCGGGAAATCTTTCTGCCCTCTCTTGCACATTGTTTATGCTCGTTTTGACTTTGCACTCTCGGGGATGCTGGTCCCTTGCATTCTGTCACAGTGGCTCTGAAGATTTTCCAGTGCCCCCTTGAGCTTTTTTTCTTGTGGGAGCTGGGTCACCCTAGGCTTCTAAAACTGCTCTGGTCTGCCGCAGTCACCACACAGGCAGACTCCGGGTGTGCCTTCTCTGGTCGTAGCCGTCGTGTGTGCCCACGAGCACACCCTCCTTCAGTGTGACCTCATCACACTCCAGTCAGCATCTTAGGTTTCTGCTAAACGTAGAAGTGAGGGACTTTCTTTGACCCAGTGAAGGAAACCAAGGCTGATTTTGCTCTGCACTCTCTCCTACACTCCTCTCTGGAAACTTCTAGATCCACATGGTTATTAAGCAACAGCAATAGTAACAAAGCCATGGGGGCTGGTGAAGGAGCTCACGCCATGAAGAGCTTGCTATACAAACATGAGGACCTGAATTCAATCCCCTAAAATCCACATAAAACAAGCTATGGCTTCCAGGTCTGGAGACACAGAGGCAGGCAGATCTCTGGGGTTCAGTGGCCAGCCCAGCCCACCTGGTAAGCTAAGCTGTGGGCCAGTGAAAGAATTTGTCTCAAAGCAACTGGAGATGGACAGAGCCTTAGGAGAAATATCCAGCAGTCTCTCTTTCTCTCTCTCTTTCCCTCCCTCCATCCTCCCTCCCTTCCTCCCTCCCTCCCTCTCTCTCCAAAGCCTATTTGATACGTCCACAAATCCCAAAGGAATGTTCCAGAGTATCACCCTGAATATGCCTTGTATAGGAACAACAATACAGAGGCTACCTGTATCTTCCTCTTTCAAATACCTTATTGAAAAGGATGCCCATCATGATAGCCTCCAGATGCCAGTGTGACATCATAATGCTACCATAAGAAAACTCTAAAAATGGTTGCATGTGTGTGCATGCTTTTCTGTGTGTGTGCGCACGCACCTGAGGCCAGCCACTAAATCTGTGAGTCACGTCCATGAGTTCCACCTGAGGAGGGGGAATTGCCCCAGGCTCAATGGCCTATGAGCCCACACATCCTCATGCTCACCCTCAGCCCAGACTTCATTTGAGCAGGGTCTGGGGCTTGGCCAACGGGGTACAGAAGCTGAAGAGAGCCCACGGTTCCAAAAAGGGGTCATGACTTCATTGGCTTCTGAATAGCCTCCCTAGCTTTCCCTTAGGCGGATGGGGAAGAGGCCAGCAGCTGTTCCCAGGTGAGCTTTCTGCACCCTCTTAACTACTAGAGCCCCTGCTGCAACTTCTGTAGCTGCAGTGGCTGTGTCTGGAATTCAGGGTCCAGACCTTTAGGAGATTCTGCAAGGCTCTGTCATGTCACCAAACATGCCAGATGCCCGCACTTATTGTATGGGGCTTCTCTGACTAAAGAAGCCTCCAGCTACCTAATAGGCAATAACTAAGTAATGGAGCTGCTTGTCTGGGTAGCCATAATTGATAGTAACAGAGTAGACAGTAGTGTGTAACTTAATGCATTAAACCAACACATACACACACACACACACACACACACACACACACACACACACACACACACACGCGCGCGCGCTGAGATACTCCCCCATTGGCTGGATCTGCAGCAGAACCCATGATATTCTGTGTTTATGATAGCCTCCTAATCAGATCAAAGGCTCAACCTATCCTTCCTCCCTCTCCTCAGTCTACCACAGTCCACCCTTCCATACATGTAGCGTTTTTCAGAGACGCGGGAATTCAAAGACTAAGTCTTCCATTATGTGGCTGCCGGCTGCAAACAGCCTGGCTCGCATGGAGGGACTCAAAGGCATTGGTCTTTGATGCGTTTAAGATACCCTCATCCTTCCAGGTTCCACTGAACCTTCTGGTGCCTTGCAGAGACTCTGGCCTCAGAGCCTACTGGGCATCAATTGGTGCATCTTTTGTAGAGCGACCTCGATAGGCCCTGACATAATTAGTGGTATATTCTAATATAAAAAGGAGTACCTCATGTCTGAGTAATTAGTTCACACACATCCACCGGGGCCCCATCTTCAGTCGGCACCCTTTGTTCAGACACACAGAGTCTTCCTCTGATGGGGAATGATAACTCAGCGTCCCCAGAGGGAGTGCCAAGCACTGAGGGCCACGCACTGAGAAGAAGCAACTTCGGTGAATTGCAGAAAAGAAAGTAAGAGATTGTTGATAATCTACAGTCCCTATCTGTGCCCAGGACAGAAAGAATAGTGTGACCAAGGAACCTGGCACTTCTTGAGGACAAGAGCACAGGAAGGAGCTTGTAAAATAAGCCTTGTCTGAGCCATGTATAGAACAGGAAGAAATGCAGGCAGGAGAATCTTCCACTGTCCCATAGAGCCTTCCTACTGGGGGATGACAGACAGAGGAGCAAACGGAGTCGGAAACTTGAATTTCAAGGTCTCAGACACAGAATTTATTGTTGTAATCAAATAAAGCTTACAGTCAACTTCCTCTGACGCATATAAAATGATAGGCAGAATCATTACGGTGCTGTTGGCACTTAGTCCTAAATGGCAATCAATTCTCCTAAATGACTACAATTAGAATGTATTGTGCACCGACCCACCACGCATGCGCGAGGGTCTATGGCTTTACCCAGCAGACACAGACCTTTCCACTTCCTGGGTGGAAGATTCTCCATCATTAAAACTAAACCTGAGCTGAAGAGATGACTCAGTGGGTAAAAGTGCTCACCGCGCAAGGGTTGAGGAACTGAGTTCGAGTCCCCAGGACCCATGTAACAATTTAGATGTCTAACGTTAGCGCCCGTGAGCTCAGCTCTCGTGAAGGCAGAGAAGAGCGGAGACAGGCAGGTAGGAGCGCAGTGAAGAGCACAGGCAGCATGAAAAGTAACAAAGAGACCCTGTCTCAAACAGGATGGAAGGCTAAGGCCTTCTGACCTGCGCATCTTAACACTAATAACTCTCTTTGCTATGCCGCTCCTCTGAGGTGTCCTAGATCACTAAGTCAGACAATGTAATTCAATTGATTGCTATCCGCTCACGAACCAAAGCCTCCATTGTCCTCACTAAGTACACTTAATCAGATTGCTTTCCTCGCACTTAGCTCCTAGCCAAGAGCAGCAAGAGTGACCACGGATCCCCTGGCATCCCCAGTGCACTCATTTCCAGGAAGAAGTGTACAAGAACACCAGACTATGTACCACGGAAAACGGACAAGAGAAATTATCTTAGATTTGGCCTTTAAAAAAAAAAAAACTAATATCATTATAAACCCCTTAGATCCAGGAGGGAAAAGTCTAATCCCAGGGCAAAAATTCAAAGTCAATTTCTCCTTAGATCCTCCTCCTCCCCACCACTCAGATGTCCTCCAGCTTCTGGCATCTCCTTTCCTCTGCCTCTCGGGAGTCCAGAGCTTTTGTGCTGCTGTCTGTCTATAACCCGTGCCAGCTTCCGGCGGCCTTTGCCTCCCCACACAGCCTGTGATCAGCACTAGCTTTTCCTGTCGGCCCTTCCTCGGGGTGTCATTCTCCTGTATGAGACCCTGAGCCAAGAGGCTCCCCTTTTGCTACGGGGATCCTCAAGGCAGAAGAGAAGCCAAAGTTCCTAGAGGAAGACCGAATGGATTACGAGAAAGGACAGCCAGCAGCAGGCGAGGAGAAGTACTTACACAAGATACAACTGATAAAGAACCACCATATAAAGTACATGAAGGACTGTTAAAACTCAACGATCAGAATACAGCCCAGGCCATGTGTGATGGTGGGCACTTCTTTAATCTCAGTACTCAGGAGGCGGAAGCGGATGGGTCTCTCTGAGCTTTAGGCCAGCCTGGTCTACATAGTGAGTGAGATCCTGTCCAAAAACAAAAACCCAAAAATCCACAAGTCAGCTAAAACTGGGGCTCAAGACTTGATAGACACCTCAGCAGAAAAGATATATCAAATGACAAATAAACATAAGGAAAGGTATTGGCATCAGGGATCAGAGGATTGCACATCTGGACAGCAGTGAGCTGCTACTCCACATCAGGACAAGATGCTTGCAAGAGTCCTGGTAGCAACGGCACCAAACGCCGATGAGGAAGTGGGACACCAGGCACTTCCTTCTTTATAGACACTTCGGGAGACAGTCTGCAGTTATCAAACGAAATCCATCCTTCCCAGCTCTCCAGTGGTACTTTGCAAAAGGAATTGAAAATTTATTATCACCCTCAAATCCTGTTCATGGTTGTTTAGAGTAGCTTCATTCATACACGGCCAAACTTGGGAATAGCCTTGAATGTCTATTTATAAGACAGGATTGGAAAATAGCCTTGAATGGTATTCTTTTCGTAAGACAGGATCTTAGGTAGCCCTGGCTGTCCTTGAACTCACGGAGAATGCAATCACTGTCTTTGGGTGATGATGCCAAAGAGGTTTGTATTCATCAGTCATAACGAATGCACTGTCCTGATGAGGGGCAATGGTAATGGTGGCTATGCATGTGATCCACCCTGTCTGTCTACGTGCCCGTCTTCTTCATTCCCCTTCCACAAACCTACGAGCATAAATACCTCCTACAGGCCTGCAAAGAGGCAGACACGGCACCAATTACTCCATTAAGCCTCCCCGCTCCCACACCCATCCCTTGCAAGTCCAGTCAGGAAAATGGTTCTTTCAGTAGAGGGATTTAACATAGGGAATTGGCCACAAAGCAACGGAAGGCTGAAAGGGAAAGGTGAAGATGCTGAGCCACAGTCAAGAAAAGAAGATACCAAAGACAAGGCAGCAGTGAGGGAGCAGAAGGGCTGGCTTTAGTCAAAGCTAGAAGCTTCGCAAAAGGGCTTCTCAGACTGAGGGAGGACACAGGCTCCCAAGCTGGGGAGCAGCCAGTTGCTGCTGGCTAGCTTCGAGAGAAGCTGGAAGCGGGAACAAACTGCTGCTACCACCGGAACAGAACAAAATACGGCAGTTGGAGCCATGACAATGACAGGAACAGTAAACAAGCAGGAAGTCCCTTCTCCCGTTTCTCTCCCTACCCGGGGTTTCCGAGGCTCCCTATTGGCTCACTAAGTCAACTGGCAGAGGAGAGAGGCAATTTCCAGAGTCCCGGGCCAGGAGCAGAGAGGCCAGAATGGGAGAATAGGTTTGGAGCTGAGAGAGGCATATGACTGGAGGGCTCACTCGGCTGACAATGGCTCCCAGTTCTGACATTTGGCATCCCTCTCCTAGATATCCAAGTGCCTTTCTGTTGTAAGCTTGAAATATTCATGTCATACAAAGGCCTGTAATAGGAACCGTGTATTTCAGAGCAAGTTTACACACCAAAGCCATTCCAAGCCTTGCTCTCGGTGTCTCTGTGAGCACCCTGCTCACACAGGGGTGGCCAACGCTGCTGGGAACAGTTGGACGGTTGGACGGGACAGGAAGTCACCTATGTGGAGACCAGGCTCTCACTGCTAGGCTCCTGGCTCTTCATCATTCCCTCGGTTACTGCAGCTGGCTCTGCAAACATCTGGCTCCCCAGGGATCCCATCACATTTATTCTTATCACCACAACCACCATTTTGTGTGTGTGTGTGTGTGTGTGTGTGTGTGTGTGTGTGTGTGTGTGTTGCTTTTTTTTTTCTGGAGCCCAGCACCTTTATCCCCAGGACCCAGAGGCAGAAACTGGGCCAGCACTCCCTCTAGTGGTGGTCTGAAAATTCCCACCATTCATTTCACACTTAACTCTGGACCAGGCGCTGTACTAAGCCCCTGTTTGGATGCCCCCAAAGACAAGAAGCTCTCAGTCTCTACAGTCTCCTCACCCAGTGGTGGACAGTGCCAATGACAAAAAAAAAAATCTCTTTTAATCGACTCCAAACATGCCTTTGACTCTCAATCTCTCGTCTTTATTGGTCTCAGAGGAATGGAAAAAAGAAAAACGGGAACAAAATAGAACTGAACCCCTGAAGGGTTCTGCTGTGGCTCTGAGCTTTGTCCTGGTCAGGAACAGTGTCCACAGGAAGCGAGAACCCCTCTCCTGTCTTAGGACTCCACCTCCTTTTATTATGCTCCCACCTCTTCTGGATGCAGGGTTTTTTGCGGATAGAAAGATGCACCTCTTCTGGGTTTAGACTCTTCTGTGGATAGAAAGATGCTCCCACCTCTTCTGGATGCAGACTCTTCCGTGGATAGAAAGATGCACCTCTTCTGGGTGCAGACTCTTTTGTGGATAGAAAGATGCTCCCACCTCTTCTGGATGCAGGGTCTTTTGCGGATAGAAAGATGCACCCACCTCTTCTGGGTTTAGACTCTTCTGTGGATAGAAAGATGCTCCCACCTCTTCTGGATGCAGACTCTTCCGTGGGTAGAAAGCAGATAAGGACATCCCCTGCACTCTCACCAGCCCTCCAGAGCAGTGGTCTGGACAGGTATTGTCCTTCTTGCTAAATTCCCAATGTCTCCAATGTGTTCTTCAACGCCTTTTAAACCATCTCAACACATTCATCTTCTGTCAGGGCTCATGCAGGCTCAGCTACTCATTGGTGATGGCCTCTGAGTATATGTTCACCTCCTGCATTAGGGCATATTCCTGCATACGGGGATATGTGATTCCCTGTGAGATCTCCTCCTGCTCCCTCCTCCTTTGTATGAGGCAGTGAAGGGTCCTCCAACTAGACTCTACTTAATACTATTTCTCTGGCCTAGATTACGGTTCAGTGCCTAAGGACATACCAAGAGATCCAGTAATGCAACAAATAAATAGTTTTAATTCAATATGGAAATTCTCCCTTGTCCTAAGACTCTCACTGACTGCCTGAAAACCTGAATAAAACCAAACCCTTTAAATATGGTGCGTTTCCCTTTACATATATGCATATGTATGTATGTATATATATATATATGCGTGTATGTATATATATGTATTGTGTGTGTACATATGTGTGTGTGTGTGTGAGTGTGTGTGTGTGTGTGTGTGTGTTTTAAGGCAAGGTCTCTCTGTGTAGACTTGGCTGTCTTGGAACTCTCTCTGTAGACTAGGCTGGCCTTGAACTCACAAAGATCGCCTACCTCTGCTTCCCAAGTGCTGGAATTAAAAGCACCTGGCAGGTTTCCCTTCATATTATATGCCTACGATAAAGTTTAATTTCTAAATTAGACCCAATAAGAGAACAACAATATCAATAGAACACTTAGAATACTGCGATAAAATTATATAAAGCTTCTCAATTATCTCTTTCTAGCATTTTCTATGTAATATTTTTACATTATGGTTGGTCAAAACCAAAGACATGGAAGGCAAACTGTTACATAAGGGAGGATTATTAGAAGTTTTAAAAAATCCAGGACATAATCCTTCATGGTCTTCATGGGTTCTAATTTTGGCAGTTTATCCAGACGATAAGTTAGCAATGCTCCATTCAAGGGCCGTACACAGCAAGGGAGGGATTTGTTCCTGATGCCCACACAGGGAGCTGAAGCTCTTCACTTGGCTGCTGAGAAGGCTATTTAGTTTGGGATTAAAAAAAAAAAATAGCCGGGCGATGGTGGCGCACGCCTTTAATCCCAGCACTCGGAAGGCAGAGGCAGGCGGATCTCTGTGAGTTCGAGACCAGCCTGGTCTACAGAGCTAGTTCCAGGACAGGCTCCAAAGCCACAGAGAAACCCTGTCTCGAAAAACCAAAAAAAAATAAATAAATAAAAAAAAATAGCAAGTGCATTTATATGAAAACAGAAAGGTGTTCTATATAGTTGACTTGTTCTTCTGATTAAAAATAAGAACAGGGCGTTTTTCATTCTCTGGGTTGCCCACTTAGGGAATCCACCATAAAGTGATTAGTGAGACAATTACAACCATGACCTAATGCAACAACATTCGCTCCTTCTGCTTAAGTGCTACAAGAGTTTTCCTCTTGCTTTGCTGTTTATTGATTCTGTGTGCTTCCCCTTCTACCTTAATGATTCATAGTTTAAACTTGTCTACATGATTTATATACAGGCTCGGAGACACCTATTATTCAGCTCCGCTCTCGAGCGAACACCCTGGGGACTGTGTCCCTCGTCTCTTTCCCCCCATCCTTCTCATCATCGGTGGGGGTGGGGGTGGAGTAGAGAAAGCTTGAAGGCATCTCCTGAACACAGAAGGAAATTGGTCAGGAGAGAGGGAAAGAAATCATCTCCAGGGACCGGAAACTGAGAGAGCTGATTAAGTTGCTGAGGGTCAAAGCTTAAACTACACACAAAGACTCACCACCACCTCGCTTCCCTTCCTGCAGGAACGGCTTGTCTTAGCAGATCGATTCACCTGGCTCGGCTTCCATCTTGATTCCCGAACACAGAGCGAGCTGCAGCTACTGGCCCAGACTGTCCCAAGGAGGATGGTATTAATAACAATGACCGTGAATCACTTTTTCTGCACAGATATTACCAGCGCTGTGTGGGTGCTTCTTATTATTATTAATAATAATTTGCCGCAGACTCTACCACTTTTGTGTAACAATGAGTACCTGGATTCTAATTATCTGTCTTATTTTAATATTTATGGAATTAATCAAACTTTTTAATGGAAAACCCCACAGTGAAATTACCGAGAGCATGCTTCAGTGAAGACAGATGCAGCACGCTGTGGAAGACGACAGCTCGACTTTATTAGCATTACCCGGATCGGGCTCTGTGACGCAGGCTGGCCCCTCAGCCAAGCTGGCCAGCAGCTGCACAGCCTGGAGCCCTCAGCCAAGAGCCCTCCATGCCCCCCCGGGGGGTAGGGGACCCCATCTGTGGCCTAGAAGAGGAACTCCCACAGCCCATTGTCACCTGGGCCCAAAAGACAAGATGGCTTCACACCAGAGCTAACCTATTCACATGGATAGCCATACAAGCCAAGTGAACGGTGTGTCAATTGGTCCTGGCTCAGCTGATCCCCCAGGGCTAGAAGGGCTGCCACGCTGGACTCAAACATAGCCCAAAGATCAAGGAAGATGTTCTTTTCAGAAGGAAGAACTCTAAGACTCAGCATCACTTTGGTACCCTTTGACTGGTGCCACAAAAAAAAAAAAAAAAAAAAAAAAAGCAAGGAAAGAAACACCACCTATAGTATTTTTCAAACCCAGTGGATCGGAACCCTGACATAAGCCAGTCCATGGTTACTTAAGACCTTACTAAAGTTCTGCAGTTTTCAGGGCCAGAGTGTTGGGAAGATGACAGTGTTGCTACTTAAACACACCAGTTCCCTGTTACCATGCTGTTACATAGTGTTTGCTATCTGCTCCTGACCCTCTCTTTCACAAACTTAAAGTATAACTTACTAGCCAAGCAATTGCTTAGCATGTGGAAGGCCCTAGATTCAAACCACAGGAGGAGAGGGGGGAAGATGGGAGAAAATAAAGAAAGAGAGAAGGGAAGAGGGGGAGAGAAACGTGATTGCTTCCTTCATTCCGTAAACGATCAAAGAAAGCTGGTGATGTTAACCTGCTTGCTCACGTTCACAGAAAATGTCGCTCGAAAAATGCTGGATTTGAACACAGGCTGTTTAATATTGGGGTCCTTGCTCTGAGCCCTTGTGCTCTCTGACCCTCCCCATTTTTTGAACCCGACTTCTGCAATTCCTCTCTGAGGAAAGAAAAGGGCTGGGCCCCTCTGTTTCCGGGGTGTTGCACTCCTAGGCTCGCAGATGCCTTTATCCAGCGTGGGATTTTTACCTTATTCTGCACACCTCGTCCTAAACACCTCTAGAGTCTGCAGCCTGAACTAGCACAGAAGAATCATCTGGGGAAACTTCTCGGGCTCAGGCTGACCGTTGCCAGTGATGTAAGTATCCATAGCTTTTCTTTAAGAGGCTAGATTGTCCTGACAAGGTGTCCAGAAGGCAAGGTTCCAGCATGCAACCACGGTTCCTCTGGTGCCCTCCATCCTGGCTTCTCTCTGGAAAGCTCTGGAAATTATCCAGTGTGAGAGTACCACCCTCCAGAGATTGTTCCGTTGTCTGAGGTGTACGTGTGTTTAAGGGTCTCATTTTTACTTTAAGCACATCGGGGCAGAGATTACAGTTTGGAAAAAGAGACAGCTGTGTGAAATTCACCCCAAGACGTGAATGCTCTTCCGACAGCTGACATCCTCTTGCCCTGTGTGTGAACTCTGAGGTCAAATTCCCAGAGAGCTACACTTTGGCTATGCATGCTCCTTTTGTGAAGCGCCTCTCCTTCATTAGTCTGCACTCAAATCTTTGCTTAATCTCTTTTTAATAAACTCTTGCTCTACTTCATGCCGGTTTGTCCCGAAAATCTTTTCTGTACTAAAGTCGGGAATCCCAACTCCACTTGTATGTGGGGGTGTCCAAAAAGAACTCCCAAAACGTCTACAGGCAAGAGAACGGAGCTGTCTCTGGCCCCTGCCTGCCTGCTGCAGCTTTGCTTCAACACCATAGCAGACAGTTCAGTATGTGAAACAGGCGTGTCTGTTATATTCGGGGGGCTCGTCCCAGCCCCTGGCACCCATCTTTGGAATACTGGGCAGAAAGCTCCATTTCAAGCCCCCTCTCCTTGGTCGGGATTCCACCTCCAGGAAAGCCCGCCAGGGAAGGTCAAGACCACTCCCACAAGCTACTTGGGCTATCCCCCAGAGAATGAACACGTGGTCTTCGGGTTCTGCATTCTCTCTC
>NC_022032.1:21378976-21382748 GCF_000317375.1 Microtus ochrogaster | reverse complement strand
TCTCTCTCTCTCTCTCTCTCTCTCTCTCTCTCTCTCTCTCTCTCTCTCTCTCCCCCTTGCCATGCTTTCCCTGTGGCACCTGGGAGCGCTGCATTAAACATGGGCATCTTTCATTCGGTTTAATTTGGTCTGATTGGAATTATTTGTGTCGGCGGAGAGGATCCTCTTAAGAAATATTCCCAATATATGGAAATCCCACAGAGATGTCCTGGACCTCAAGTTTTTGCTTAACTGGTTAAATAAAAAAATAAATAAAATAAGACAGGTGATAAAGCTCAGTGGGTAGAGGTGCCTGCCACCAAGCCTGAAACCTGAGTTTGATCCCCAAGTCCCACAAAATGGAAAGAGAGAGCCAACTCCCCGACACACCTACTGTGGTATGAGCACCCCGACCCTTCACATAAATATATTTTAAGTAAATAAAACCTCCAATTCTGTTTCCTGAAGCCTGGTATCGAAGTGCATATTTGCAAGAGACACAAAGAGAAACATCTTTAATTTAGCACATCCTGCAAGGGGATCCTGATTCAAAGTTCCTCATATGACTGTTATCAATTACCACTTAACAATCTTGTGAAGTAGATGCTATTATTATTCTCACCTTATGACGAAGGGACTCGGGTTCAGTGACAAAGAAGTGCCGTGGCGGGGAATCGAACCCTGGGCCATCTGACTCAAGACACCCCATGCACTTCACAGAAGGGCATGCCTGTTCAAATGCCAGGGAGGACGCATGCCCAGAGGGCAGAATGAAAGGAGCCAACCCCTGGGAAGGCTGGGAACTTTGGCCATTGCCAACCAATGCATTTCCCAACTCCTTTCCTCTTGACAGTTTGTCTCTATCTCTCTTACTATCAGAGAACTCATTTATCAAGGGCCTTGGAGACTTCCAGAAGATCACCTAAAGAGGACAGGCCCAAATTAGAAATGTTTATCTTGTTTCAGATGACTTTCTGGTTCAGCTTTGCCGGGAGAGCACTTTTCTCGGGGGGGGGGGGGGAGAAGTTGAGCAAAACTCACCTGCATTGACATTCCAGGCAGGGAGGGGCCTGAGCTCCACAGAAAAGCAAGGGGCTCTGGACTAATTTTTGCAAACAATATTATGTATGTGTATGATATGCATGTATGGCGTGTATGTGTGTGAGTGTACACATGTGCCATGGCCACCATGTGGAGGTCAGAGAACAACCTTGGGTGTCAGTCCTGGCCTTCTACCTTATTTTGAGGTGTGATCTCTTGTTCACCACTGTGCACAGAAGGCTAGCTGTCCTGGGTGCTTTGGAGCATTCCCTGGTCTCTGCTTCATGCCTTGCTCTAATCACACTGAGTTTACACACGTGTAGTATTACCAGATCCAGCTTGTTTTTTTTTTTTTTAATTTTTTAGTTAGGGTCTCACTATGCAGCCCTATCTGGCCTCAGCTTGACAAAGATTTGCCTCCCTCGGCCTCTCAAGTGCTGAGACTAAAGCCTGACTTTCCATCCACCTTTTGTGTGTGAACTCTGGTCTTCATAAGTGCATGGCAACCTCCTTATCCATCGAGCCACTGGAAAAGAACAGAAAGCTGAACCCCTGCTAGAATAGAAAGTCTGATTCTGGTTGGATCTTTTGCATAAATCATGGGAATTTGGGAGAATCTGATTTGGCCAAAGCTGTAAGCCTGAGTCAGCTCCAATCTAAATATTACTAACAAGGACACGTTTATTCTCCTCTATGATGCTGACTGCGCATGCTATAACATCAAGTGTTCTGTGGCTTAGAGACACAACACCTTCGCCAAGTCTCTTCCCTTTTTCTCTGCTAGAATGTAGTTTTAATTAATTTTCAGTAACAAGTCAGTCGCCCTGTGTGCTTCCCCCTCCAAAGCCACATTAGTCATAAGCGACATCTGCAAGGTAAAATCAATGTCCACACCACCAAAGACATCAGAGATACCAAAGGCCAATTAGGTCACCCTGATCAAGCCTCAAGGAATTGGCTCACCAGTCACAGGAAAGCCTGGGACTCTGTGCACCCCTCTTCTCTGAAGGGGCTGTCATGGCGAACAATGACTAGACTAGTTAGGTAGGGTTCTCTAGAGGAGCAGGACACAGAACATAAACAGAAAAACAGAAAAAAGATTACTGGATTAGCTTCCATGGCCGCAGGCTGGAGAGTCAACAATGGCCATCTGCATGCTGGAGCCAGGGAATGCCTTAGCTGCTCACTCCAGAAAGTGGAGAGCCTCAGAAGGAAGTCACCAAAGATGCAGGCCCAGCCTTCAAGAATCACTGGTGTGAGTCATACTAAAAGCCATAGAAGCTGCAGCTCATGTCCTCAGGCAATGGTGGAAGCAATAGATGCGATCAAGAAGAGAAATGGCTGGGCAGTCAACTCTAGGTCCTCTTACAGACATACCCAGGATTCTGCTTTACCATTCTCCTCGTGTCTCCCAATGCAACAGTGTTGGCAACCGGGATTAGCCGCTGCATCCAGGTCTCCATCCAGTCCTTTAGGCCTCTGACTGGGTCATGACTGAAGGAAGTCAAGGAGGAAGACAAAGGAAGAAGGCAAAGGGGCTGGCAAAACAGGAGCGAGCAAGGGAATGCCGAGGGAGGAAGGAATAGAAAGGTTCAGCTGGTAGCATTGGTAGCCTTGAAATGCCCCCTGGATGTGAAGTCACCAATGCCCATACCATCACAGGAAAGAAAGCATCAAAAGGGGAAAACAGGGAGCTGGGAAGATGGCTCGGTGGGTATGAACATTCACTGAATGTGCATGAGGACCGGAGTTTGGACCCCCAAACCCTATGTAAAAAGCTACCATGGTTATGTACACCTATAAGCCCAGCGCTACGGAAGGTGGAAGCCATCCTGGTGGAGGGTTCTGGATGCCAATCTACCTACAGGTTCAACGGCAGGCCTGTGTCAAGGGAATAAGACGGAGGGCAATTCTGCAGAATGTCCTTCCTCTGGCCTCCGTGCTTACACACAAGTACATGTGCACATGCACACATGTGCTCCATACACACACACACACACACACACACACACACACACACACACACACACACACATAAAGAAAGACCACTGTGATGAAAACAAGCAAATGCCCCTCATCCAGAGTTGGCTGTTCTAAGAGGACTGGCCTGTCCTGGGAAGAACTCCAAGGCAGGCGTTGCAGTGCAGAGGGAAGGTTCCTAGTTTGTCCCCGCTGGAGACGTTGTGGGGACATCACAAGCTGGTCAGTAAAAAGCGAGACGTTCGACTGTAGTAAGTTAGGGGAGCACATTTGGCTTTCTTGAACTCATACTCAGTTGTAAGCAGGAAGGAAAATGAGAGCAGCTGCCGGTTATGCCAGGTCCTCGATGCTTGAGGCCGATGGTTATAGGGTAGTGTATGGTCAGACTCGCAGCAGGCTGGCTCTCTGGAGCTGGAGCTAGTGACAATGCACTGGGCTCGGGGACAGGCTGTCGCAGGGGTCCATCAATGCTTCGTTTCCAGAAAGGGTCCGGCTGTCGTCTGCACGTTCAGTCTCTTTAGAAGTACCAATCGCTTGGCTTTTGTTTGTTTTTCTCCGGCTCATGGCTTATCTTATTTTTGTCAGTCATCACTTTTCTCCTCGTTTTCAAATCCTAAGATTTGAATCCATCCAGTCAAAATCACCATTACCTCCTGTCCGGTAGAAGGGCAGATACTTCTCTTAAAAAGTCCGGGTGAGCTTTCAGAGTCAGCCATCGGCAACAGCAGAGTAGCAATGGCTTCACCTTGAAGGCCCCAAGGGGATGGTAAGG
>NC_022032.1:21374322-21378486 GCF_000317375.1 Microtus ochrogaster | reverse complement strand
TCTCTCTCTCTCTCTCTCTCTCTCTCTCTCTCTCTCTCTCTCTGTGTGTGTGTGTGTGTGTGTGTGTGTGTGTGTGTGTGTATGTGTGTGTGTGTTTCCAGAAATTATTAACTAAGGGGAGAAGACCCTCCCTCATAGGGGTGACATCTTCCAAAGGGTGGCTCAGACATAAAGAGGCCTGAGGGGAAATCAGTGCTCCTGACCTTCCCTCCCTGGCTTCCTTCTTGCTGGTGAAGTCATTATTCCTGCCCCTGGCTGCTGTCAATCCTCACTAGCAGGCAGTATAGTAGAATGGTAGATGAGACATAAGAACCCAACTCCCTGAGCCTTCTAACACGGACTGACTACAGATGACTCTCCAGGAATCTTCTAGACCTTCAATGCCAGACTGGGACTGCTGAGGTACCCAGCTTCACAGACGGAATAGCTACAGGGGTCCTAGGCCTCCCCTAGCATGCAGGCTACCACTGTGGGCCTACCCAGTACTTATTGTATAAGGCAATCTTATAAATCCTCTTTTATAATACATACTCATTCAATTTTGTTCCTCTAGAGAACTCTTTCTGACACAGCCTTGCTTCTGGTTATTCAAAATGTTATGCAGTAAAAATCTCCTAGAGAAGGCCCAGCAAGATGGCTTCCTAGGCAAAGGGCAACCTGAGTTGGATTCCCAGGACCCAAGCAAAGGAAGAAGGAGAGAGTGGACTCCACAAGGCTGTCACATGACCTCCACACATGCACCATGACTTATACACACATACACTGATAAATAAAAAAATTTAAATTCTTGTAGATTCCAACAAAATAACTTATTTAGTGGTTCTCAGGTTTATATTATTACACATTATCATGTCCTAAGTTTGAGTGTGCCTCATATAAACATACTGTGTTATACAGTAAACATATTGCATCCAATGCAATTTATATTATAAAATAAATACTGTAAGGTTAAAAGAAACACTAAAATATATACAAGCAATCTCTGTGTCTTAGTCACTTTGGTAGAGCCCAGAAACTGATTTGGGTATAAAAACACAACTGGAGTTTAAACAAACCCTTGGAATCTGTGGTCAATCTCAGGGAGGGCTTGATTATCTTGGGTAGGAGCAGAAAGTAGACCCTTTCCATTGTTAGAGTCCTTCGGTCTGGCTCTCCAGCCAAATATCCTTCCCCACCAAACTTCAAAAGTTACAGACTCAACAACTAAGATCAGGTAGTCAGTACAAGTATAAGGGAAGGAACTAGAGGAGACTGGAGTGGGTGGGTCCATCTGAAGCATTTGAGTTACTTCCGAAAACAGAAGCATTCTGTAAGTTTGGCCTGTAACTTATCCGTTCCCAGTCTCTGGCCTCAGACATTTGAAAACAATGTCCTGGGCCATTATAAAAAGTGGGTCAGGTGAAGACAAAGCAATGACAAATACCATATGGAGAAGGGTCAACGTGACAGAGTCAGTCACAACCTAAGTGTTAGAGCTCAAATCTAAAATGCCCCCTACAGGTGTGTTCCCCACTTCGGGGTGCTATTTTAGAAGGTTGTAGGCCCCAACTGGTGGAACCAGGTGATTAGGGTGGGCATTTGAAGGTGCCCTGGTTTAGTCTAGTGAGCTCCCACGCCGTGTCATCCCCACCACAATGGACTTCTCTGCAGCCTCTGAAACTATGAGCCAAAATAAATAACCTTTCCTCCCTTAAGCTGCTTCTACCATGTTTATTGTTCCAGGAATGGAAAGTATAACTAACACACCAAAGAATGAAGACTGTTAGCAAGCTCCTAGAATCTGGGAAGAGGCAAGAGGGGCACCCTGCAGAGTTTAGAGGGGATTTGGCCCTGCTGACGTTTTGACCTGGGACTTCTGTAATGATAAAAAATAGAAAGGTTAAATGGGTACCTTTCTGCAGGCCCTGCCAAGGTCGGCCACTAAGTAAACACACCACATGCAACAGAGTTAGTGCAGGTTTATTGGGGAGAGGAAGGGGGCAGTGAAAGAATGAAAGGCCTTATGGGAGCGGGGGGGGGGGGGGGGGGGGGGGGGGGGGGCATGAAAGAGGCAGACAGAGTCAGGGAAGAAAGAAGAGGAAGAAGAGACGAAAGATAGACAAGAGAGATAAGAGAAGGAAGAAGAAGCAAGAGAAGGAGCGGTACCTGGTGGGCGAGGCAAGGGGTGTTGATCTCCTTTCTTATTTGTGAAGACATGCATGAGTAAATGAGGTTGTTAAATTTTTTTTTTGTAATCGGGTCTGAATTTCAGACAAATTGTTCTGCTTCAGAGGATGCTCGACAGGGGTTTGAGTCCATCACACGGCCTTCCCAGGGTGCTGACTGAGAACATACCTTGGCCAAGCCATCCACTTGCAGTATCCCATTGAGCAATGTCCATTGAGCAATGTTCCCCATTTCTGACACCCTTTAACTAGGGAGAAGAAACCCAGAAGGGTCCTTCCCACCAGTGGGGGTGTGACAATGGCCTGCCCTCATTTCCCTTGAAAGGCCCACACTTGGACCTTCCTTGTTTCCTAAGAGCAGAGCTTTCACGGAGGGGTGTCCTCTGCGAGGAAAGCGACTTTCATCAGACTCTCTGCCACGGTGTCATCATGATTAGGGTGCATTTAAAAAGTAATTAAAACTCTGTGTCGAACATTAGGACTTCTGCTGAGCCACCGAAGAGAAACCCATTAATTAGATCCTTGGGAAGCTTCCATCTCTTTGGAGGCAAGCGGCAGTGACAGGGAACAGGGACCCAAGGGCAGGGGACAGCCACCTTTTTCTCATCTTTGCCTACTCTCCTTGATGGAGGAACGCTCAGCTGATCAAAGCCTTAGCACAACCTAGATGTGTCGTGTCGTTCATTGGTTTACATCCCGTTCCACGTTCTCGTGTGAAACTCACCCCCTGAACCTCAGATGGGGTTGATGTTTGAAGATAGGGACTTCTCATAAGTAACCACAGTAAAACCAGATCAAGGTCAGCCTTAATTTGATAAAATTGGTGTCTTAGGCATTACTCTATTGCTATGAGGAGAAACTATGACCAAGGCAACTTTTAAAAAACAAAGTATTTAATTGGGGGAATTGCTTGTAGTTTCAGAGGGTTAGTTCATGATCATTATAGCAGGAAATAGACAGGCATGATGCTGGCACAGTAGCATGTCATGGGGCTCTTGAAACTTTAAAGACCGCCCTCGTCAACAAGGCCACACTTCCCAATCCTTCTCAAAGAGTTCCATCAACTGGGACCAAGCGTTCAAACACATGGGTCTATGGGACCATTCTCATTCAGAGTGCTATTGTTAGGACCATTTGGAGTCCTGGCCTCCAGCTGCTCTTCCCTGCAAGAGATCTTTACTTTCCTTCTGACTTGAGTTACTGAAAGCTGTGTCAAAGTTGTTTACCAGTTCTACTTCAAGAGCACGTGTTGCCTTGGCCTTGAGGATCAGAGGATAAGGTTTTCACCTGTTGGCCCACCTGACTGTTGGGTACATAAGCCTCCGTGGTGCTATTGAATAAAGGGCTTCTTACCAGTGACTATAGGTCCATGTCTCTGTCTCTCTGTCTGTATGTGTTTGTATGTTTCAACCTCTAGCCCCTTGCCCCAAAGCTCGCGAACTGTATGGTAGTGCATAGAGCACAGACAGGTGTTGTGTGCTGCATGCTATAGTTGGTATCCTTACCAGAAAATGGGGGAGGGAGATTAAAGCAGAAAAAAAAATCAGAGAAAGTGGGTGGTGTGATGGGCCATGGGGAGTCAAGAGACAGCCATCTATAAGCCAAGGAGATAGCCCGACTGGACCCTGCCTCACAACCCTCAGACAGCATGAGCAGAGATTATATTTCTATTTTTTTTTATTACTTTTTACTTGAAATAAGGTAGTCTAGACTGGCATAGAGAAAAGGGGGCAGATTGCATTGTGATGCAAATACAGTAAGACCGCACACACAGAACTGGCCAGGACCAACCAACGTGACTGACCGATGACCATCAACTAACTTTTGTTTCACTACCATGGAGCTATCTTATCACTGCTCTTGCAAAACTGTCTGCTTCTGTACATCCAAACACTTCGTATGAAGACAGAAATGGGGAGCAAACCCTATTCTGGAAAAAAAAAAAAACTCAACCATTTCTAGAACCCCCCACCTTTTCCCTGCATGAATAATCACTAAC
>NC_022032.1:21368926-21371953 GCF_000317375.1 Microtus ochrogaster | reverse complement strand
ATATATATCGAAGTTTATTGAAGTATGTGTGTGTATGTGAGTGTGTGTGTGTGTGTTACAGAATGACTACAAAGTGTTAAGTAGTAAGGGGGTTTCAGAGAGGTTGAAAGGAGCCTGAGAAGCAAATCTTTGGGTCTTTCTCTGTCCTACCTGCCAATTCCCAAATAACAACATGGAGACTTCTTACTGATTATGAATGCTCAGTCTTCATTCTAGGTTTGCCCCACCAGCTCTTATAACTTAACCCATTTCTGTCCATCTACATGTTGCCACATGACTCTTGGTTTTTACCTCTCCTCCTGCACATCTTGGTCCCTCTGTGTCTGGTTGGGAACCCCGCCTTTCTTCTTCCCAGAGCTCTCTCTGTCTAGAAGTTCTGACCATACCTCCTGCCTCGCTATTGGCCATTTAACTTTTTGTTAGACCAATCACAATGGCACATTTTTGCACAGGGTAATCAAATATCTCACAATACCACTCGGAAGTTGGTGGAGATGTCAGTCTCTCTACGGGCAATAGAACAAGCCCAGCAATGAGGCTGCGGGTCACAGATTTGCGAGTAAAACTACAGTTGAGGCCAGCTACAGATACAAAAGGGCAGAACTGGGTCCAGACAAAGGGATAAGAGGACAGACGGACAGGCAGGTCCAGATGGATGAACAGGAAGACAGGCAGATGGCAATTCCCCTGAAATCTCATGCTGAAAGAAAAGAAATCCAATAAAGCCAGGGCTAGCCAGAAAGAAAACTTTCCCCCTAGAAAACAATTCACAACTTGTGAGACTATGTTGTCAATTACAAAGAAAGGCCTTTGGGCAGAGAACTGTCCATGCTTCAACCACTGACAAAAATGCACAGTGCCAGACAGTAGACAAGGAAAAAGACTGCCAAACCTTGCCAAGACAGAGTAAGACAGTTTGAAAATTTTTCTTGCCTCTAAAAATGGTCTGTCAGTTACTCTAGGCTTTAGTCAAAGTTGATTGCTCCAATGTTGCAAATGAGACTTTGGGTGATTGCTCAGGGAGCCAGTTGTCTCTGTCATTTACTGCACCTTTTGGAAGTTGCTTGATTGTATACTTTTTGTTTACTCAAGTAATATTATTTCCCTTCTCAGGTCTTTGATGGGGTTGAAGAATAAATAGTCATAGATATTTTCCTTTTATGACTTAGACAAGCCATTTCAAATACAAGACTTAGACTCCTTAGGATAGGATAACTATTAAAATATTTAGGATATGTTTCTTGCTTGATATTGTTTATGCTGGTTGCAATTCTAATTTTTATACTTAATATTTGTTCTTACTGTATATAGTTTTGTATTAAGTTTAGAACTTTTTTATTTAGATGAAAGGGAAAACTCCTTCAGCCAATAGCCTTTAAGCTACTGGCCCAGTCTGGGTGTGGCCACATGTATTATATATACAAATGTAAAAACATGTGCAACCCCTTGGCTGCTGGATTTGGTTCCTGTCCCCCAATCATGCAGAGGACTGCTGATCTGTGAATCTACCTCTAAATAAAGAGACCTTTATTATACTCCATTCTGAGCAAGTGTGGAACTGTTTTTTTTTGTTGTTGTTGTTGTTTTTTTTTTTGTTGTTTGTTTTTTGTAATCAACAACAAGACCACTTTACCTAAAGATGATGAAGGGCTTTTTGAAAAGGGCTGCTAGATATGTATATCTCTGACCTTCTAATTATTTGTAATCTCTAGTTAGAACACTGATGATGGACTTGTGGGGTTGCTAGATATTGACTGAGGTTTCTGTCCTGCCTGGTCCCGCAGCCATTCAGTCCCAAAGAAATACACAGAGGTCTAAGTTAGTCATAAATTGGTTGGCCTATTAGCTCAAACTTCTTATTAATTCTTACATCCTACAATAACCCACAATTCTTGTCTGTGTCAGCCACGTGACTTGGTACCTTTTATCATTGAGGCATTCTCATCTTGCTACCTCTGCGTTTGGATGACTACTCTAGACTGAGTCTTTCTTCTTCCTAGAATTCTCCTGTTCTGTCTGGTTGTCCCCCCCTATACTTCCTGCCTGGTCACCTTGTCTCTACTTCCTTGTCTCTTTCCCTTGCCTCTTTTCCCAATGTGGTCACACTGAATAAATCCTGCTTTTCTGGTTTTCACTGTTAATCTGGCTCTTTTAACTGATTTAAGGATAGATAGCTAAATCTGGTTTATTGGTCTGTGGCCCTAAGTCTGGTAACATTGTTATCAGGGAATTTTAAGATTCTCTGTTGGGGACTCATTGTCTCATTAATGAAATAATTTAAAATCAAATGAAAGTACACGAAAAGTACAATCCTATTTGAGTTTGGGAGAAAAACAACAGAGAGGGTTAGCATAATCTCCCCAGCCACTAGGAGGAGGAAGACGAAAAAGAAGAAATAAAGCTGCATATTTTTTTTTTGATAATAGAGTCTAAAAAAGAAGGCAGTTTCAGTAGTAGAGTTCAGCAAATAGTCACATGGTGGAAGGTGACAGTGTTGTTCTTTTGAAAAACTACAACTCCCAGACTCCTCTTGGACTATGGTTACCTGTGCGTGCACCTTCACGCAGGTATGGGATATTCCCAGATACCCCTGCGCTCCCCGTTTAAAAGGCAGGGCCACACGAGGCCCCCTCCTCGTCCTGCCTTTCCTCATGTGTCCCACATCCTTTGTCCTTCTGTGTTTCCCTCCCCCATTAAAGTGGACCCACGTGGGAGCCGCCGTGTCGTGTCTGTGTTTGTTCCGCCGTGCGTGTCTGTCCTGTGCCCCGTGTTTAAGAAGAACACCCCTGTCCTTTTATTATTTTTTAAGAAGAACAGACAGAAATTTCACAAAATAAATGAGAAGGCCCAGAGTACCTGATTGAAAAAAGAAAGAAAAAGCAAGCAAGAGAGCAAGCAAGCAAAGGACTGTTCCTAGGTGTGGTGGAGGATGAAGTTTACTACAGAAATATGAAAGGCCATAGTCAGAGGTAGGAACATCTGGGAGAGTCCAGAGTGGACATGACCTTGAGCCAAGTGAGGAGATGG
>NC_022032.1:21365405-21368516 GCF_000317375.1 Microtus ochrogaster | reverse complement strand
GCTGACCGGCCGAGGTCTCTCATCCACCTGAGGCTCCCAGCCTGGGACCCACTGACTCTCATGACCTACCTCCCCCTGCTGCCTCTCGGGGAACAGCACTGTTTTATTTTTACCATTACAGGCACTTCAGGTATTTGTCCCAGGCTTGAAACCTAACAGTATCAAGAAAAGCACACCTAGGCTTTGGCCAGTGTCCAAAAGAAAAGAAGAAAAAGTAGAAGTGAGTTGCTCAGGAAAGCAGGCAAGTCTCAGTACTACACAATGAAGATCTGCTAGCAACCGGAGTGGGGATGGATGGTTAGGGGGGTGATAAGTGCATTATCTCATTATGGGGATAATTATTCCTCCCACATCCCTAATGTATCATCAGATGACTTTGTTTTCCTGGAGCATGGTCTCCTAGCCAGGTGATTGACAGACCCAGCTGGATTATCTCCTAAGGAAGAATTTGTTAGGATGCAATGTTCTAATTTTTGGAGCAGGTCAAAATGCTGCATCTCTACCCAGGGCCAAGGTGATTCCATTGTTTTGGTCAAGAGATCTGCAGAGTAAAGGTTAATGTTTCCTTTTCTTAGTGTTACCAAGGATTTGGGGTACCATAAATAAAGGAGTTCACCCTCAAAGACTTCTAATGCTATTGTGACAACCCTCCCACCAACCCACAAGATAAGACTGTAACCAGAAAACATCAAAAACCTATTGCAGGTTCACCTAACACTGTCCCCCAGGTCTCTACCGATGTGGTTGGAAAGTCCTTGATTTATGAGTTTCCCTTGCCCTGTGATGTGAAAGTCCATATAACTGATTCCATGTTTGACTGGGTCTTTCAAGGTGACTGAAATATGGTTCCTGGGCCATTCATACTTGGCTCAAATGAAGCTATCTCTTACGCCCTTGGAGATGAAAGCTATATTTTGTGTTGACAAAAGAAAAGCGAGGGCATCGAAGCTTTTGGCCCATCCTGTCCCCAAGTCTGAGTCTGAATCACGCTTGTATAAAAGTCTAAGTCACCAGCTTGGCTTTCCCAGGGAGTGGTACTGTCTACGTGGGAGATCTAATCGCTCCTATTTTATTTTATTTCTGTTCCAGCATCAAATAAACATTTTTATCCCACGAATTTATGGGAAACAGCTCTCTCCCTGATATGCGCATGCTAATGTACTTCCTGCCCTGCCAGTGTTTGCAAAAAGCATTCTCAGCCTTTGACAGGTAGGAAATTTGCATTTCCATTAGTGAGGCCTTTGTCAGTTGTGAGTCATAAAAGCCCCAGAAGAATAGGGAAGGGGGAAATGTATTGTGCTGTAAAAGGGGGACTTCATTGCAGGGTTCAAGGCAAGGTACCAGAGGAGACAAAGCCTGCTGAGTAGGAAGTGGCAAACCCCGCTGAGTAGGAAGTGGCAAACCCCTGCCATCCAAGAACTTCTGAAGGCTTGTGTCTGTCACAGGACAAGCAGAGAGGAGGGGGAGCCCAAATGTAACTTTACTTGCTCACTATTTCCTATGTTTAACATTCAAATCATACACTCGGCAGAGAGTGGAGGGTGATAGTGGAGCGTGGTGCTGCTAAGTCCGGGACTAGTGTCTCTTGTGCCTGCCCCATTAGCCACAGCTATAATCTTCTCGTTTCAAATGTCCGCTGTTTGGCTGCAGCAAACTCCATCAGGGCTCGGGGGGTTTGATTTGTGTATGTGACTTGTTTTCCTCTTTATGTGGATACAGTCAAGATGCCCAAGAAAAATAAAAGCTCACGAATTCCCTAGCAGCAAAAAAAAAAAAAAAAAAAAAAAAAAAAAGAATGATGCCAGGCGTGTAGCTCCATTTGTTATCTTATTTGCCCTCCAAACTCTGTCCTTAAACACTTCCAGTTAAGTAATTCAGAGGCAGAGTGTGTGGCAGGGAGGGGGATGGACGGGACTGAGTCCCAGGATGAGAGGAAAAACGGACTTTTCATGGAGAACAAGCAAATGCAAAGGAGGGGGCAGAATCAGCGAGGGACCTGCCTCAAGGAGACCCCAAGACTCTCCAGGGCTCTCCGGAGTGACCACAGAGGAGGGGCTTCTTAAACTCAGCGCTGCTGAGAAGAAAGAAGGCAGCAATGGCTGCGTGATAAGTGGGGAGGGGGGGGTGATAAGCAGAGGGGAGCACACTTCTCTAAGAGTGGGGTAAGGCCCAAGGTCTCACCTGTCTAGGTGCAGGCTACAGCATTTGCTCCAGAGATGAGCTATTTTTTGTCACATCCGGGACCTACTCTTTGCAGGTACGATTTGAGTGACTACGCCAGGCACTGAGGGTACACAAGGCACGGGCTGGGCCAGATCCGCTCGATGGCGGAAGCTAGGCAGAAAGAACTGGAATGAAATAGCCCTCTGCAGCCATCTCCTCCCCTTTGGAACATTTCGTTATCAATATGTCAGCTCCCTGTGAGACAAATGGCGTGCTCGGTGGTCAGTAACACACTGCTAGATAGGGGATTATTTTTATTAAGGAGGCAGATTTCAAGCCGTGGTAATGGAAAATCTCCAAGCCGCTTGTAACTCATTTCTATCGCTGGTCCCCCAAACTAGTGCTGCTTGCCACTAAGTGATGGAAATTCAGAGTCTGCCTGTGAGTAAGTACAAGGTTGAGGATGAGTCTTATCAAGATATCAAAGGGATCGTGGGAAAGAGAGGGTAGAGACCAATTTGGAAGGCATGAGACAAAGACAGGAAGCAAAGACAGGAATGACAACAGAAAATTGTTCAAACAGTGCAAAACTATCCACAAATTCCCAGCCGGGCCTCTGAAGCCTCAGGAAAACTGAATGCTAAGGAAAGGGAATTTAAGCTCCAGCTCTATAGCTAGAGTCTAGATCCAGGATTTTAGAGAGTTTAGTCTGGTTTCATTCTGGTTTCAGGGGAGGATTTTAACCTCAAAGTGACATATTCATCCAAATTGAATTTTGCAACACTCTCCCAGGTATTGAGAATGGAGAGCAAAAGCAAGGGATTTTGTTATGATGTTCCTGAAACCAGAATTCTGGGGCCTTGAAAGTACACACGCACAGAAAGAAAGAAAGAAAGAAAGAAAGAAAGAAAGAAAGAAAGAAAGAAAGAAAGAAAGAAAGAAAGAAAG
>NC_022032.1:21363049-21365019 GCF_000317375.1 Microtus ochrogaster | reverse complement strand
GGCTGAGGTGACACTTCCAACCAAGGAAGGAAGGAAGGAAGGAAGGAAGGAAGGAAGGAAGGAAGGAAGGAAGGAAGGGAGAAAACAAAAAATGCTGACCATTCGTCTTTCTTGCTGAGTTTGGCAACATTTGAGGAAAAACAATAGAGTGGCAGGTGGAATTTAAAATGCCATCCTCTGTTGATGGACCAGGTACAAGAGTCAAAGGCTTCTTAATGAAGACCTAACTGATATAACTTTGTTGGCCTGCCCTGTCACCTGGGTACCCTGTCCCTTTAAGAGGCAAGCCCCACCCACTCCAATCTCCCCCTCCCTCCTGGGAAGCTGATCTCATACCTCCTCTTTTCCTCTCTCTCTCTCTCTCTCTCTCTCTCTCTCTCTCTCTCTGTCTATTCTTCTTCTGAAGAAGCAGTCTCTGCCTTCCCCTCCTCCCCCTTTCCTTTTTCCTCTCTTTCTCTGTCCCTCTATCTCTCTCTCTTTTTCTCTCTCCCCTCCACAATGCCCTTGCCCTTATGCCCTATGTTCTCCCAATACTCACTAAATAAATGCTATACCCACGCTCTCTCCACATGGAATATCTGTCTCCCACCCGCAGTGGGACCTACCAGGGTCACCGGCCCCACCATAAATCATAACACTAACAATTAAACAGTTCTTCACCTAAATACGTTAAGAAGGAGAAGGAATCAAGAATATAAATTTCCCCAATCTGGACTGACCATGTTTCTTTCCCCCAAGAGCCGTAGGCTACCTAACAAAAACTCCAACACCGGGCGTGAGACGTCCTCTTTTGGTCAGAGTTGGTCAGAAACTTCCAAAACAGAAATGACTACAGATGCTGCCTTTTGTTGTCTCCCAGAAGTGGAAAACATTGCTTAAATGACATAGAACCCAGAGTACTTAAGCTGGGTCTGACCTCAAAACTTCCTTCCTGCGGACCAGCTTCATGATACCAGAAGGCACCATGCAAGCTTCCAAAGGAAGGAAGTGACCAATAAGTGCTACCCAGTTATGATGCCTCTGAACCATAACCACAGCCGGCATGGCACAATAACTAGGATGCACTAGTGGCATGCACACCTTGGTGGTAACCAATCGCTCTCTCATTGGACTGAAGGGCCACTCAACAAGAGGGACATCATGCTCGTCCCTAGTATTGAAAACCTATTCAGCTACTGGGATGAGTGAAGTCATGGATCTTGGAGGCAAACCTACAGCCACCACTTTATTGCGCTAGCATAAACCCTAACCACATTCTACATATTTATCCTTAGACCCACAGGATAGTGTAGTTTTCACTCCTCATCAAAGATATTTCTCTTTGCCAAAGATGGGGACCATTATGGAAAATCATTGCCGCGCACCGCGTGCCCCCTCCCTCCCCCCCATGTCTGCGCTCTGTGCGCTGGCACCCAGTTACCGAGCTTCAGGCAAGGGGCTGGAGGTTAAAATACACAGACACACACACACATCCTTGAATTTCTCAAGAATGCTCCCTTTATTGTGTTCAGGGGCAGATTATATAGAGATAGCCACACCCCAGCCAAACCCACCAGAAACCACTCTCCTGCCATCAGGAACTGCTGAAGGTCTCGTGCTCAGAGCAGCTGTAGGCACTCAGATCAGGGGATTACAAGAAATTCAAGATCTGCGGTCTCACTGCTCCCAACAAATCATAACTGATCAAAGTGCAGGTCTTGGAACACAGTCCCAGCTGATGCACCTACAACACAAGCTCTACATCCAAGGCTCAGAGATCATTTTGAAAGAGGGATTGCAAGATCCAGAGAAACAGAAAGTTTGCTGTGAGATCATGTCTCCTAGGAAAGTCAAAGAAGCTACCTCACCAACATGGCTGCCTAAACAAGGAGAGAGCCAAAAGACATACTAACTGGAAGTGGGGAAGATCAGGAGGCATCAAGGATACACAAAGAACCGTAGTGATATTTTGTTTGCAATCTAACAAATAA
>NC_022032.1:21359652-21362929 GCF_000317375.1 Microtus ochrogaster | reverse complement strand
TGAGTTCAAGGCCATCCTGAGCTACACAAGATTGAATACGTCTAAAAGAGAAACAGAACACATACAAAGGTGGTCCCAGCACTTGGATCGCATGCCTTTAATCCCAGCACTAGTGAGAAAGAGACAGGAGTGATATGGCTGGGCAGAGAGAGGAGTATAAGGTAGGAAAAGACAGGCACTCAGGGCAGTCTGAGGATGCATTCTGAGGATGCAATCTGAGGATGCAGTCTGAGGATGCCGTCTAAGGTTTTTGTAGAGAGAGCATTCAGTCAGGATTCGTGGAGATAGGATCCTTTTATCTGTGAGACCCAGAGTCTGCCAAAGGGACCCTGAGTCTTCAAGTGAGAGTGGGGTTGGAGAGGCCAGGGTAACAGTGACACTGGGGTACTCTGCCTAGTAAGAAACATCAAAAGGAGCATCCTGCTTCATGCGAGATGCTGGTCGTGAAAAGAGAACAGCTGATAACTTACAGGCTCGAAATATTGATTGTTAGGCCCAGTGCCAGCCAGTCCCAGCTCTGGCCCGGGGCTAGCCCGCAGCTCAACCTCTCTGTAGGCAATGTTATTAATTAAAACTCTACCAATCATAGGGGAGGTGATATTTGCAGTCCATCCTTCCAGTCGGGGATCTGAGTTGCCTTCCACGCCTGCGCCCTCAGTGGACACAAAGGGGCTCCTCACACGCCCTGTCACAGTGTCTTTATTTGAGAGTGAGATCGAGTCCCATTGCTCCTCCATTTACCTTTTTACAAGTTAGACAAATCTCGGCTCCTTTGTAACCTTTGCTCGCTTCTGCTTTTGATTTGCTGCCGTTTTTTTTACCTTCTCACCCTTAAAATTCAGAAAGCCAAGCTCCACAGGACGTCCTGACATCCTGTCACTGAGCCTGACCTGGCTGTGTGTGGACAGCCCAAGGCTTGCTCCCTGCTGCTGCTGCTGCTGTGTCCTGCCCAGTTCATTCTGGCCACACTCACTCTCTGTCAATACGGCTACCCCACTGGCTATGGAATTCTGCTTCAGAGACCTCCAAGTCCACAGGGCTTTGTCTGCTGTGCTGTCTCCCACCTGGATCTGCATTAAATAGCTTGTACTCAATCCTTAAAATCATGTTACCTGTGTTATTACTGAAAGGTGCTTTTTAATTCATCAGACATTCATCAGACTTAACAAGGCTACCTGAGCCCTGCCAATATGGAGGCATTTACTTCCTTCTCCATGTCTTCCAGCGTCTCAGGGAGACTAGATTGCCATACTCTTGGGTGCCAAGGAAGCTTCTGCAATGTTCGACTCCTGACCAGTGTTTCCCAAACCGGACACTCGAGTGGGTGGTATTCGGATAGCATCACTAAGCAATGAAGACAAAGCCCAATTGGCCCAGAAGTAGGTTACTTGGATAGAGTTGCAGCATTGCCTAGCATGCATGAGGCGCTGGATGTGATCCTTAACACCAACATAGAGAAGAAGATGGAGAGGAAGAAGGGAAGGAGGAGGAAACAAAAACAAAGTGGTCTATTTGGTGCAGGTTAACTCCAACGTCACCAAACTTGTCAGCGGATTGTTCCTCACCCACAGGCATTTTCCAGCCATGATGTTTTCCTCCACGGACTCTAGACCATTTAAACACCCATCCCTTCCAAGGTCCCCTGCTGGCTGTGGCTCTAGGGTGCCCTTGCTCCCAACACATCACCTTCCTTCTCTTATAACATTCCTACCCACGGACACTTCCCGGAACATTAGTCCCATGCTTACGGTGCACTGTCTTTTGGACCGATGCTGCCCAGCAGAACTTGCTATGGTGCTGGTACCTTCTATAGCATCTCTATCTGATCACATGACCACAAGTCACATTTGGAATGTATCTGGCAAGACTGAAGAACTGAATTTGTGATTCTGTAGAATTGTCGTTTAAGTCCAACTGGCTACATGAACCTAGTAGTTCACTCAAGGTTTCTCTGTCATCTGTTCCTGTGGTACCCAGCACAACTTGGAGTCAACTGGTAGAGACAGCTGAGGCTTGGACGGGGTTGGACCTGGATGACATCCCACTGCTATGACAAGTCAGGTAAACACAGTGTTGTCTTCACACATCAGTCAATGAGTCAGCAATGGAGTTGAGTAAGACCTGACAGTTGACCCCAAGGAACTCCCACTGAGGTCAACCCCTACTCCATAGGACACGTTCAACCTTGCGTGTGGCATAAATTCTCCTAGTGTTTTCAGTTATTGTTTTTCAGTTCAACTAAAAGCTCACAAAGGAGCAGACCCCACGTCTACCATTGGCTGTACGTTGCATTTTTCTTGCACTATTGTCTATATCACCTGCAGAAGAGACACAGAGGAACAGTCTCCCCTTGTGGTTCCCAGGAGGGATCAGTCCTACTGACACGGGAAGCTGGGACTTTCCAGCTCCAGTGCTAGGAGACAGTACATTCCTGTTGTTTACTTAAGCCATCTGCTTGTGGTCCTTAGTGGTCATCGTGGTCAGTCTAGGAAAGCAGTGAATGCTTTATTCAGTTTTTTTTAAAGATCATCTTTTATTTAGTCATTGAAATTGTCATACATGCTTCAAATAATAAATCGAAATCAATCATATCCACCTCCCAATTCCCTTCTATTTTCCCTACATCTCCCCGCATATGCCACAACCATCTTCTCATCCCTCTCTCTTTTTTTATAACCCACCACGTACAATTAGCACTGCCTATTGGAAAGTTGCCTAATCTTCCTGGCTGGATCTTGGGCGAGTAATCATTACTACAGTAAGTTCCTGAATGGGACAGCCATGTCAAGTCCCAAGGACAGTGTTTCCCGGCAGTCCTTCCCCGTGCTCTGGCTCTTGCATTCTTTCCACCCTCCTTTCCTCAATGTTCCCTGAGTGTGAGGAGGGCGGGGTTTCATATATAGGTCCTATTTAGAGCCGTGCCCTCAAAGCCACACTTGCTCAGCATAAACCTCGATGTTAACTGCTGTCCACTGCAAATGTAGTCTTCGCTGACCATCTGAGAGCACCACTAACCTGTGGGTAAAACCATAAACTTCTAAGAGGCTGCTTGGCATGACCATTTATCAGAACAACAGTAATATGTCTCCCCTAGAGCCTATGACCTCCTGATTCATGTGCTTTTCACTGGGTTTATAGAAACATTCATCCTCCCCATTTTTTTAATTAATTTATTAAAGATTTCTGCCTCCTCCCCGCCACCGCCTCCCATTTCCTTCCCCCTCCCCCGATCAAGTCCCCCTCCCTCATCAGCTCGAAGAGCAATCAGGGTTCCCTG
>NC_022032.1:21354992-21359552 GCF_000317375.1 Microtus ochrogaster | reverse complement strand
ATTAAAGATTTCTGCCTCCTCCCCACCACCGCTTCCGATTTCCTTCCCCCTCCCCTGATCAAGTCCCCCTCCCTCATCAGCTCGAAGAGCAATCAGGGTTCCCTGGCCTGTGGGAAGTCCAAGGACCACCCACGTCCATCCAGGTCTAGTAAGGTGAGCATCCAAACTGCCTAGGCTCCCCCAAAGCCAGTACATGCAGTAGGATCAAAAACCCATTGCCATTGTTCTTGAGTTCTCAGTAGTCCTCATTGTCCACTATGTTCAGCTAGGTGCCACAGCATCCCTGTCTCCCCTCATGGGGTAGCTAGATCCTCTCCAGGGTTCTTTGATTTCAAAGTTTCTACCCCAGGTTTCCTGATGAATCCATTTAACTCTGACGCTTTTTGCCCTGATGTTCCATTATCCCTTAGATCAGGGAGCACCGATAATGTGCTTCATGATTGCTATCACAAAGTAGAAAAACGTCTACTCTAGTGTGCCAGGGGCTCACGAAGGTAGATCAGGAAGATGTGACACTTATGCCAGGGGACACTGGGTCCAAGGCCAGCGTTTTGACAGCATGATGCTGTTTGTCTTAATTTACTAACTTGTTCAAAGTGCACTCACTGCCTGCCTGCTCTGCATCGTGGGCCGGGAGGTGTCTTGTCAAGGCTTTGAAAGTTAGCAGAAAGAATCGCCTAGAAGGAAGCTTAGCTATCTGCTCCATTTCTGTACCTGCTGTTTCCTGGGGAGGTACGGAATGAAGGACCATTTGCACAAGCACACGGTAATTAGCCAAGGGCAGGCAAGAGGTAGGAGAGCCGCCGGCCATCTGCAATAGTCCCATTGCTGTCTGTCTCTCTTCCCCACCCCTGGAGTCGCTGCCTTCTGTAGCCTGTCTGCAGCCACATTAGAACCCGGCGGGTGGGCCGCTTCAGCCAGGCTGGTCCTGAGAAGGCAGACCTGCCTGCTCCCTGGCAACTTGGAAGCCAAATGGAGAAAAATGTACCTTTCTCCTGAAAGGATACCTCTACACCCGACCACCACGCCCTCTGCTGGGTTCTGGCAGAGCCTGATCCTGCCTGCCACACTCGAGAGCACAGCCACCATGAGCTGGGTGGCTCTCAGTTATCACCCTAATAATAGACAGCTGCTCCAGCAAACCAGAACTAAACTTCACGCCAGCTGACAGCCTTTATCAGACAAAATGGCAAAAGACATCACTCTTGCTGGTGTTCTACAGCATCTTGGGGGGCTCACACGGACAACTTCCCATGTATTCCCCAACCATTTCCTTCTGACCCCAGCCTTCCCTGAGTACTTATGTCCTTGACTAGAAGCTCACATCACACAGGCCCCTGAATGACTGGCTGTGCACAAGCTTTCTCCATGCCTCCTCTGCAAAGCCTGGGCATTCTGGTCCATTTGGCAAGAACTAATCGTACCTTTGGGGATCTTGCCACTCTCCACAAAGTGGGGGGGAAAAAAGAAAAGAGAAAAGAAAAAAAGAAAAGAATGTAAGGCAAGCCCTGTCTGAAACCAGGGAAGGAAATTCAGTGTAAAAATAGTGGCCCAGGCTATGGCTACCCCTGCTGGCTACCAGATCTCCGCCATGAGAACCTCAGTGAGACACATTCTCTTTCTCCGAGGTGTCTGAGCACCTGGCAGCTCCGTTAGGCAGAAGCTGCAAGGCGCAGAAGCGGTGAAGCAAGCAGAGTCACTCACACAGAGGCAGAATCCTGGGCTTCGTGGCCTCGGAGGTGAGGTCAAGCAGAATCAACCTGCATCATCGAACCTCCTCTCTGAACTGAAGAGCGGCCCACCTCGCCCTCAGGTGTCTTTGGAAGCTTAATTAACTGCGGTTGTTAAATGTTTGCCTTGAACTAGGGAAACACTATAATGATCAGCAGTTCTCATGAAACAGAGTCACCGCCTTCCTTCCTTCCGGGTAGGAATCTGGGTCACAATTCAGGATCAGTCACTAGTGTTAGTTTGTGGACTGGCTACGTCTCTTGGCTAAGCTAAACAGCCTTCTGATTTCTTCTGTGTAGACTGAGTGATGGGCAAACAAAACGAAACAATCGTTGTTTAAAAGATGGGTCACATACAGCTATAAGCTGGCCTTGAACTCACCACCTAGCTGAGGATGGCTTTGAGCTTCCAATACTCCTGCCTCCACTTCCCAAATGCTTGGGCTACAGGTACGTACCATCAAGTGCAGTTCATACCATGCCGGGGATTGAACATGGAATTCCACGCATGCCGGGCAAGCGCTCTGCCAGTTACTTTATTTAGCATTGCTGCGGCTGGAATCTGAAATAAGACACACAGGCTCACATTTTGCACATTTGCTCCCTGGCTATTTTGAAAGACCGTGGAGGGGCTGGCCTGGGCAGGTCCTCCAGCAGTTGAGTAGTAGCCTAGTTCAAGCTACACTCTGCTTCCTGTCAATCATGATGTGAAGGATTTTTGCAATGAACCCCAGCAGCCATGAACTTGGCCATGTCTTCTGCACTGTGATAAGTTAAGAACCTCCAATATCCACAGGCCAAAATAGACCTGTCCTCCCATGGCTGTTCTGCCATGTGTTTTGTCTCAGTGAAGCAAAATAACTAATAAACATGTTCACCATCCAGCCCCTAAACCTCAGCCCACACTGTTCCTCTACCTGCAAAGCCCTTCCCCATCGACCTTTTTCCCTCATCCCCCTTCTGCAAGTCTGAGAGTGGCCGGGGAAGCCCTCTCTGTATCCTGGCCATATGCTACCACCAGCCTGAGCTGAGTTTCCCCCAGGACCTTTGATTTCATCCCCCTGCAGCTAGCTCAGTGTTTGGCACATAGTATCTTTTCAATAAATACCTGGGGATGGAGATGATGATCAAAAATGCCCAAGTCAAAACTGGCGTGAAGAAGGGACTCTGTTATTCCTTCCGTGCCAAATGTCTTTGATGAAACCCAAGCCCATAGAGGCCTGCTAGTGGGAACACATTTATCTTAAGGCATCAGCAGTCATGGTCCAGGTTCTCGGCTACCAAATATGTTCACATTCAGCAGGCAAGGTTTTCCCTACTCACTTCTGGACAACTATCTTTTCAGTCAACAAAGAGAGGTCTTTGTCTTATCCATCTGTAGTAGTTGGCTTTCTAATAAGACACCGTGACCAAAAGCAACATGGGGAGGAAAGAGTTTGTTGACTTAATCTATCTCAATCACAGTCCATCACTGTGGGTAATGAGAACAGAAACTTGAAGCAGCCACTGAATCAGAGAAACAGACTACGGAGAAATACTACTTACTGACTGTTCTCCATGATCATGCAACCCAGGACCAACTGCTCAGGGGTAGCAGCACATTCTGCCCGCCCCATATCAATCATTAATGAAGAAAATGCCCTTTGGATTTGCCTCTAGGCAATCTGACGGAGGCATTTTCTCAATTGGATCCTCTTCCCTGGCAACTCTAGCTTATGTAAAATTGACAAAAATGTAATCAGGATATGATCCTAAAGTATCTTTGGATTACAACATCTTCAGACAGGTGTAGTAACCCTCCTGTACATCCCGGCACATGAGAGACAAACAGGGGTCCCCAGGGCAAGCTACCTAGTAGCTACTGTAACCAACTGGTGAGCACTGGGTTCAGTAAGAGATCCTGTCTCAACAGAGGACAGTGGTCCAAGAAGATAACCTGACATCGGGTTCTGACTTCCAAAGATACATACACACATGCATGTCTACATACTATATACATACATACATGGAAAATGAATAACTTTAAAAATTATTTTATTTTTGAATGGCATGTCTAACTTGCGCATATTTGTGGGACTCAGGGAGGCACTTCAGCCCATGCATGCAGTGAGCAAGCACTTATAAAATCCAGCCCCCTGTTCCCACTCTGCCCTTACTCATGTCCATCCCAGTCCCTAGCAGTCACAGTTGGACACACGGATTAATATTTTCAGTTTCCATATATGAACAAGAACAAATGTCTTCCAGTGCCTGGCTTCTTTCACTTGACATAAAGTCCTTTAGTTTCGTCAGTTTTGCTTCAGACGACAGAATTTCAGTCTTGTTTATGATGGAATAATATTGTTAAGTATTTGTACCATTCCATCTTTGGTGGCTGGAACAAGAATGGCCCCCATAGACTCATGTGTTTGAGTGCTTGAACCATAGGGAGTGTTTCAATTAGGAGGTATGGCCTAGTTGGAGAAAGTGAGTCATTGTAGAGGCAGGCTTTGAGGTCTTATATGCTCAAGTGATGCCCAGTATGATACATAGTCTCCTTCTGCTGCCTTTGGATCAAGATGTAGAACTCTCAGCTCCTTCTCTAGCGCCATGTCTTCCTGCGTGCTACCATGCTTCCCATTGTGATGTCAATGGGCCAAACTTCTAAACTGTAAGCCAGACCCAATTAAATGTTTTCCTTTATAAGAATTTCCATGATCATGGTGTTTCTTCACAGCAATAGAAACCCTAACAAAGACACTATCTTTATCTATTCACTTATTTGTGTGCACTTATGTCAATTCCATATCTTTGATACTCTGAATGGGGTCATAATGCGCATGAGCATAGC
>NC_022032.1:21344321-21354727 GCF_000317375.1 Microtus ochrogaster | reverse complement strand
AGATATCTGTTTAGTGTGTTGATTTAATTTCCTTTGCATATGTATGCATAAGTTATTGAGCTGCATGATGTGGTGCATCTGTTACTGGGGGGCTTGATTCTGTTTCCTAGGCATATATTCTAGGCTGACCTTGAACTCACTATGTAGCTGAGGATGCCTTTGAACTTCTGGCTCCTGCCTCTATCTCCAAGTGCTCCTATAACAGGTATACACAGTTCACAGGGGTGCTGGGATTGATCCTAGGGTTCTGTGTATGCTGGACAAACATTCCACCAACTGAGCCATACCTCACCCTAGCTGTTAGTTTTTTTTCTTTTTTCCAGACGGAGTCTGTATGTAACTCAGGTTAGCTCTATTTTCACCCCTTTTCCTCTCCACATGTGTGGTGACTCCCCTTGTGTGTGGGCACATCTGGTAAGAGGTAACACAGGGACGCCTTCTTCAATCATGTCTTCATCATACATACGCATGTTTTTGAGACAGGGTCTCTCACCCTCAGGCTAACTGATTTAATAGTACATGCTTTAAAGCGAGTATCTAAAGAACTTTCTGTTTATGAGGATAGCAGTCTGCAGTGGCTAAGGGAAGAAAAATAATTGCTTACACAAGAAATGTCCTAAGAGAGAAAGGCACAGAAAGCATCCCCAAAGACACCTGCTGGCTATGTTCTGGGTCTAAGTGGCCCTTCCTGCTATTAGCAAGGAGGTCAGTCTCAAGCATGAGTGTGGCCGGTCCTGACTTCTCACACACAGCATTGTGGGGCCTGTCTTCTCACACAGACTCAAGTCCTACAAAGACCAGATTCCAGCACCTCAGTTCCTCACAAACTCTAAAGGACCACCCCATTGAAAACCTATGAGCTTGAGTCCCACCATACGGACAACCTCTCTTCGGCTCCTGCCTGGCCGGCATCTGAGGTAGCCAGAGACAAATAGGAACTTCAGCTCAACTGGTACCAGAAAACAAACTGTAGATTAAAGCCACTGGAAGGCAAAGAGCCTGACCCAGACCAAACACTCCGACATGACAAGCAGCATGAACTGCCCACGAAAACACAGTGACAATTGGTGATGAGTTCCCACCACGGTCCACCTTGGGAAGGCAAGGGAACTACATTGTTTCTGGAGGGGGAGAGGAGGGGAAGTCATTTTTTTTTCTTCAGGAGACCATGGGGGCCATGGAGAGATGGTGAACATGGAAAGTCCCCTGCTACTTATTCACTCCGGGAGCCCTAGGGAGAGGAATAAACTCCTGAATTCCAGTGTCTTCATCTATGGAATAACTTTCACTCTGTCACAGTGCAGGAGGCTGACAGCTCACTGGGCACTGGACTCTTCCTTCCCTTTGTGACACAATGGAGAGATTCTTCAAGGGACGCTGAGAGAAATAGCTTCAAAAGGGGAAAACTCCACCCCTACAGAACTCATATAGCCCCTTGATTTTAGGCACAAGGCACCATTGTCTCTTTCTGAACTCTCGTCAAATGTAAAGGTCAGAAAGAGGCTCCTTGCTTCTTCTCTGGGAAAACTCGCTGTGTCCAGAATCCACCTCTTGGGTGAATCTGGTGGTATTCACAAACACCACAGCAGAAGGTCTTGGAGGAGCTGGAATTCAGGAGTTCTGGCGTGGGTTGTGGAAACCCAAGTCCAGAGGATCCAAGGGCCCAGATGTCTAGATGCTTTACAATGAAGTATGCAATTAGGCCCTCCAAAACTAAAGTGTCAGCATTTTCTCAGCATCTTTTTTTCTCCATTGCCAAATAAGGTGTATTTTTATTTGTTTGTAATTTTGTTTGTATAAAGTCCAAGCTAGCCATGAACTCATGATGTAGCCCAAGCTGATGGTCAGGAATGCACAATGTAGCCCAGACTGCCTTTAAGTTTACAATCCTCCTGCCTTGGCCTTTCCTAGTGCTGAGATTCAAGTAAGTGCACTTGGTCAGGCTAATGATACATTTTTATGTTTAATCTACTTATTACATATTTATTTATTACTTGTCTGTGTATATGTGTACACACCATAGTACATATGAAGTCAGAGGGCAATTTATGGGTCCTTCCACCATGAGTTCCCAGGGATTGTACTATCAGGATGGACGACAAGCAATCTTAGCCACTGGGCTGTCTCTCCTGTCCATTATGTTTTCAATTAGTCATTATGAATATGCTGTTCTTCCTATACTTTCAAAGTATGATCACATTCAGGGCATTTGAAAGGCTCTTCTCACTATCTATCTATCATCTATCTATCTATCTATCTATCTATCTATCTATCTATCTATCTATCTATCTATCTATCTCTTTCTCTCTCTCTCCATTCAAATGAAAATATTTTTTCACAGATCTCAGTTCCATCTCTCACAGAGACACAGAGACCATTTTTGCCATTTTTCAAGATGGCCATTTCACCCCCAGCCTCCGATGGGGGTCAGCTCAGCTGTTTCTAAAAAAGGTTAAAATGTCTCCGAGCCAACACAAATCTCCTTCAGGCCTGTTGAGACTGACAAGGTCATTGTTCTTGATGTTTCAGTTTCTCGTGAGGCATCTTTGGCTTGGGGACTTAATCGAGATCTCCCAAACAGGATGTACGGCTGCTCTGCTTTGGACATAGAACTTAGTCAACTTCCCCTTAACCTTAATACCCCTACTTTATGTGGAAGCGAAGTTTGGTTGTCTGTGGAATCCAGAACCTTCACGCTCCCCGTGGAACAGCTGTTTGGCAGACTGATACAGAGCTGAAACACATCTCTGTTTTCATTTAGAATCTGCTGCTTTGTATTTTCTTTGACCTGTGAGAGACTGAATTGCTAGGAAGATCCACCAGGCTCTGCTTCTCCTTATCATTGCTTTATTTTTCTGTGTTTTTTCTCTCTTCGGAAAAAAAAAAAAGTTTTATTATGTATAGCTTAATAAAAAAAACTATCCAATACTTCTAGCCTTGAAATTTAGAAAATGTTCATTACTCTAAAAATAAACTACACACCCATTAGAGTTGTTTCTGATTTCCTTCCTGACATCCCTAGGGAAACCACCTGTCCCTGTCTGCTTTCTATTGCCATTGATAAACACTGTGAACAAAAGCAACTTGAGGAGGAAAGGCTTCATACCTGTTAGAGTGCTTACAGTCCATCGGCCGGGGGAGCTAACAGTCTAGCAGGTCTGGAAGGGGGTCAGGGCTGCAGCAGAGGCCATGGAAGAACCCCAAGGAATGCTGCTTACTGGCTCCTATTCAACTTTCTTTTACAACCTAAAATGACCCACCCAGGGGTCGCACTTCTCACAGTGGACTGAGCCCTTCCATATCAATCAGTAATCAAGAAAATACCCCATGATTTGCCTACAGTTCAAGTCGGGTGGAGGCATTTTTCTCAATTAAGGTTCTCTCTTCCCAGATGACCCTAGCTTGTGTCAAGTTGACTAGAACCAACCAGTACAGAACCAATCTGATCTCTCCTGTAGATTCACTTGCCTTGATATCCAACAGACGTGGAATCGCAAACAACACATGGAGTTTTGCTCTGATTTCTTCTATTTGGTATATTTTCAGAGCTCCTCCATTGCATTGTATACACTAGGGTTTTGTTCCTCTTCATTGGCCAACAGGTATCCATCTGGGTGGTCATATATAATGTACACATCCGCGTGCAACTTTTTGTAGAGGTGTAGATTTGCTAGGTTATCTCTCATGTTTTTGAGAAACATGCTTATGTGAAATCTTACAGGGTCATTTTTATCTATTGATCATGAAATTCTTCTAGATCTTTATTAAGCAAGTATCGACCCGTGTTTAGAAAGTCACCACTTAGCTATGGAAGCAAGTAACTCCCAACGTTTCGATAAGTCAACATGAGCAACATTTATTTCTTCTGAGCCTGCCAGTGAGAAGTCACTGATTGGCACGCAGCTCCTCCCAGGTGGGAATTCTGAGATGCCTGCACATCTGCTTCTGAAGACACCCAGGTGTAGGTATTCCCACGAGTGAGATGCAGTCTCCTGGCCCCAACTCAATGCAAGTGGGCCTGGAAAGCCAGACTGAGTCAGGATGAGCAGCTGCTCCCAGAAGAGACTTCATGGCATGAGAAAACAATTTGAAAATGTCACCGGTCAGCTGGGTAACTGTCACACATGGGTTCAGGAAAGGCAGTATGCTGGAGACTCATGGCACTGGACTGACTAACGGGGATTTATGCCAGGAGCCCAGGGAGGGTATGAAGGGGATTGGTCTCTTTCCATTTTGCTTCTGTGTCCAACCGAACATTGAGCTACAGGTAGGAACTGTTAAGTGGGATGCATCTGTGAGCGTGGGATCACTCTTTTTATCCAAAATACCTCATCTGTATATTCTCTGATGCCATAACTACTGCTCCTATGGAGAGGCCAGCCACGGATCTTGGCATTTGGGAAGTTACCTAATTGGTCTTCTCTAGTAACAGTATAGACCCCTTGCTCTTCTCGGGAGGACTGTGAATCAAAGTACTCCCCTGCCTCTAGCCACAGGATGGACGTTTGTCCCATAGTAGATGGGATTGACCCTTCTCCCTGGAATGTGAACCCAGAGTAAGGTGACACAAATATAGACCCACCCAGAGGTCGGGGTCCTGAAGAGATATTGTCCGGTCCTTTCAGCCTCTGACATCTTAAAATACTGTTGGCTCAGTTTTCCGGGACCCAGTGCCTTAGCTCTGACTCTCTGAGTTGCCCCAGATCTGTACACAAAAGCCCTGCTTAATTAAGTCAGAGTTGGTCTCTTGTCCCTTGCAACAAAGGATCCTAACTAACACTCTACCCAAGGCAGGAACCCGAGGATCCTTCCAACACCTCTTTTGATCTGTTTGCCTTCAAGTCCTATAGACTCTATAACCGGTGCCACTTTCAGATCTGTCTCCTTTCTGGGAGGACTCCATTGCTGGAGTTCAGGTATTCGTCATTATCTACCTGAACTTCAAGACATCCCTTTACCATTATCCCTCTGTTCCCATAGAAACTTTTCTAAAGCACAAATGCAGGCTTTCAGCATTATAATGGCAGCATCGGTGCAGTGGAATTACGTGCTCATATATCTGCTGGAGGACCGTGTCTGCTCCAACCGTTTTCAAAGTCAGCTTGACCACCCGTGCCAAAGAACCATTGCAAACATAATACCACCATTCTCAACACATTTGCTTGCAAGAATTTTTTCCCCCACTAAAGAAAGACTCACATGCACAGATTTATATCTGAAAGTGTTCTCTGAAATATTCATCTATTCATCCACTCAATAAGTATTGAATGCCTGCTCTATGCCAGAGCTATGATTGCTACTCGAAATAAAATTATTGAGGGCACAAAATACATGTGTAGTTAGAAAGAACCGATTGAATCAACAGTTATCGTGGTATGGCTTGGGTCTCTGTCATTACTAAATGCGGCATTTTAGGGGAATATTTAATGGTCCTGGGCAATTTACTTTAAGGGGCGGAGGGAACCAGTTCAGTCAGTATATAAGATATAAACCCAATTCAAAAGGTTTAAAAGAAATCTTACACACACAACAAAACATCAAAAATGGTCAACTCTATCAGTGAGACTGACATTTTAAAAGAAAACCTTTGCCTCTTTCCCAAATTTTAATAATGAGAAAGAAAATTAAATATTTTTGCCAACACACTCCAAACTCAGTTTGATTTGCCACTTCACTAGGTCTTTACACAAGTGAGGTTATTTTGTTTTGAGACTAAGGTCCTTCTATCCTGGAACTTGCTATGTAGAGCAGGCTGACCTGGAACTCAGAGAGCTCTGCCTGACTCTGCCTCTAGAGTTGGGAGGCTGTATGCGAATAAACCTGTGATCTTTCAAGCCAGGTATCACCAGGTCTGGCTTGGTCAGTTAATTTTCAAAAGCCTTCAAAGCAATAGGGAGGTACTATCATGTCTCCACACTATGAACAATCCATCAATCTGCTCCTCCCCTAGAGACCAGAGGAAAATAACCTCTCACCTCCTACCCCTCCTGCATCCCTATCTCTGCATTACTCCCCTGCCTCAGTTTCCAGAGTAGCTCTGTGTGCCTGAATTCCAGATCGTTCATGCCTCAAAGGCCTTTTCCATGTCCTGGTCCGACTGCCTGCAATTGCTCTTGTCTGACTTCATTCACTCAGCAGATACTCATGATGAGCCTATTCCTGAGCCAGGCCCTAAGGCTTCAACAGTCAACAAAACAAAGTCTGGTCTCATGGACGTTGTACTTGAGAAGAGGAACTCAGGTCTGGAGTACGCGCAAGTGAGCATAGGAAGCACTGCTTTCTTATTTCCTCTTCAACGAATTACCAGAGACCTTGAGGCTTTAAAGATCACAAGTTTATTCTCACATAGCTCTGGGGGTCGGACATCCAAAATGAGTTCTGCAGGGCCGAACTCGGATGCCAACAGGACTAGTCTCTTTTGGGGGCTCCCTGGCCTTTGTCATCTTCTGGCGACTCCTTGTGGCTCCTTCATCCATTCCCAAAGCCTGTCGTTTAACTTCATCTCTTTTATTTGGTACACTGCGCCCTTCTGAAAAGGATGATTACCTTAGGGTCAACTGGATAAGCCCAGAATGATGACTTCCTTTATTTTTCATATCGGCAGTGTTCATTTTGTCAAAAAAGGTGATATTAATATATATATATTTTTTTTTTCAAAAAAATCCTATTCCTCCTGTATCTGAAACTCTGCATCGCTCCCCTGCCTCAGTTCCCAAAGTAGCTATGTGTGCCTGAGTATGTATGTATGTATGTATGTATGTATGTATGTATGTGTAATATAGCATGCATCATTATAATACATATATTACACACACACACAGAGGTTCTGGGATCTGAAACATAGAGAGATGCCGAGGTGAACAATCTGAGGCAGTCAGAGGAGGCCACAGTGACCGGGTGACATCCAAGTGCAGTCTTATCACCCTCAATACACTTGGTGTTCATGGAGTTGTCCTGGCAAAAGAATTCACAACAGGGGCTGGAGAGATGGCTCAGAGGTTAAGAGCATTGCCTGCTCTTCCTAGAGGTCCTGAGTTCAATTCCCGGCAACCACATGGTGGCTCACAACCATCTGTAATGCCCTCTTCTGGCCTGCAGGCATACACACAGACAGAATGTTGTATACATAATAAAATAAATATTTAAAAAAAAAAGAATTCACAACAGTTAGTGCAAGTTCTCAGGAAAACCCAGCTATCCCTACTCTATGCGGTGGTGAGCTGTTATGGCCAAGACCATGACTTTATAGTCCACTCTCATTCTCTGTGATAAGTTCTGGTTCGTGTATGGATTCTCCCTATAGCTTGTGAACTTCCACAGGACAAAGGCAATGAGTTATCCCTCCCCCATCCCGACCCTGCACTCTGCCAGGCATAGTAAGTGGCCAGTGAGTGGTTGATAAACACTTGATTCTATGAACGAGACCTGGCCCTAGGACCAAACATGAATTTAAGCCCCCCCCACTCAGCAGTTAGAGTAACTGGCAGAGTTCCAAACTCCTCGACAGCCTCTCCTCTCATCTTGGAACGGGATGACAGGGATGCCGCACGCCTGCTAGGATTAATTTGGGAATCTAATCACAGTAAGAATATGCAAAATGCCTAGTGCTTGGCTTATGGTGGGAATTTCATCAAATCACATAAAGCTGTGTTTTATAATATTGGGGGTGAAGAGCAGTTCACAGAAGAAAAGCTGCTGAAAATTTGTCCCCAGTCACCTCATATCAAACTGAGGCTCCAGAGCTGAGAGCGTACTCAACATGGGCGCCGCCATCCTGGCATAGGTCTTGGGCCTCTGTTGGCAGAGTTTCTTGTCTCACACACGCTGTGTCCTTCTGGGGCCCACAACATACTTGTCTCGTGCAACACAGATGTATGAAGTGTTCACTGTCCCCCAAGAACTTACCAGGTACCCAGGGTGCACAGATCACCAGACAGGCTCATTTCGACAGACCGACAGGAAGTAAAGATTCTGACTCAAGGCTGGGAGGGCGCGCGTCGCGTCATCTGGGTAACATGAAGATGATCTTTGCTTCACAAAACTTCCTGGCCTGTTTGACTGCATCTCAGGCTTTGACGAGAACACAGGGTTTTCATAAGATGCGCCCTATTTTCCATGCAGGCTCTGGGCAGCCAGCAATACTGCTTCAGGTCTGTGAGATGCGCTCACACACCATTCTGCTCTCCCGGACTGCAAGATATCCAGTGACATCTGTGCAGCTCTTGTCAGGAACATGCGTGCACAAGCATGTAGAGAGGCAGGCAACAGCCCGGGAACAGCAATCGTCTCTCTGAAAGTTTTCCCTTGCTCTGTACTTACTGCTGTTCAGCCATCACGTTGGTGTCTCCAGACCAGGAGATGTCACCATGTCTGATGCTTCTGAGAAAATGTGAGATTCCCAGTAAAACTTGCAACCCCAGTGTCTTATTTACTTTTCTGTTACTCTGTTAAAATACTCTAACAGACATAACTGAAGGGAGGAAGGATTTATTTCAGCTAATGGTTTCAGAGGGATATCGTCCGCCATTGTAGAAAAGACATGACAGGCAGGGAAGGCATGGTGGTGGCGGGGCAGGAAGCTGACTCGTTAGCCACACTCAGGAAGCAGAATGTGAACAGAAGTGGGGCTGGGCTACAAAACCTCAAAGCCTATCCCTACTGCCCTTCCTTGACTCTGCTTCCTAAAGATTCCACAGCCTTCCCAACAGCTCCACCAGCTGAAGGCCATGCGCTCAAAAATGCTCACACACCTCACAGGGGTACGTCTCATTGAAACCACATCTGGGAGGTATGTTGACATCATGTCAAATTTGCCTGCTCATTCTACAAGGCTAGGTCCTCAGTGTTGACTCCTGCCTGTCCACCTCAACACCAAGAGCCTTCGGCTGGTTGCTACGGCACACTGTAGTCAGGTACGGCACCAGTGTCTGGCCCGTCTTCATCGAGGCCACTCGCAGGGTTGTGACCATACACCTTGCCCTTTGCTGTGGAGGTGACAGAGACAGCTCCAGCAGAGACACCAGTCGGGTAGTCGGGTAGTCGTGGCAATGAATGTGGGGGTCAGGTATTTTGACTTCCGGGGTCTCACCCAGGTGCACAGGCTACTGGCCTCCCACCCGCTCTAGCCTGCAGCTGACTTTGGCTTTCCTCCCTGACCTCCGGCCTCCTGCTAACCACATCTTTCTCCACCAGCGCATTCTCTTGAAGATGCGGCTTGAGTTTTCTTTCTTGCCTGTTTGTCCTGGGTACCGGTAAAGAGTTCGGGAATGGATGGGAAAGGACAACGTGGCCGCCGAGTCCGTAAGGACCAGTCCTGCTTATTTTGAAATTTAAATTTGGTTTTAAGTCATAACAGGGCAATAAAAACCTTACTCTAAATAAGGAAAAGGATCCCATCCGGGGGGCCTAATCCCTGCCCAGATCTGCTCTGCTTCTCCCCTCCATTATGCTTGTATAATACAGTATGGTTTCTATTGAGTGTTTCCTTCCTGTTTTTACACTTATTCTTGCTTCACTGACTTTATTATCGGCAGAATTTTGCTGCGTTTTTTTTTTACACAGCCATAAATACTATTCAATTCAACAAATGCATACAAATGGTTTCCATTAGAATTTTAATCTACTCTCCAAATGAAAGAAAAGCTTAATATAAATCTTTTTAAATTACCAGAACATAAATTCAGACAGGGACAGCTCCACCTAGACGACGCACGTGGGGTCACATCCTGCTGTCCTGGCTCATGAATTAATTGAGGTCTCTCGCTGCTGTAAACGAACGGTGCATTCCGGAAAGATCATATCTGTCAAGATTGCAGATTGCTTTCCCTCCGACTTTGTAAAAGTCACAGCTTACAATACCTTCATTATGCCGATGAGAACGGCTGTCTCCCCAACTGGAAAGAAATAGTGTTTTGTTCTGTTGGACCAAGATTTACAGAATGCAATTTTCCTCCATGCAGGAGATATGACAAACCTACTGGAAAAAAAAATGTCATTTCATAACTTCTCTCGTTTCATCACTTTTTTTTTCTTCCACTGGGAGATGGAGATTCTCTCCCCCGTGTGAACGGGCTGCGGTGACATTTAATGGCTAAGTGAGGTAGTCACCGGTGAGTGAAGACATCTTTCCACCGGGCTAAGCTGAAGAGAGTTCATGTCCCCTTGCGCTCCCTGTCTGGAAAGGTCCCCGTCAGCGAAGGAAGGAATCCTTGAGTCCTAGGACCCTACTTGAACACGAGAACGCCCACGAGTCTTGACAACCCTTTGAGATCAGCTGAAGAGGGCCTCAGTTTCCCAGGTGCCTTCTGCAATCCAGAATCCCAGTCTGCCTGCTCTGCCCTTGGGCAACAATGGCGCTGCCTCTCTCTCTCTCTCTCTCTCTCTCTCCTCTCTCTCTCTCTCTCTCT
>NC_022032.1:21335011-21344221 GCF_000317375.1 Microtus ochrogaster | reverse complement strand
CTCTCTCTCTCTCTCTCTCTCTCTCTCTCTCTCTCGGACAACTGAAGGGCAGAGTTGGGGCTTGGATTTTTTTTCCCAGCTTCTCGTGTCGTAACCCCTATGCTGTCTAGCGGAGTGTCTGTATCTTAAGTCACCTTTTATCACCTGGGAAGAGGGTGGCGTGACGCGTGGAGGAAGGGCCCCTTATGTAAATGGATGATGGTTGACGCGACCCCGCTGAGAAGAAAGGGCAAGGTGAACGGAGAGACCAGGGGTCAGTAAACCCCGGGAAACATCACTCCCTGAGTCAAGAGCCATTGCCATCGTTCTGGGCTCTTCACCTACAGCCCTACCATCCCAGATCTGTCACTGCTGGGGCTCTGGTGGGTGAGAAATCCGAGGAGGTGCGAGGAGGGGTCAGGAATTGTGCTTTGAGTTCTGAAAGCTCCTATGAGCTTTGCATAGCAGAGAGGAAGCAGACAGCTCGGGCCAAAGGGAGGCTAGTCCCAGGTGACAACCGTCCTGCAGGAAGGCTTCCCACCTGGGTGGCTGCTTAGCTGTCCTGAGCAGGAAAGGCAGGACAATGTGTTCCCAGAGGCTGGTGAGATTGCTGCACGTCTCCCTACAAATGATGATCTCTATTCACATAAAGTGGTATAATAGCCTCTTCGCTTACAGAGTGGTGCTGGCTGCTCAAGTGCTTATTTCTTGCTTCTTAGCCCATTTGCTCCCCATTAGCAGTAATCCCAAGCCTGAAAACTCCAATCACCAAGTGATAATAGAAAGACTGACTGCTCGGCCATGGATTCTCGGGAACACGGGGTCCAAATGAGTTGGGTCCTACGCATAGCCATGAGCCTTCATGGCTATGCCACTGGCCAGGGCAGCAAGGGAGCGTCTTCACAGCATGTCTGCCCCTCAGGGTCCTCAGGAGCTGGTAGAAACTCACCCGCAGAGAGAGGGAAGAGAGAGAGAGAGAGAGAGAGAGAGAGAGAGAGAGAGAGAGAGAGAGAAGACATGGGGGTTAGCGTGCAGGAAGAGGCTCTGTGAATATCTGTGGTTGGCAGAAGGACATACCATGAACTGAATTGCATCCCACCCCTGCCCCCTACCACCAATTTGGTTGGAGCCCCAATGTGATGGTATTTGGAGATAAAGCCTATGGGAAGTTGTTGGGGTTAAATGACGTCTTAGGAGAATTGTCATTATGATGAGATTAGTGGCAATTATGTTTGAACCTGAACCAGCCCTCATCATAAGTTCATGCTTTGAGTACCTATGCCTCGGCACATGGTGCTATTTGGCGAGGCTGTGGAACCTTTAGGAGATGGTTTCTTGGTTGGCGGAAACTGGTTATTAGGCCTGGGCCTTTGAAGTGTTTATCAGTCATGGTTCTGCAGATGAACATGACTGACAAGATGAATATACATTGCAATGCAGTTTTATTTGATTTGCTAATGGGATCGACAGGTGTAGTCGGATTTTTCTTTGGACCCCTCCCCCCAGCTCACAAAAAACGGCCCCAGAGACCTATTATTAATTACGAAAGCCCGGCCTTTAGCTTAGGCTTGTCTCAGCTAGCTCTTTGAATTTAAACTAACCCATTTGTATCGATCTACATTCAATCACGTGGCTTTTACCTCTCTCACATTCTGAGTGTCTGACTCATTCCACGTCTTGATGGTGTCCTCTTCCTCTCTATCCCAGGAAGTCCCGCCTATCTCTCCTGCCTCTCTACTGGCCATTCAGTTTTTTTTTTACTATACCAATCATAGCAATACATCTTCATACAGTATACAAATCTCCCACAACAGACAGGGAATGCCAAAAGGGCTACTGGCATGCTGCAGAGACTAGGAACATGGTAACTTCTCGGCTCATGAGGTCTGATGCTTCAACAGTCCCAGTCTGGCACTGTGGGTCTGCAGGATTCCTAGAAAAGCAGCGGTCTTCAGACCATATGGAAAGGATGAAGGAGCTGGGTGCCAGTGAGCTGGGTGCCAGTGTCAGCGGATATAGCAGTAGGGGCACAACAGGCTAGGTAGGCTTACTGGCAAGGAGAGAAGACAGGCAGGTGGAACAGCATTGCCCTCCCTTAGGGCCTCTTCATATGGAGGTCCTATCTACCAGTCTTCCTCCTTCAGTAAATCCTTCCTGAGGACCCTCTCACAGACCCACCCAAAGGCGTGTCTTTTAGTGGATCCAAATTAAGCGAACAATCACGATTCACCGCCATAGTTTGGGCCCTGCTTCTGTTATGTTCTCTCTGCTCCCTGACCCACTGAGAGGGAATCAGCTCCCAGGACACCTTCTGCCACCTCTCAGAGAGCTGTGCTGCTCTCTCACAGACTTTCTTACCGTGGCCTGAAGCCCCTGAAACCGAGAGCCCAAATAAGTCTTTTCTCTCTTCTGTTGCCTTTGTCAGGTGCTGTAGATAGTCACCGCAACACAAAAGTGACTGACAGACCATCCTTTGAACAGACCAGCGAGCTCTTCCCAATCTCTTCCTGTCATATGAGCACACGGGAGAATGAGACCATCTGAGCTGGGCAAAGTCCTCAACATGGCTACCGTGGCACCTTGATCTTGGACTTTCACGCCTTCAGAACAGTGAACAGATGCCTGTTGTTAAAGCCCACTACAATTGTGGGGTCCTGCTAGAACGGCTAAAGCTGTATAAAGTGGGGTAGATAAAGAATAAGTCATGAGGTCAAAATCAGGAGAGGCAATCCAGATCTGACCCCAGACTGCTCATCCTTAGCATTCTCCGGGCCAGGTCAGCTGTTTGCTTGTTCATCTGTGGCAGGAAACATAACACGAAATTCACTGAGCCTCCCTACCTGTGCAGGGCTAGCTTCCTGCACGTTGGTGTGGGAACAGCCAAACTCTTTCCCTGTGAAACCGAGACTCCACCCACCTCTTAACCACCCTCCCCTCCCGGCTCTTTCCAGCCCATATTCCTTTGGCTTCTATGAATTTGCCTTCTCTGCATACCTCTTAAAAAGGGGCATCAGAAAATTTTATCCTCCGGGATAATGTTCCTTTATGCTTCTTTCATTTAGCGTCATAGACTCCAGATTCAACGTGTTATTGCAGACACTAGGACTTCTTCCTCTTTCAGACCGAATACTATTTCATTGCACATATATGCCAGTTTGTTCACGGGGCCATCCATGGAGGAATGACCTCTGCCTCCTCGTTATTGTGAAGGCTACTGCTGTGGGCATGGCTGTGAAGTGGCTGGTTTATAAATGTCAGGCATTATATCATTCCTCAAATCTGATATCTTCTCCCTTACTCCACCCAGCACCTCCCGAGATCTCTCTCATAAGCCCCCCTGCGTCCCCAGTGCTAACCTCCTACAGCTGGGTCAGCACTCACCCTGGTTGAATTTCTTCTCTGCTTGTCCCATATGCTCAAGACAGGATGCTAAGGAACACTGGCCACCCCGACACAGACCTGCAGAGAACTCTGGAAGTCTCAATGCCAAGACTTGCATTTCCCGGGCCCGTGATCCTCCCCTGAATGCTGGCTGGTGCTCCTCTGGAAGTGGAAACCTGCCAACCCCACAGCCCAGGGACATTGACAACTCACTTGGCCGGCGAGCAACGTCACAGCTGTGTCCAAGAGAGGAGAGGCAGAAGGAGCGAGGTAACAGGCAGGAAGCCCACTCCGGGACAATGAGGTTCTTAAGAGTCCTGACTGAGCAGCAGGCTAAATTGAAACATCATCCCTGTGCCGCAGAGTGATTGCAGTGAGGCGCATTGGCAAAACATCAGACAGCAGGTAACATGGCTGCCTGTGTAGGGGGCCTCCAGCTGACTTCCTAATTGGGCCAAAGCTCCTGAGGTGTTCTGGAGTCCACTGGCATCGGTACCAGTGGCTAAAATACTCATCCTTGAATCAATTAAACCGTCTTGCCAAGGTGGCCTCCCTTCCTGCCCTGAAGCCACAGGACTTATTATTCTTGTGATCAATAGTGGCTTTGAGACCCACATTCAAGGCTGGGACCCCAGGTAGTTGGGAGCCTGCTGGACTCCTACTGAAGTCCTGGTGGCTTTTCTGCTCCCTGTCCATTTTGCTTCTCTTTGCTTAGACACTCACAGCTGATGCTTAACCAAGGGGTTTGATGGCAGAGATGTTCATTCCACAGAAACCCTTTGGGCACACACACACCATTCACCACGAGTCTCCCAGGGAGGAAGTCGTATCACAGGCTTCCTACCTCTTCTTAGAGTTGGGACTGCATTTCCAAATCTCCTCTCTCCTCTCTCCTCCTCCTGCCTCTGCCTCCCAAGTACTGGGATTAAAGGCATAAGCCACCACCACCTGACTCCAAATCCTGTATCTCTTGATTTCCCCTCCACTGCTTTGAGTATAAGTAGTTACTTAATCGAATAAGTGATATTCCAGTGGGGAGCAAAGGTCTGGATGGCCTTTGCTGCTGAGTGGTAGGTTTGTTTCTTTGAGAAAGGCTCTCTTGGTAGCCTGGAACGCATGGTCTTCCCTCCTCAGCATTGGGAGTGCCCAGTTCACAGGTGCCCAGGTTTTAATACCACTTTGTATTTCCCCCAGCTTGCTTGTCCTGCAGGTGAGAGGGAGCTGCTTCAGTCACCGCTACGGGGGATACAGCAAGAAGAAAAGGACCTCACAGTTATTAGTGTGCTGTTTGCAGGGGTCGATGAAAACTCAGGGGCACCCTTCCCCCAACCCCTCCATCTTGGAAGGTAGGACTGAACTCTGAAATCGTCTGTTCCGCCTCCATTTCTGTCCCTTCTAACAACGCACAAGAACCAAGGTCACAAAACACGCGGGGAACGTGCTCACAGTATGGAGTTTCTTCTAAGTAATACTTTCCCGATTCCTTTTTATTAAGAAATTAAATCGCTGATCCATTTGAACTCGCATTAATAGATACTAAGTGTTGCTTATTATAAAAATGCTAATACATCATTACCTTTTGTGGCTGGTTTTGTTTTTGATTTTTTTTTTTTCTTAACTAACCACCAAACGGCTAACAAATTAAATTTAAATCATTAAGTCTGCTATTCCTAGAGAGGGATCACAGGGGGTGGCACACCAGAGAACCTGTCTTTATTTTGTTTGGCTTTAAACACAAAGAGCCCGTGCTGACTCCTGGCTGGCACCTCCCTGGCCCCTTTCCAGGAGGCGTGAGCATCTGCGGGGCAGCTGACAAGGCAGGGGCTACAGAATGGAGGATGGCGGGGATGCCCGGGCTGCAGGGTCTGGATATGTCCTCGGCCTCATTAGACCTCCCACTAACCATCCGAGCTAATCAGCACAGACACGGGCTGCTCAAGTGTTAACGGCCCGTTCCTTACAGTTTCTTCCACGATGGCCGCAGGTAATGAAAAGCTTCACTGCAAAGGCCAGACAGCCTCGCCTGGGCTTAGAAAGAAGAACCGACGTCTCCTTTCAGGGGAAAAGGCGGCAGGAAGCAGGAGGTTTCCCTAGGTGGCCACAGTTGAAATTCGAACTCAGAGCCCGGCATTGTAGCAGTTTGCCCCGGCTGCTAAATAGTTCATCCTCTTGAACTGTAACTTGACTCGGTGTGCGGCTTCTTATGAACACATGTGTGCAGGAGGAGCATTAACAAGAAGAGCGTCGTATTCTAAATTTGTGACTGCTTCCTTTATTCAGCAGCAGCAAACTGTGACGGCTCCGTATAGATCAAGTTGGTCTACCTTTTTCTTTCTGCTGAAGTGACAATATTAATCACATTTTGTATAGGAAATAGAACCGCAGCTGAGGATAAAACGTTAGTCGGATTTCTGTTACTGTATGCAATACCTGTAAGAGCCAACCTAAAAGGAAAGGTGGGCTGGGGAGACGGCTCGGCCGACAATGGACTTGCCACACAGGTGTAAGGACCTGAGTTCGGATCCCTCTGTGATCCAGTGCCTCTGCAGTGAGGCAGGAGGGGGTGACACCATCCCTGGAAGCCTATGCAGCGGCTAGCCTGGAGTTCACAGGGGCTAATAAAAAGCAGTTCCGCAGAAGGCCAGGACAAGCCACAAGCCGAGGTTGTCCTCTGACCTCCACGTGCTGGCCATGATACATGTACACCTGCAAGTCGGTGTACAGAGAGAGAGAAAGAGAGAGAGAGAGAGAGAGAGAGAGAGAGACAGACAGACAGACAGACAGACATACACAGACACACACAGACCCAGATACACACTTTGTTTTTTATGAGAAATGATTTCTTTTTGCTCACTTCCAAGTTTAGTCCATGGTTAGCAGATCCCAAGACAAAGCAGTACTTCCTGGTAGGAACACAGTGGTACTTCCTGTTGGGAGCTAGCAGTACTTCCTGCTGGGAACACAGTGGTACTTCCTGTTGGGAGCTAGTAGTACTTCCTGCTGGGAACACAGTGGTACTTCCTGTTGGGAGCTAGTAGTACTTCCTGCTGGGAACACAGTGGTACTTCCTGTTGGGAGCTAGCAGTACTTCCTGCTGGGAACACAGTGGTACTTCCTGTTGGGAGCTAGTAGTACTTCCTGCTGGGAACACTGTGGTACTTCCTGCTGGGAGTTAGTAATACTTCCTCATGGAAGAGGAAGCAGCTTACCTCATGGTAACTAGGAAGCAAGGAGAGGAGGAAAGGGCTAAACTCCTAACTTCCTCCCACGAGGCCCCACCTCTACTTCCTAATGGTGTGGAGGCCCAAAAATGTGAGTGTAAACCCACCATGGCTAGGATCGCAGCAGAATTCACCCCAAAAACAATGGCATTGAGGGTGAAAAAATTTAAGATCCAAACTGTGGATATGCCCAAATAGAAAGAGGTAAAGTTCACATTGAATGGGTCTTTCTAACATGCCTTTTGGGCTGGAAGCAGCAGCATCCAAGGCACTCTTTACCACACAGCTCACAGACTCTCCAGGGCCACCACATTAGCGGAACTATTTCCAGTATCACATGTCTGCCTTTGGCACTATGCTGTCACTGGAACTGATGCAACAAAACCAGGGGTGAAGGGAATGCTGGGTGAAGGAAGTGCGTCAACACACCAAATCAAAAGTAGCAGCATGGACTCTTACCTGTTACAGTCAGGGAAGGAAGGAAGGGAGGGAGGGAGGAAGGAAGCTAGCTGCCTTTAAGAATCTCCCAAAGTGGGGCTGGAGAGACAGCTCGGCAGTTAAGAACATGTGACCGTTCTCCCAGAGGACCTGGGTTCAATTCCCAGCACCCACATGGCAACTCACAACTGTCTGTAACTCCAGCTCTTGGGGATCTGACACCTCTACACCAATGCACATAAAATAAATTTAACTGAATTTTTAAAAAAGGATCTCCCAATGGTGCTAAACCTTGGCTGTGGAGTCATTAGCTTTTGGACACTCCTGGGATGAAACGGGAAGTATGCATAAAGCCCCTTTGCTAGATGCCAAATAGAGGCTGTCTTCAAGAAAAGCATTGTGCGGTTGTTTGAGCTATGAGCTAAACTAGCCATTCTGTTCTGATGAGCTCATTGGTGATACTTGCCAAAGAGCTTTTTTCTTTATATCAAATAATAAAAGGTGTTAGTGTTTGAATAATCCACTTAACTTGAACCAGTATTTTCCAAATCATCAAAACACACTATAATGCCATTCACAGGATAGAGGGTTGACAAGATGGTCCGATAGACATTGCTGCTTACTGCCAGGCCTGCTAACCCAAGTCCAATCCGCAGGGTCCACACTACAGAAGAGAACTGACTCCTGTGAGCCCACTATTCATCACTTGCAAGGATGGGGATGCCCAAGTCTTGTCACATCCCACCAGACCCCACTTGAACAGCCTCACAATGAGGACCAAGCAGTTCCTACTGCTTATGTGGCACCAGGCCTTGGGAATCTTGTACTTCCCTGAGCTTCCCCCAGCTTGTAAGGTGTATGAGCTTTTCTCCTCCCTCTCTTCCCTCCAAGAGGAAATATTTCAACCACGAGGAAACAGCCACACCACATCAACATTTTAAAAAGTTACCAAAATGTAAGGCAATGCTACTCTTTTTTATTAAATCTCTTTGGTTCTGGAGAATTCGATAGCCCTTTTTCATAAAAACATACTATTTGTATAAGCATGAAAAAAGGGTTGTCACTGTTATTTTAAATGAATTAAAACACTTAAAATTTAAATTTTTAATGCATTACATACCAATAACTCTAATCTATATAAACAAAAGTCCACTGGTATTTTCAATAATTTTTAAGAGTGTAAAGGGACCGTGAGACTAAAAGTTTGAAAACTGCTGATTCCAAGGGATTTGAGCATACAGGGAACAGGAGAAAGCAGTTTTCTGAAGAATCAACACCCCCCATGGGAATGTCCTATATTAAAGAGGCTAAAGAGACATGACAATAAGGGCAACACTAAGCCCTAGATGAGACTTTACTATGGAAGTGCTACAAAGAAAATTATTTGCTCAAATTTATAAAGTCAATAAACACACTGTGATGATGCCTGAAAATATTCTTTTTTTTAAAAAAATTTATGTATTTTTTTTTAAAAGTGCATTGGTGTTTTGCCTGCATGAATGTCTGTGTGAGGGTATGGGATCCCCTGGAACTGGAGTGACAATCTTGAGCTGCCATGTGGGTACTGGGAATTGAACCTGGATTTTCTAGAAGAACAGCCAGTGCTCTTAACTGTTGAGCCATCTTTCCAGCCCAATGGCCCCAGTTCTGTTCTTAGGAAACAGACTCTAAGTATTTGGGGAACAAAGGCTATGATGTAACTCCAATTCCCCCCAAAAAAGTGTTGTATCTCTCTGTGTAAAATTCCTATGATAATCTAAATAAAAAAAATTAATAAAGTTTTCCAAAGAGGAGTTTGAAAGTTAATGTAAAGTATACAAAAAACTTACAAAATAGTGTCATTTTTTTCATCTCAACAACGACTTTAAGTATGAGGCTGTGAAGAGAAGCTGAATAGAGGTTATATAATCAGACTGCCACCCAGTTTCCCGTGAAATGATATGCAGCAGCTATTACCATGACTTACAGCTGTTATTCACCTCCTTCTCCACGCAGCCTCCATGATAAGAGCTTTGAATGCTGAGTACCCTTGCAGCTTCCCTTGCAGCTAGGAGTAGCCATGTAAACTAGCTATGACCAATGAGATGAAAGAGAGTATTTGCTGAGGGGTCCTGGGGAAGTTTTACTTTTCTGACCAAAGGGACACATAAGAGATGAGAATCTTAACTACCATGTACTACTACCATGCGCT
>NC_022032.1:21315483-21334911 GCF_000317375.1 Microtus ochrogaster | reverse complement strand
CACACACACACACACAACACACATTCAACATACACACCTCAGATTCTTGCATTTAAAGTGACTGAGATACCCGAACTCTACAAAACAAGCTTGACATCAACTAAATGCCAGTGAAGACAAAATTAAGGGGAACAGCCTAGATCTTTGTTGCCCTATTGGGCCCCTGACCCACTTCCATCTAGTCAACACACAAAGCTGTACTTCCTATTATGTGCAGGAAGCATGTCCCACTGCTCAAGCCACTGAGTCGGGTGCCTGCTGTGTACAGCTGCACCCGTCACTGATGCCTCCTCATTCAGGAAAAGGCAGGAGAAATAAAGCAAGAATCGGGCCACACAGCACCGTGCAGATGAAGTGACTCCCAACCAAACAAAATGCCTACTTAAAACCTGGACCAAATGACACCCTTAAATTCTTAAACAATGCCAAGACGCAATCATTTTCACTAACAAAAGTTAAAATAAAGAGCCACGCGACAGTAAGTGTTATGCAGTGATTTAGGGCTGGAAGGTTAAGGGGGCTTTCAATCAGACGGGTTTCAGCACAAACATCATTCCGGGTACTCTGCCAAAAGCATCCATCACTGCCAGGTTCCTAATTCAAGACCATATATAAGAGCGCTTTAACTCAAACACACAAGTTAAAAATAAGACATTTAAATAGTAATCTCCCTTCTCTCCCAAAGATAAATGTGCCCATTAACCCCAGATGCTAACAGGGAGATTTCTTTCTCTTATATCCTAAATGACAATTGTTTTATTTTTTTCCCCCACAAGCCATTCACAAGGAAGTCAGCTGGCTCCTGAACAGCTGCTCTGCTTAGCGGAAGTGTGATCAGGCTCATGACTTTTAAGTAGAAATGTTAAAAACATGGATTCAACTGTGCACGCCATGGCAAGGAGAAGGGGTTTGGGCACAGCAAGGCAATGTGTGTCTTCTTGTGGCCTTTACCATGTAGTTAGAGCAGGAAGAGACAAACACGAAATGAAATGTTTCAATAACATTTCCAGACAGTGGAAGAGATGTCCTAAGACATCTCTTCCAAGGTTCTTTACCGGGAAGGCTGTTGGTGGCACTCTCTGTGGCAAGGCTTCAAAGAGGAAAAAGCCAGCTGTAATGGAAAGTCTGAGGGCTATAAAGAGAAGGCAGGACCCCAGCTCAGTCCTGAAAGTTGTATAGAAGGGTATGAATTGCCAAAGGACATGGATTGAGAGTCAACAAGATGCTGGTTTAAAAGCCAGATGTTGGGTTCAGAAGATCGCCAGTGGGGAGGGAGAGTACCCACAGTGTGAGCATGAGGACTAGTCTGCAACCGACCCCCAAAATCTAGGTATGGTGGGGACATGCCTGTATCCCCCTAGCCGAATCAGGGGAGTGGAGACGGGGTATCTAGGAGGCTTGCTGGCTAGCCGGTCTAGCTGAAACGGCTGTGTTCTAGCTCAGCAAGAACCCCTGACACAAAGAATAAAGTGGAAAATAGTAAAGGAAGATATCTAACGCTGACTTTTGTGCCCTGCACACACATGCACAGGCAACCACGACGCACACATGTGTACACACGTGTACACACCACATATACATACACAGAAAGACCCAGGTGTGGTGATACATCCCTAGAATCCTAGCACTCAGGAACCCATGGCAGCAGGATTTAGAGCTGGAGGACAGCTGGGGTTACATAGCAATTTCCACATGAAGCCCTGTCTCAAAACAGTAACAAAATATAAAGGGGAAAAGGCTGCCTTGAAAAGTCTTTAGCAGAGATTATGGGGCGGGGATGGGGTGTGGTGGGGAGCGCAGGTGCTCAGGGCTGAGGATGATAGCACAGGTAAAAGGGGAACACAAGAAAACGGTAGCCAAAAGAACAACAACCTAAGCATCTATTGGTGGATGAATTGATGACAAGATGTGTTGTGTTTACAAGAGGATGCTCTTCAGCCTGCTGAAGAGAGAACACTGTAACACAGGCTACAACAGAGGAATCCTGAAGGCACTATGCTAAGTACCACAACCCACCACAGGAGAATTCTGTACCAAAAGCAAGACAATCTTCCTGAATTCCTTGGACACCTTTGCAAGAATTTATCATCTCCCCTGCCCCAGACAGGGTTTCTCTGTGTAGCCTTGGTTGGCCTGGAACTAGCTCTGTAGACCATGCTGGCCTCGAACTCAAGAGATCTGCCTGTCTCTGCCACCCAAGTGCTGAGACTAAAGGCATGCACCAGCAAAAAACTTCTAGTCTGTTTAGCACTAGACCTGAACCTGTCATATTCCTGCCTCTACCTCCCAAGTGCTGGGATTATAGGTCTGCCTCTATATTTGGCTTGATCCTAAAATTTTTAACCCTCTGGTATATATAGACATTGGAAGATGACGCGTTACCCCAAACACATCAGAATTTCAGATTACTGGAGACAGGAATCTGTTTTTATTAATGAGACTTTTCTGTGTCTTTGCTTGCCTTATTTTGCTTCATATGTAATTAGGAAACATGACTAATAAGTTAGGTCATTTTCATTGTCAGGTCTTGCTGGACTTTGGAAGTCTTTAAGGAATAAGTGCAAAAGGGGGGAGGGGATGTTTAAAATGTCAGGAAAACAGTTCCTATCATTTGGCTCTAACTTTCACCTTTCAGCAAAAGATGGTTTCCTCCTTGTCCTTGATTAGCCATGACAGCAGCCACCACAGCTCTCAGGTACGGTCTCCCTTCGCCACAATTACCCAGCAATGCCTGCGAGGTAAAGGAGTGCTCAGAACACCCTCCTTCTGGAATGTTCTCCCCAAAGGCAACAGTTCAAAGCACCCCTCTATTAGCCGGAGCCCTGACATCTGCAGAATCCTCTGGACAGGACAATTCCACTCCTCCTGGAGTGACGGCGGAAACCAACACATAATTACCTACAATCCAGTCACCAGGAACCCAGGCTCAGCAAGGGTCCAGGGGCAGAGACTTGTGTACCTACATCTACGGCATTATCACCCCCACAAGCAACCCAGCCACTGCCTGTCACTACCTTCCTTCCGAGAGGAAAAGAAAAATGTGGTTTTTCACTACAATTCAATGTAACTGAAATAAAAACATAGCACAGCATCAAAATTAAGTAAATGATTATTAGCCCCTAGACCTAGCTGCAAACGGGTCTTTTAACTTGTAGCAACAGAAAACTAGACATGTATTCCATCTGTGCCTCCTTTCTGATTTCTTCTGCTTTCCTTTGGTTGTAAATAAATAAGAGCAAACCAAGGGCAAGGGGTTTGAAGAAGAGAAATTCACTGAGGAAAAAAAGAAAGTGGGTCGTGGAAAAAAGAGAGAGTGGAAGGGCTTGGTGCCTGAAGTATGACAGAAAGGAAGATCTGTGACCGTCAGATGGGCTACCCAGAGACAGGCATGGAAACCAGGCAGCAATAGAGCGTTTCCTACCACTGAAATCCAGTCATAAAAAGAGAACCAGAGACCAGGGAGATGGCTCAGTTGGTAAAAACACGCTCTGCTCGAGCCCGAGTTCAAGCCCTTGAACTCATGCAAAAAGCTGAAGGTGACAGCCATGCACGTGTGCAAAGCTCCAGAGGTATGCAGAGCCGTGACAAGAACAAGAGAAATGCCTGCCTCAGAGCTAGGCAGACACAAAGAACTGATGGCCAAGAAGTTCTTTTCTACCCCTACGTGTGCACTGTGGCATGGTACACACTGACCCCTCCCCCCACAATTTTAGAAGACTATACACTGTCTTAAAAAAAAAAAAAGCATCCCTAATCCCTATCCCTGATCCTGGAAAGAACATGGCATTAACAGTTCAGATATTCTCTGAGCACAAACCTGTGTAATGTGCTTTGCAGACAGTAAAGAAAAATACAAGCAGAGCTGAGGATATATAACATAAAAACCATCATGTTTTAGTGTTGGTAGATTTTAATAAAATTTTAATAATATTGGTAAAGAGTCAAATTACAAAAGGCCCCATAACACAGAGTAAAAAACAAAACAAAACAAAAATTTCTGGGACAAAATCAAGACCCATGAAAAAATAAGAGTACCCTAAAAGAAACCATTTTAGTCAAGGGCACTGAGCATGTTTAAAAGAAGTTAGATGAAATTGAAAACAAAGCACACAGCGGAACATTCCCCCAACCGCACGGATGAAGGAGATGCCTCCTGTGCTGGCTGAAGACACAAACGGGGCACAATCCCCAGCAGGTCAGAATGGACGACCGCCAGGTAAACACACACTTCTCTTACGGGACAGGAATTAATGTACCCTCTGGTTGTAGGGTGCCCTTGAAAATGAACCATGTTGGCACGTGGAGGAGTGACGTTCCCACACAGCAGGGGAAACGGGATGGGGAGGGGGCGGAGATGCCCCACACCACCCAGCCATACAACTCCAGCTGTCACCAACAGCTGGTCTAGAGGGAGTGATAGGCTGCCTCCTGGAGAGCCACTCATCACTCAGATCGATTTAACAGTGCTACATGACCAACAAACCAAGGATGAGAAGCTGGAGCCACAGAGGTCGCTACCCTCCAGAGGGACGGCGTGCCACTGCTGTGTGTATGGCGGGAAAGCAAGAACTGATCATCTGCCAGGACATGGGCCGTCCTCACCCTTCCCTGGGTAGGTGGGTGGGTGACAGCTCCCCTCAACCCCGCAGCAGAAAATTTCCTGCTACCGGCACACTGGGTCCTGCTTGTTTCTCCAAGGGCGTGTCAGGGTATGCTTCCTCTGGGCCAGATGTTGATATCACCGTGGGTCTGCTCACTCCTGCTAGAACACAAGCAATCATTTGTATGTCCTGGCCCATGTAGCATCGAGGAGCAGTTGCTGGAATTTGGTGGATGACAGAGCAGACACTGCCCTAACTGCCCTAACCCTCATCCCAGCCACACCGGCAGTGGATGGGGAAGGACTTCGCTCCAGCCCCGCGGGTTGGCCTTTAGTTTCTAATTCAAACTAAATCCACAGCTTAAACAGACGTGGATCCAGGTGACGGCAGGGACAGGGAGGAAGATTCAAGGTTTCATATTCTTTACACGTCTACGTGTGCGACGTCAGCTATTAAAAAGTTATGTGCAACTTCAAGATGAAAGGCACCGGCGGCTTCTCAGAGGAGACGAGCCTTCTTCCGGGGCATTTAACGAGGAGGAACTCACTGAGGCTTCTGGTTCGGTCGGCTATTAATTGAATCAAAGTCAATGACAATCTTGCTGTACTTCGGTGTGAATTTCCTAAACGTGAAAAAACAAAGTACGTAAAGGAATTTATCCGACGAGTAGTTAAAGTCATTTGTTGATTTCAGCTTCTACAGTATTTCCAGTGCCGAGAGAAGACATACCCGCTTGCTAGTTTATCTCTACAGAAGCCAATTATAGTGCCCCATACCGAGAAGAACACGGGGCAGGTAAGAACGAGGCAGGGGGCGGCTCGGCTCGTGTGTTCTTCAACTATCGAGTTCATGAATTATCTGGGAGTCAAAGGGTTTCTAACAACTTAGCGGCACAACATGATAGCCGATTACCGTTTCCCTGTCTTATCTGTCTCATTTCCTAGGAAATCTCTGCAGCCAACTAGAGTCGCTCCAAAGCAAACACAGCACACTTTCTTCTGCATCTGATATACATAGAGGAAGACAGCTAGCTCACTGAAGGAGGGGGCATTTTCTAAACCAAGCTCTACAGAAGCAAATAGTAAGTCTTCTACATTTTCATATTCAACACGTCTACCATAACTGAAGATACTTAGGGGCTTTTAAAAGAAACAAGAGCGCAGGTACGCACTGTTCCTCCAGGGTCTCCGCCTCAGTTCCTGCCTCCAGGTTGACTTTACTTCCTGCCCTGGCTTCCAGGATGCTAGACTATATATAACCCATAAACCTTTGCTCCCCAAGTTAGCTTCAGTCAGTGGTTAATCAAAGCAGCAGAAAGCAAACTAGGGTACATAAGGCACAATCATTCAAGACATGCATCATGCAAAAAAAAATCGAATTTCCAATTGGGCACGATGGGCGGTGTCACTTGGGGAAACTGAGGCAGGAGGCAAGCCCAGGGGCAGCCTACTCATACAGAGGCCCGGTCTCAGAAAACAAATAAAATATGGAACATCTCTAAGAATGCCATGAATGGGGCAGGTCGCCCATCATATGGGTCTTATCCCCGCTGGCCAGAGACACGGCGACGCTTTGTGGAGCTCCCCAATCTAGCAACCATTTCCTGCTGCTCATAAGAGATGGCAAAACGTACAAGTAAAACATAATCCCCCCCTCTGCAGAGGTGATCATAGCAGTCGGAAGGGCTTCTGCTCTTAATTCAAAACGCTGCTCAGAGAAGAATTCCTAGTGTCTCACCCTGGCGGGCTGCTTTCATCCTAAGCGATCTCCCCTAGAGCGCTTACGTATGCAAAATTTATAAAGGCTTGGCAGGACTAGCACAAAAGTTGTGAATTTTTAAATTTCTCGCCACTTGCGTAATTAGTCTAAGCCTTAGCAAGTCACTGATATTAAAATATAACCATTAAACAGGCCTTCTCCAGATATTTTTGTCAATACTCCGTACCTAAAATAATCTTTAGAGGAACATGCCGTCACATTTCCAAAGACGCTGGCTCGCGTGGAGACTTCAGGGCGGGCCGCATGCATGTCTACGCCAGTCCCCAACCTACCTGAACGTAACCCCAGCCAGTTCAAACATGAGCCTAGCGGCCGTTGTCTCTTCGCTGTCGTGGTATTTATCTGACATGAAAATAACTTCCTTTATACCTGAAAAAAATAACAGTGGAAGATAAGCCCGGACACAAAATGCAAAAGACAGGCAAAAGAGACAGAGCCTCGCGCCTATGATTGATTGCCTTTCCCAAGGGAGCTTGCAGACAAAGTCCAGTTACTGAACCCCTCACCTGCGGCCTCCCAGGACCGCAGAGGGGACTGCATTTAATCTGCCTTCCAGTCTTTATGGATTTTGTTTTTAAATACACAAATGCAAAGTGAAAACGTGTCAAGCCTTGATCCAATTAACAAATCGTCTTCACGACAGGTAAGCAACTATTCTTTGTTCACCAAGCATCTACTCAACTCAGGAGGCTAAGGTGGGGAGCTGGAGGGTGCTGGACAACCCAGAGGTCAGAGGCATTAGGCTTCCAAGAAAGGCTCTGCTGTCACTGTGGAGGGCAGGTCAGCTTTACGATCTCCCTGGGTAGCATGAGCCTCAGCCAGGACTCCTAAGCATCTTCTCCTGAGGGCAGCTCCGTACTCCTTGAAGGGACACGTCCACACAGTGCTCTGTGCAAGCATCAGCTGCCAATCTCTTCGCCTGTGACCAGCTAAGGAAGCACTCCAAAGAGAGAGGTTCACGGCGGCAGCTTCATGGGCACCCATGCTGCCCCTTAATGGTGGCTGTGGTCCGCTTTCAACCGGCTTCCTTTCTGACACCCCAGGGGCTCATGATGAACAGTCCCTTTAACCCACACATCTGGCTAAACATGCTAAGTCTTGTTTAAGTCTCCAACTGAGAGCTTTATGGAGATAAAGGGTAGCTCACTCTTAGTTGTGACGGTTCAAATATAGGTCCAATATACAGAATACAGCGTGGTAGGTTTATGGCAGATGTTACACAAGAGGAAAGCTCAGAGTAACATTTAAATCTCATGATATTCATATGCAAAGGTATACTTAGATCCTCAAATATCTACCATGTATTAGGTACAAATTAAAATTTGATATAGAGACTCCCAGCTGACCTCATTCCTGACAGAAGTTCATTTCCCTCCCTCCCCCCTAATCTATGCACAATATGTCAGAGAATGGTAAACTGACAGTAATTACATGCAATGCCTGTGTTGTTTTTTTGGCAGCTTGCAGTTTAAGAAGTTGCAAACTAAATTAAAAACATGCTAAGAATCACAGAGGATGCAATTAGTCTTAGAATACCTGGCAGCACTCAAAAACAAAGCACGGGAAACATCCTGCAAAGTTGATAGTGCAATTAATTTAGATCTAAACAATAAGAACGCAAGATCAAACACACCTGCACGGAGCTGCTGAGGAGCAAGGCTCCGATGCAAATGTGACAAATGGGAAAGCCCTGGTTCCTACCTGCCTGGATGATGAGCTTGGCGCATTCATTACATGGGAACAAGGCGACGTACATACTACAGCCCTTCACATCAGCCGAGTTCTTGTTCATGATGGCGTTCAGCTCGGCGTGGCACACTGTGAAAGAGAAGTAGAAGGGCTTAGGCTGCAGCTCGTGAAAGGTCATTCTGTCTCCACTTCAGAAATAGCCCAGAATAAGAATGAATTGATTAGAAACAGCAATACTGAAACTACCAAAGAAGGGCCCCCATGGTCTGTCTGGGTGGTGATTAGCAGGGGAGGAAGCTGTTCAGGCAGCTGGCCTTGGCTTGTAAGCACCTAGAGCACCAGGAGGGGCTGAGGTCAAGTACCTCCACCCACCCTAAGCGGAGCAATACCTCACTGCTCCACGAGACCCTGGGGTATTGAACTGCCCACATAAAACGGCTCATTTGTGTGTTGATCTGCACACACGGGGGTACTCAGCACGGCTGTTAAGAGGGCAGGGGGGTATAAGAACACAAGAGGAAGAAGTGAAGCTGAGAATTTCTATTCTGAGTCCCCTCATCATGCTCAGCCCACAGGGGAAAAGAAAAAAAGAAAAAGAAAAGAGAAAGAAAGCCAGTGGATAATCAGCTATTTGTCTCTTTTAAAAACTCCCTCGTCCACCTAAGGGCAATGAGCAGCCAAGCCCTGTCCACACAGATCCACCCACCAATGATTCCAGAGGATCACACGGGCGTCCTTGCCCAAGTTCAACGTCAAAAGAAGCACCCTCCTTTCTCTCTATGTTCCCAAAGCTGATACAGGTCCCTGTCCTGTTAGGCTAGCTGTTGCTATCCCCTAATCACAGGGGTGAAATAAAGAAAACTTCAGCAAAGAAATCGCTCCGAATCTCTCCGCTGCCTTCCACCTGGCCACTGGGTAGCATCACTGCAGGTTTTGGGTGTGCGCTCCACAACTACCTTGGCATATTCTTTATGACAGCTACTCAAACATTACCCCAGGAGGAGCATCCGCTTGAGTATGTGTTCCATACTGGAGAGCGATGGTCTAGCCTTGGGAACTGTTAAGAAATCCCCCAGATGACTCAAAGGTGCAAACAACTTTGGGAAGCCCCGCTCTACAGGATTCTCTGAGATCCCTAACATATACTGTGCACACAATACTAAAACAAGCACCCGCACAGTGCAGAGTCCAAACCGCATGTAACTCCTAGAAAACAAACACGGGTCCCTTCAAAGATCTCCTCTACCCGCCCCTGCAGCCAACAGCTTCCCCATGCAACTTCCAACCACTGAGGCTGTCAGTGAACAGTGGCCTAGGCTCACGACCCCGGGCATTTCAATCACCACTTGCTCATAGAGTCAGGCACGTTTATTGGGAATCTATTCAGGGTCAGAAGGATGAAGGACCAGTCTCCTGGCAGTGTTTTACGGGGAAGCTAAGGGAGCGCTCTTTCAGGAAATGTCTGTGCATACTAACATCCTGAAACTAGGAATTGATTCCACGGAGGAGGAGTTCTCAGCCGTGAGCGAAAAAGGAATGTTCTCTGGCAACTAAAGAAACAATGACTCATCAAATCACAGACCACCAGAGAGCAATGGCTGGTCAGAGGGGCTTGAGTCCTGTCCCCCAAGTATCACTGCCTGATAAACTCCAGGGCCACGGGAAGACAGAAAAGCAGAGAGCTCAGAAAGGGTGGGAGTGGCCGCATGGCCAGTGGACTTCAAGAGGTATCCATGGCCCCTTCTCCCCTGGTGACCAAGACGACAGGATAGATGCGTTAACACTGCTCAGTGTTAAAAACAATTAGATATAATTGTTTCCTTTATGCCCCCCTTGGGGGCAGAGCTCAGCCCTCTTAAGTTCTTTGTCGCTTCCCCCAGGGTCTAATGCCATGCCAGGAACATAATGGTGTTAAGTATTTATTGGGTAAATAAAGGAGGAAACGCAGATTCCAATTATTGATGGTGACATTGGGAAACAGAAAAAAAAAAAAAATAAAAAAAATCTCTTCTATTCAGATATCAAAAGTGGACTTTCCCATCTAGGATGTGTTCTGGAAATGGTGCCGGGGTTAGCATTCAGAACTTCCAAGATTCTGATCTGCTACTACACAGTATTATGGTGTCCTCCTCTGTAAGAACTGCCAAGTGACGACAACTACCTTTTGTCTAACTCTCCTGAGGCCGTCTGGAACAAAGTTTATCACTAGAAGTTGAAGCTCATTGGTGAAAACCATCCGAAGAAACAGGGCACCTTGGGTACCCTCTGCCATGGCAGGAAAAGGGCAGCTTACAGAAACAAGACACAGGATTCTAAGGAGACGTCCTTTATCTTCTTGAAACTCACAGGATGAAAAATGGGAAGTTGTTTATTAAGATCCGGGGAGGGGGAGGGAAATGGGAGGCGGTGGTGGGGAGGAGGCAGAAATCTTTAATAAATTAATTAATTAAAAATAATAATAATACAAAAAAAAGAGAGAGAGAAGATGAGGTCATCCGGGCAACGTGAACGACTGTCGGCACACAGGCCAGCTCCCAACCCGCAAGCTTACACCTTCAAAGTCCAACGACTAGGGGACCAACCAAAAGGGAAACCGTGGGCTTTGAGGAGAGGGACGACAGACCCTATTCTAACTGCTCTTGTTCAGTCCTGCACCCCTTTTAACTTTAGAAACCACAACACACTATTCCCCAGAACCCCATCCTACCGGGGCCTATCTGACTAATACTAAAGGGGTCTAGAGACTCCCCAACCTGGGAAAACACCCTCGCCCTGGACCTGCCCATCTCATTCCCACTTTGGAACTTCCCACACTCCCTCCGTTCAGGGCCTCATTCAGGCCTTGTGTCTTTTCAGCCTAACACTTGACCCTGCCTCTCAGGTGGGGGTCTCCACAGCCTCTGTTATCACGGCTTCATCCATCTGTGAAGAGCCACTCAGCTGGGTCTCAGGCCTAGAGCCCCGACACTGTCCTTAAGGAGGGGTAACAGACCAACTTGACAACCATCCACTCAGTCTGCTTGGTGCGCACCGGGGCGGAATGCTTGGGGCCTATTTCTCAGCTATCTACAGCACTGAAAGCCGGCGACCCCTGAGGGTGTCTCAAGTCAGAAAGCTTGCTTCACGCCGTCTTGTCCTAGTCCTGGATAGGAAGGCCACAAGTCCAAGTATCTCTCCCCCACAGCTTGGAAATGTTCCCTAGGAGACAGAATGGAGATTGGCTTCCAACAGGAACAGCTCAGGGCTCAAGGCCCAGCTTGCCCAGCGTTAGAAGGCCTGTGAGCATTCAATAAGGTGAGTGCTGTTTGCACGATTAATACCAGCCCTGGGAAGGTTTATTTCAAACTAAAAATAATAAAATAAAAGAATAAGGTAAAAGCAAGCTGAGAAACAGTTCAGCTGATAAAGGATTCACATAAGGTTGGGCACAGTGGTGCACGCCTGCAATCCCAAGGACAGCAACCGGGAGGCAAGCGGATCTCTAGAAGCCCTCTGGCCAGCTAGCCTGGCCTATGTAGCTGAGGTCCAAGTCAATGGAGCTGAAGTCCAGGCCAATGAGGTGGAAAGTATCTTCAGATGGACACCCAAGGCTGTCCCCAGACGGTCACACGTAAGCCATAATAACCACCCACACCTGTGTGCATACACAGACCCAGACACACCCCACATACAGACACCCCCCAGAGATGATAATAATAATGATAATAATAATAATAATCATAATTAGTAAAAGCAATTTTTAAAATATGAAGTACAGTGCCTTCCGGCTTCTTGCTAACAGCCTGGTTCGTTCCTCCATTCCCTACGCAGGCTCTCACTAACAAAACAGGGGCTCCTTTCTCGGCCAAGCACAAGGCTGCAGCCCTCACTCCCGGAGCCGGGTGGCGGCCTCCCCGTCTCTGCTTCCTTCTCCTTCAACACGTCCACAGTCTCATTCACTCAGCAGAGGTCAGATGCTCGGCTTTTAACTTCCTTCCCGAAAAGAAATCATTTCAACAACTGCTAGTCTAATGTTAAAAATAACTGTCTCATTGTAATGCAGATAGAACCTCGGGTTTTCTTCTATCAAATGGGGGGGGGAGGTAGGGCATATTAATTATACAGAACAATAGGTTTCACTGTGCCCTTGTCATACACGCATAGAACATTCGTTAGTCATAACCACTCCCTGTGTTAACACCCCGCCCTCCACACACGGCCTCTCCCTCCTCTCTCTTTTCCTCTCCCTGATCTGAGTCTTGGCCTCTAACACCCTTCCTTTTCTCTCATGCCCCTGCTCTGTGTGTCTGTCTGTCTGTGTGTCTGTGTGTCTGTGTGTCTGTGTGTCTGTGTGTCTGTCTGTCTGTCTCTCTCTCTGTGGTATTTTGTTTCTTGAGGCACTGTCTTGCTATAGTCCTAACTGGACTGGCACTCACCGTACAGCCTGAGCTGGTCTTGAACTCAAGGCAATCCTTTCTTCAGCCCGAGTCCTGGGATTACAGGAACATACAACCAAACCCAGGAAGCCATGAAATCAGTTAAATAAATTTCTTATCAGGTGCTGCTTGCTTGCTTGGTGGTACAGGACTACTTAAAACCTGAAGCAAAGCCCACAGCATGCCTGCGTCTGAAAACCAACCATGACTGGCTCTGTCTGGCAGTTCTCGTATGAGACTTTTATACTCACACAAGGCCAGGACAGAGAACTTAAGATGCACAATGCTTAACAAGTATTCATAAGGCAGTCCACAGGGTCAAAAAAAAAAAAAAGGCAAATTTTCCCATTATTAACTAGAAATCCCTATCTACAGCTAAGCAAAAACTCAAGCCCCCCAATAACACAGCTATCTGAAGAGCACAAAGAGTGACATGAACCCCTTAATTACTACCCAACATCATAGAACAAGAAAAGAACCAGTGCTGAAAACACCAGATTAAAAGCACAGAAAGCACGGTGATCAGAATCGAGCCTGTTTCAGGTGATTATGAGACAATTCATACACTTTGGTCTTTCTTTCTTTTTTTCTATTACTGTCAGAACTGCATTAACCTTGGCCCACTGAGAAGAGACTGTATAATTAGAAAACTATATTTTTCAAATTTGCTCTCACTGGGGCTTGATTAATCCTCACTGTCTCATGAAGGCGGTTCTCTGGAAGTTTGACAAATTAACAGGATGTACTCCATCCCTGTTAGATTTAAGAGACTCAACATTTTATAGATTTGACGTCCATCGCATTCAATGTAAGGCTAATTTAATATCTATTTTAGACACTGGTACTGTTACAGCTACTCAAGTAGAAAAGAAAATAGGAAAAAGAAAACATTTAGATGAGGCTAAACAAATTCTAAGTGCTACACACATAACCTGGCAGCCAGTCTCTCTCCTCTCTCTCTCTCTGTCTCTGTCTCTCTCCTCTCTCTCTGTCTCTCTCCTCTCTGTCTCTGTCTCTCTGTCTCTCTGTCTCTCTCTCTCTCTCACACAAACACACGCACACACCACGTAATCTTAGTCTCCTCCTGAGACACGATGAGAAGCACAGGAGCCCCAATTCTCTTTTCTTGGACTTCACCGTGCAATTAGGAACTGACATAAACGGGGTGTCCTACTTCAAGGCTGATTTATACACATTAACAGGCTGCCCCACCTATGAGCTGATAACCAAACTCTTTGCCATTATTCTCCAAATTAGAATCTAAGTGAGTTTACTCCTGGGGTACCCGAGTGTCAGAGTCACTAAGTCTGGGCACATCTCCAGGAGCACGGCTATGCCCACCTCTGCCCTCACTAATGCGCAGTGCCCGAAGGTAACGGCCACCAAGAGGAAGGGCACACGCCTCTTGGTGATCCATTTAAGGAACTGCTTCAGCGTCCAGAACTAAAATGGAGTTTCGACTCCTTATTTCTTAATCACTGAAAGACGCCCTGACAAGGCCTCATATGTCTCTGCTAGCCTTTCGCATACCTCCCCTTCCAGTCAATAATTAACAACAGCAGAACCTCTGAAGGCAAACCACAGCCTCCGCTACCCAAGACTCGGCCAGACCCCAGAGGCTCACTCTTTATGGCTACCCCCAAATCTGAAACTGACATTTCCAGAATGTGCTCCCAAACAATGTCACACCTGTGTCGCAGCAGGTGTGAGTGCTCACAGACCACCAGGGACACTGGGGATGTTAACCACGTGGGCTGTTTCCTCAAGAGGAAATGAGTATCTGTTTCCACCCAGAAGGCTGGGAGTGGACCCAGGTGACCTTTGCTTTCTGTAAAGCAGGGCCCCTTCGAACACCCCACCCCAAACTTTTATCTTTAGCTGTGTTTCTCAGTTAGAAGAACCCGTCCTTGAGGAAGGCGTCCAAAGTACTTCACAGCCTGCTGACCTCCGTGCTGCTATCTCAGTCAGAAACCACACCAGATCTTAGGCTCCTAAGCCACAGAACCCATCTTCATGGTCACACGCCTTGTTTTGTTTTTTGGAGACACGGTTTCTCTGTGTAGTTGTGGAGCCTGTCCTGGAACTCGCTCTGTAGACCAGGCTGGCCTCGAACTCAGAGATCCTCCTGCTTCTGCCTCCAAGTGCAGGGATTGAAGGCGCCTGCCACCACTGCCCAACACGTCACATGTATTTTGCAAAGGAGTTTGGATGAAGTCATGCCTTAATCCTCCTGGTGCACTGCGAGTTGTATTACATCAGGAAACTGTTCCCCCACATTGTACTGTTTAAATACGCTAACAATAAAATGCCTGGTGCCACTCTCCACAGCGAGCGGCAGCTCTCAACCTTCCTAGTGCTGTGACCCTTTAATATGGTTCCTGATGCGGCGGTGACCCCCAACCATAAAATTATTTTCATTGCTACCTCATAAATCCAATTTTCCTACTCTTATGAATCCTAATGTAGATACCTGTGTTTTCCAATGGTCTTGGTTGACCCCTGTGAAAGGGTAGTTTAATCTCTAAAGGGGTTGTGACCCACAGGATGCGAACCACTGCTCTAGAAGTTTCTGACCCAGGACCAGCTAAGTCCTGCTAACCTGAGTTTCAGTTTTACCTCGCCTGGATCACTTCCCTGCCGGCTGTGACACTTGAAGGGATCCCCCACCACCACCACACACAGACACCTGACCCAGTCTTCACCCCCACCCCTGTACCTGGTCTTCTCCTATAGCAAGGTTAGTAACTGTGTGAAGTAGCAGGCTGATCAATTATCAGAGTTTTCCGAATATCTGAAGCCCCAGTCTCTCCGAATGATACCATTCTGCCTTTCTCTGTGCATGCTTACATGAACAGCACCAGGGGGACCTGGAGGAGAAAGCCTTACAATAGAAGAGAATTATGCTAATGACACCTTTGTTACCGCTAGTCAGAAGTCAGAGAAAGGGTGGCTTCAACCCTAGGAGATCCCTGCAATGGTGAGGACTCCTGGGAGATGGTCACCAGGGGCCTGCCTGATGACCGAGGTGACAGAGGATGGCATTTTGTCTGGCCAACCAAAGGACTGTGTGTCCATGCTACTGGCGCTCCCTTCTCCCAGCCCCATATTTAGCCAGTGACCTTTCTCCTCAGAAGATGGTGGAATAGAACCTCACAGCCTCCAGCATCATGGACACACACAATTTCGCATGAGACACGATCGTCTAGTTTGTATGTGGAAATAAAAAACAGGAAACTGAGATGATAATTCAGAGAAACCGGCGTCCGGCTGGACAAATGTCTACTAATTTTCTATTTCCGCCCCGTACCCAGAGAAGTCTCTGCTAGGAAACGACGGTGGAAAAGTTAACCAGATTTAAAAGTGAAGGCACAACTGGGCAGCTTGGTCTCTTAGGCTTCTAACAGCGAGAGCAGGACCTCTCCCTGGCTCTTAGCTGGCTTTTGGTAACCTGTTCCCCACGTTGCATTTCCTGGCCTCCAAGTAGGGGGAGGAGCTTGGTCCTACCACAACTTGAAGTGCCAGGATGTGGGCAAGTCCATGGGGGGCCTGTCCCTCTCTGAATGGAGATGGAGGAGGAGGGGAAGGGGAGGAGGGTAGATGGGAAAGGGGAGGTGATGTGAGGAGAGGGGAGGGTTGGTATGTAAAATACCAACTAGTTGGTATATAAAATAAACGAAAAAAGTTATCTAAATAAAATAAAAGACACAAGCTACTTGCTCAAAAGCTGTGAAAGTCCCCCAAGTTTCGAGCAAGGCTCGAACTGGTACAGCATCCATGAACAACCCAAGCCCCTCTGGCTGGCTGCAACGACTTCCTGGGGCCACTGGTGAAACAGAATACCCCAGTTCTCAGAGCTGCTGTTGGCTCTGCCTTTCCCCCCTATCTCCCCCTTATGGGGGGACATCGCTGTCCATTACCCACCGACTCCCGGGTCAGGACTCTGATGGACTGCAGTGTGTCTGAGCTTCAGCCTCCTGACCAGGGAGAGAAAAATCCCCCCAACCTCAGAAACCCTACAGAGCCCAGAATCCAGCACAGTGCACAAGATCCTCCGGTAATGGAAGCTTGTGTGTCTCCTCCCCTGTAGGGTGGCCCTGGAGTAAGCAGGTGGCCCTGGAGGCACGCTGCAGCTGGACCACAGGAGGGCCTGTCTTCCTCCTCTCCTCCTGCAGTTCTGTCCCCATCCCATCCTCTACCCCCTTCCTCTGCCTCTCGATAGAGCTGCTGGTAACAACTCAAGGCACCCAGGGGAGCCACTTAGCCCCAATGGTAGTGCTTAGGGCTAAAGACATTTCTGACTGTGGTGTTTCCATTATTGATAATAAAGCCCCCAGAACTCTAATTACATTGCTTCCCTATGTGCTAAGGGCACACAATCAGGTCAGGAGGGGGAGGATGTAGAAATAACTGCATTTCATCCATGGCTAAGCCGGGCCAACTCCCTACCTGCTGCTCACATGACACACACGTGCAGTGGCTGAAAGGCACTAGAGAGGTACCAGGAGCAACAGAGCGCCAACCACCCTGACAGTCTGTCATGTAAACACACACAGCCGGGCTTCAAAACTGGCCTGCCGGGTCCCCAGCTTTTAAAGGCTAAACTGGGAATGCACCGGGCACCGGAACAAGAGTCGGGATCCCTCCTCTGGCAACTGTGATTCCGTCTCAGCTCAGCGTGGGAGATGGGTGGGAGGAGCTTACCAACTCGGGACTCTCCAAGCCATGCAGGTCCTGGAACCCCTGCATTCCTAGGCGAGCCTTCAGGCCCCAGCACAGAATCCCAAGCCTCTGCTGTCCTGATCAAACAACCCCTTAATACCCCCACTTTAGGGACAGCCTTCAACCTAAGAGTAGGGAGAGGCACACAGTCACCCCAAAGCACAAAACAACCATCTCTTAAATCCAAACTCCTTAGCCCCACCCTTTGCTCTTAAAGCCTGGGCTGCTGCTTCTTTTCACTCCATCAGGGAGCCTGAGCCAGGCAGTCCTTCCCGGGATGCCTCTCCCATCCCCCAACACCAACCTGCCCATTTTCCCTGGCCCACCTGACCCTTCAGATCTCTGAAGGGAGTAGTCCATAATGTCAGCTTATTCCATTAACACTAACGCCTACTACCTCCACAATCAACTTGCAAATGCTGTGAAAACAGATCAGAGCACACGCATCCTGTGCACCACTGGCACAGTTCCGGGCATGTAATACACAGATGTGTGTGTGGGGTGTGTGTGTGTGTGTGTGTGTGTGTGTGTGTGTGTGTGTGTGTTATAATATAAGATGCCCTGGAATGAGCAGGCAAACAGATACATGGGACAGCACTCTACCACAACCAGGCCTGATAACACATAATTCTAAACCTGAAGAACACAACTGGAGAGGACGACCTCTTTACTAGCTGACAACTCAGGCTGGTAAAAGAATAGGTGATCCACTAGCATTTATTTTAACCCCTGAAAAGGGATAGCTCATTTGCAGAAGGGGAAAAAAAAATCCGCCGAAGAGTTCTGCCTCCCTTTATTCACCTAAACTCAAAATTAATGGCATTTCAACAAAGCCTTTTAATTGCAGAATTTAAAAATTCATACTCAGTTATCATATTCAATATTTTAAATTTACTATGGCATCTATCATTTGAAAGAAGCAAAGAGATAAAATCTGCACTTCTACTAAGGAGCCGGTGCTGGCCCTTCGGGTAGCGGGGTGGCAGTGTGCTAGCCTTTGGGCTCACCAAAGTCAGCGTTCACCACGGGTGAGTGCCAGTGCCCAGCGAGCATCTCTGTTCAAATGAGGATGGCTGGGGCTTGAGTCACAGGAGGATTCCTCAAGCTCCTCCTGCCTGGTCTTAGACGCGCCTCTTTTCTCTACAGTTGTAAGCAGGCCTCCTGCAGGTCTAGTGTGTCAAACCCATTCTCTCACTCACGTTCAGATCCTCTCCTCTATCGCCATTTCCCAACCTTTTTCCCTTCTTAGGATTTATTTATTATGTATACAGTCAGTGTTCTGCCTCCATGTATGCCTGCAGACCAGAAGAGGGCACCAGATCTAATTACAGAAGGTTGTGAGCCACCACGTGATCACTGGGAATTGAACTCAAGGCTTCTGAAAGAGTAGCCAGTGCTCTTAACCACTGAACCACATCTCCAGCCCCCCAAACCTTTTCTTATTTAATGCCTTTTAATCTCCACATTTACGGGGTAGCCCATGCTCCTTAGCTACTCCCCTCTACTCGTGAACACTGTCTCTAACTGGTTTATATTTACCTTCGTTCGAGCTGTAGCTCAATGACAATTTGCTCAGCACGCCCGAGGCCCCAGGTTCAATCCCTGGCGTCCCCCAAATGGGATCAAAACAAAAGCAAAAGGGAAGGGAGGTAGTGTACTCATTTAACACTGAAAGGTAACCTTGGTGTTTTGGAGCCTAGGGACACCACAAGGTCAGACCACGCAACAGCCCCAGCAAGAGCCGAAGGACTAGAGAGGGGAGAGAAGGGCTTGCTTTTTGTAAGAGGATATAGCCTTGAGCACAGGGCGAGTACTCCACTCGGTGGCTGCAGGAGTTGCAGTGTCACACCTTGGCTGCTGCTGGTGACGCATCCTGCTAGGCCCCAAGGGCAAGGTAGTATAAATGCCTGCGTGCCAACAGGTCAGAAGCCTGATTCTATCCTTCCGTACATCATGGCATCCTCCTTGGCCCTCACAAACAACGTTCACAGCCTGCAGCCTGAGCTGAGAAGGCCTTCAGAATTCGGCAGACAGAGCCATACCAACCACACGCCACTGGCTGCATTATTAGTATTTTTCCTTGTAATTGCAGAACGGGCAGAGTCTTCAGCAATGAACCACTCCCATAACGAGACGGAGAGGTGGGGAAGGTGACATATCTCAGGGGAAAGCACCTGACGTGCAAGCCTGTCAACCTGAGTTTAACCCAGAACCCACAGAAAACC